>NC_081296.1:73236713-73539744 GCF_030435805.1 Mustela lutreola | reverse complement strand
AGATGTGGGGTACTGCTGAGAAGTCTTATTTATTCCTCCCATCCCTTCCTCCCCACTGAAATCCTTCAAAGCCCAGCAAAAATGTCACCTTCGTGGAGTCTTCTGACAGCCCTCTCTCCATCCAAAATTAAAAGCTCATTTCTCTGCATTCTGGAAACTTGTAATTTATACCTCCTTTTAGCATTTCTGTCCCTCTGCCTTACATGATAGCTGTTTCATGCCATCCTCTCACTAGATAATGGTCTCTGGGAGGACAGGGGCCATGCCATCTCTGCTTCCATAAGCTTACACCAGGGTTTGCAAATAGCAGGCATTCACAAAATGTCCACTAAGTTCAAGTTTGTAGTCCAGCAACAGAAGTCACAGACTGGCCAGGCGCAGGCCAGAAATATCTACATTTTTGGCATCATTGCCTGTTGGACTTCTGGCATTCCCCACGGCTATAAGCACATTGGACAGAGAGGCAGCTGACCTTTAAGAGGAGGCATACTCCTCTTTCCATCGTATTTCCCATAAATGTTTTTCCATCATTTTTATCACCTGCCTGTCTTCCATAGACCCCCCCCTTCTCACAGAGATACCATTCCCTTACCTTCCTTGATGTTGGTCAGGACTAAATATCTCTAAGAACATGTGTGTAACTATGCTTATGGTGGGCGCGGTTCAGAACCAAAGACTATGTTTGCTTGAATAGATCATTTAGAGGTCAGCTGGTAATCAATTAGTTTGCTGTGCTCAATGATCTAGTTTAATTTTTAAGGGGGAAGATTATGGTCTGATCATATTTGGTTGATTGTTTAAGGGCTAGTGGCTTGAAGACTTCAGCCTGAAGTCAGTACAGATAAATGAATATAAAGAACACTACATTCTTACTGGCCTGAGTTTCCAGTAGGGTGATACTTCATGGTCTCCCTCCTTACTTACTTCTAGGAATCCACTCAGGGGCTTACAGGTTGACAATGTTTTCTCTATGTTCTTTTTCTCTCCCACTTCCCACTTTTTCCTTAACTTGCTCTAGCCTGGTCTCTGATCCCCATCATGGTAGGGCAGTTCTGATGCTGGCTTCCATGTCACCATGGGATATATTTCAGTGCTCTTTGTATCCAATCGCTTGGTAATCCTTTTACAATTGACCATACTCATGCTCCCTTTTTCCAGAAGGTCTTTTATCCTTCAGTCACTATGATATCACACTTTTCATGTATTCCTGGTGATCATCTGGTTTCTCTTTGTCCAAATCTTCTCCTTGTGTATTTCCCTTCACCTGGTGATTAATATTAGAGTTCTTCAAGGCTGAACCCTGCTCTTCTTTCTTTTCTTGTCATTATATATATTCTTCTTAAGAATCATACTCATGTCCTTTAATTACTATTCATATGCCAGTGATATAAAATATATTTATAGCACAGATCTTTTCTTTGGCCTCTAGACCATGTAGTCCACTACCTACCTGATATCTTCACTTAGATGTCTCAAGGGCATCCCAAGTTTAGTTGATCCCAAAACAAATTCACACCACCTCCCAATTTTTTCAGGGTTGTCTAGCTAGAAAACATCACAAGCCATCCAGATGTGAGAAAACTGGAAGCCATCTGCCTCACCTACCTACCCACCATATGGTTTCCATCACCAAGACTGATATTTTGTCTCCTGAATGTCTGGAAGCTGTCCCCTTGTTTCCATCTATGTCATCCTCTACTGGTCCCAGCTACTTCCTAAACAGTTTAGTGAGTCAACTGGCTTCCTCCATTCCATTCCTGTCCAGAGCCAGAATAATCCAAATGCGAACATAACTGTGCTTGAAGGGCCCATTCAGTGGCTTTCCCTTGTTCTTAAAGACCAAAGTCCCTGAAGAGGCAGTAGAAGATCTGGCCTCCACCGACTTCCTTAGCCTCACTCATCAATACCCTGCCAGCACTCTCTGTGAGCCAACCATATTGAACCTTTTCACATTACATAGTTTTTTTTTTCTGTCCACATATCTCTCTATTCCAAAACTGTCCCTCTTCAACTAATTATTTCTATTTCTTGGTTAGATGTCAACTGAAAATCACTTCTCCAGCAAGTCTTTCTTGACCTCATTTAGTGTGTCCTCTTTGTAATGGAGCTAATTATAGTCTGTAATTATGTTCATTTTGTGACACATTTAATGTGTCTTTCCCACACTGTGGTTTTGGTCATTGTCCCCCTAGGACTTTCTCTAGCCCCTATATAATGCAGGGGACAAATATATATATTTTAGGGGGTAAAAGGTGTTACTTACCAAATTAGTGATCAGAAATATCGGAGCCTTAAGTCCAACCCAGCCAAACACCCTGTTATATACTTCATCATGTCACTTCCCATTTCACAGCAACGCCATATGTAAATTGTCTACAGAACAAAGTTAATAGACATGCTTCGATTGAGAATAAGAACAGATTTCTGTGTGTGGAGCGCCATACATCTCTACTCACACCCTAAATTTAAAATTCTTTTGTAGTTTCAAAAAGTAAAGTGTCAGAGATGGACGGCTAATGGTAGACTATTTAAATTACTTTGGTGAAGCCGTTAAAGAGAAACTGGGAACAGTATTTTGATTGATGCAGCACAGCAAACAAATTGCACTGATATGCCTCTAAATTGTTACTATCATGATCTTTAGCAATTGTATAGTGTAAATCATTACTCAATCAAGCACTCAATATACCGTGTGAGCTCTAAGAAAAATAGGCTAGATATGATAATTAAGCAAAAGTGTGATGGTTACATGAAAATGAACATGAGGCTTGTATCAAATTTGTGGTTGTTTACCGTCATCGTGGTCCTCGGGTATTGTACCAACAATTATTCCAGTACTTTGAGATTCCCTGTAAAGCATTAATACACACTTGAACTCAGGTTAAATTTCTACATCTGAAACATAAAGAATACTATGACTTGAGTTTAGATTTAAAACAATAAAACCCCACAGATATACTGATTTCAAATTTCCAGTCACCATTTTCCCAATTGCAAATATCTTCAATTTGTTGCTAGGGAATGGCGAAACTATCTTGACAGGATTTTTCTTGAGAGCACTGTCAGGCAGACATCAGGAAAAGACAGACATAAATGAGAAGCCAGAGATCATAGAAAATATTTATAAGTCAAAGAGCTGTATACTCTAGTCTCTGAAATATTTTTTAAGGCAAGCATATTAATAATCAAAGACAAGGGTCTTCTAAGGAGTTGGACTGCTGGTGTCTCCGGGTTGTTCTGTTTGGTCTCAGGAATATCAGTTTTCAGTGACACCCATTTATCTGAATGTAAAGCGGAGAATGTCTGATGTTCTGTACACTCTGTGCTCCTCATCTGGATCGTTCTCAAATCAGAATAGACCTTCAGTGCACACATGGGAAGAGACGGTCTTTGGTGAGAGCAGAATGTGACTTGAGTCACCTTTTCAGCAGGCATTCCAACTAGACTCTGGAGTTGGTTTTCATTTGAAAGCGTATCCATCGCTGACCTCCAGTGTGACGTCAAACGGCGTTAGTGCTGCACTTCTGAGCATTGGGGATCATTCAGAAATCGAACCTTATTACACAATCAATGACCACCATTTATCTTCCAAAGGCACATTTGACTAATCAGATTCTCTCATTTTCCTCTATTTTGACTTTCAGCCCTACTTCCTATTAGATAGAGGAGAAACACAGAACTCTTTCAACTGCTTTCCATACAATTAACATCAAAGAGAAATAAGTGACTCACAGTCACAGATAAAAAATTAGCCAATTATATACTGAAACTGGGACAAACAATTATGTCAATAAAATCGACTGGCACAAGAAACCAGACCCATAAAACCAGGGCACTTGGCAGAATCTCCCTCTCCTTCTAGTCTGTCACCCACTACCACCAATGGATACTAGAGACGGGGAAAGAAGAAGAAAAAAAAGGTCATGACTCTGGTGGGGGAGCCATTTAGGGCCAATTTATTGAGCAGGATTGGATGAGTCTGGAATGGACAAAAAGCACTTTCCCTTTCCCCTAAGCAACCCTTCGCATAAAGACATTAACTAAGCAGCCCTTAGGACAGATGAATGTTATTTTTCAGACATAATTATTTTTTTCCTGGCATATAATTTGGAGGGGAAAAGAGCCATCAGTTTAAAAATTTAAATACTTAAATCTTTGAACACCATTTGCCAGACAGTAAGAATGAATGGCTTGATTCAAGGTCATGCCTCCATGCAATGAAACAACCAGCCGGTAGCGTCCCCGAGCCAGCTAGCACGCCATCTTAACGAGACATTCTTCTCTGAGTGGTCAGGGCACATGAGGCACATCCATCTGGATTGAATAGACAGGCCACAGTGATCCAAAGTGACGGGTTCTATTGCTCCATGGTCTTTTCGTTCCAGCTGATTAGACCGGCTTCAATTTTTGACTAGTTTACAGACAGAGATGCTCAATGCATTCCAATTTGTGGTGATATTATGGAGGCGCTAGAAACTGAGCTCTCGTTGGTTATCCGGAGCCTGTGTGGGACAGATAATGAGGTAGAAACTCCGTCATCCCCAGGGTTTGAATCCCTCCCCAGGAGAAAGTTAGGTGCTTAGAGAGGTTTATTAACTATTTAAGGCCATTTGGAATACCATTAATGCATTATTGCTACAGTAATGCATTCTTGCCTTTGCAAGGGAGCAGCGTGGCCATTTCTGTGGGAGATGGAGAGATGTCAGGTAAGCTTGGCCTCTGACATCCTCCTAACATCTCGAGCCATACCATTTCCAAGGGGAGTGAGTCCGTACATTGTTGTCAACAGTGGGGCAGGGGAGGGAGCCTGCACTGAACGAAGATATAAATTCGCACTCTTTTAATTACAGTATTTTTTAAAGTCCCAAATGCTGAGAGTAAATTTCTAATAAGCAAAAAACACTTTGGACACAGTATCCAAAAGCATCACTCGCTCTTTTTGCTTGTCATTGGGTTTATTTTTTTTAAGACCAGAATTGCATTGGCTATCAAATGCCCTTATCTGTCTGAGGATGAGAGATGTGGAAGTGGGAGCATGCCCCCTGTCCTGTGTCCCTTCAGATCAGACAATTTATCTCCTTGCCCAGTGTCCAGAGAACCAGCCGTGGAACATGAACACGGGGAATGGAGGATACCCAGCCAGGGTTGGCATAGTGCCCCTGCTGCCAACAGGATGTGAGGAAATGAGGCATGCCTTGAGGTGTCCGTGTGAAGGTCCGATGACCAGGCCAAGTGGCGGGCATTGGAGTTGGACAGAAAAGCCTTTGACATTTTAATTGTCATGTTATGTAACAGATTTTTTGACCCCATTCATAAATCATCAAGCTTTAGACTCAGACTTCACTATTCTTAAAAGACAACAGGCTTCTATTGTATGAGTTGAAAAAGAAAATCCGAAGATCGGCTAACTCAAAATCCTCAGCAATCTTCTTTTCAGTTGTTTCCTCCTCACCACTGACCTCCAAGCTAAAGCCCAATGTGACTTGACAGAACTCTCCTGCCTGTAAATGATTTCGAGAACCAAAAGCCAAGCTGTCGGGAGGAGGGGTCATCCTTTTCGAACAGGCTCCCTGGGCGGATGAAGGGTCTCACGAAGTCTTTTTGTCCTCCCCATGCCGAACCTGGATAGCAGTAAACAAGCAGCCATAGCTGAATTCCTCTCTAGCATGTAATAGACAAGGGCGTTTGTGCAATGCCAAATGGAATAGGAAGAAGAGCAACACGGACACACAGCCGGGGACGGGACCCCAAGCATGAAAATACTTGTAAATTTCTCAGCAGCACTTTCGGTGAACACTGACCGAGCGTACCTCTGTGCATGTGGAGGGGAGAAAGGGCACAGACAGGAATGCTTTCTGACTGTCTCTTGACACCCATAATAAATTAATAGACTCCTTTTAGGGGGTTTCAGCTTTATGGAAAAATAAGTGGTGAATATAGAGAGTTCCCATGTACTCCACCTTCCCCCACATTTTTCCTTATTAGGAACCCCATGCAGGAGTGCGGTATATTTGGTCCTACCAGTGAGCCTATACTGACATTCCAGTACGAATTGCAGCCCATAGTTTACATGAGGACTGACTCTTGGTGTACATTCTGTGGGTTTGCACAAGTGTCTAATGACACGTATCCTCCACTGCAGTTTCATACAGAACAGTTTCACTTCCCTACAATCTCCCGTGCCCTGCCTCTTCATCACTCCCTCCCCTAAAGCCCCAGCAGCCGCTGATCTCTTTAGTGTCTCCATAGTTGTGCCTTCTCCTGCGCGTGATGTAATTGGAATGGTACAGAGTGTACGCAGACTTTTCAGACTGGCCTCTTTCACTTAGGAATGTGCATCTAAGTCTCCTTTATGTATCTTCGTGTCTTGAGAGCTCATTTCTTTTCATGGCTGAATAATATTCCACGGTCTGGATGAGCCACAGTTTAGCTGGCTGTAGAGGACATCTTGGCTGCCTCCAAGTTTGGGCCACTATGAATACAGCTGCTGTAAAACATCCCTGCACAAGTTTTTGCATCAACACAGGTTTTCTGCCTCTATTTTTCAGTACGGAACTTTGCGAATCTGGGCTAGATCATCTCAGCTGGAGTTCACATACCTCATAGACCAAGGAGGAAATACACCCCAGGTGCAGCACATGGCTGGGCTGCCGCAGCTGCTTGGTAAGTAGGAGTGAATCAAACCACTGAATGACCTAATAAAGAGGCTCCCTCAGGGTTATAGACTGAGTTTTGTCCCCTCGGAATTCATATGTTTAAGCCTGAACCCCCAGTGTTATTGTGTTGGGAGATAGGGCCTCTAAGGACATAATTAAAGTTAAATGAGGTCAGGAAGGTGGGTCCTGGGGCACCTGGGTGGCTCAGCGGGTTAAAGCCTCTGCCTTCGGCTCGGGTCATGATCCTGGGGTCCTGGGATCGAGCCCTGCATTGGGTTCTCTGCTCAGCGGAAAGCCTGCTTCCTGCCCGCTCCCCCCACACCGCCTGCCTGCCTCTCTGCCTACTTGTGCTCTCTGTCTGTCAAATAAATAAATAAAATCTTTGAAAAGAAAAAAAAAAAAGGTGGGTCCTTAATCTGATAGGACTGATGTCCTTATAAGAAGAGGGAAAGACACCAGAGCTCTCTTGCTCTCTTCACACACACACACACAGAGGAAAGACCTCCTGAGGACAGACTGAACAGGTAACCATCTGCCCTGCAGAAAGAGTAATGTTCCCAGAAGCCAACCTAGCCCCACCATCTTGGACTTCCAGCCTTTTCCAGCAGACAACAGACTGGTTTCTCTTCCATGGCGTCCTTGTGGGAGGCGAAGATAAGGGGATAGAGAGGAAGCTTTGTCTATTCTGGGCACCCCTATGGGTTTGCACAGGTGAGAGCTCATTTATCCTTAGGCTGCGTTGTGACTTTGTCATTCAGGCAGCACAGAAAGGAGCTCTAACAATGCATCTCTGATTATTTCCTTGGAATTAACCCTCAGATGTATAAGTACAGAGTCCTAGAGGTTGAATTTCTGAGTTAAAGAATATTTTAGCTTTAAAGATTATTAGATGTGTTGTTCCAGTTACTAACTATAGCCACTTGTGTTTCTACTGCGAGTTTCTTAAAGCATTCATTTACCAATGCTGCCTATTAGTACTATAAAAGACAAAAGTAAAACAAATCTTGTTAACTTCATAAGCAAAGCACATCTGACACTGTTTGAAAATTTTATTTATTTGGGAATTATTGAGGTGGGGTATTTTTATATTTTTGTGGTCATCTGCATTTCTTCTGGGACTTGCAATTCCTACCTTTTGCTCCTATTTCTGTGTGCTCCTGTTTTTTTTTTATTAAGTTGTAAGAAACTTTTATATATTGAGAAGACTGACACTATCAGCCAAATTGCACATTTTTTTCCATGACTTTCTTTTGACATTTAATTGTGTGTAGGTATTTTGATGTGCAATTCTTTTTAATTTTTATGTTACTAAAATATATTGATCTATTTGATTTCTGCCTTTGGCATCATGTTCAAAATTCCTCACACATAGCAAGGTATTTTCATCTGTATTTTCATCCAGTATTTTGTTGTTTTAATTTTGCCATTAAATGTTTCATCATCCTGGAAATTCTCTGGGTAGAAAATGTGCAATAGAAATCTCTTTCTCATTCTTTTTAAAGAAGTGTGAACCAACCTCCTTCTCTGTCTCTGTTGTTTTACTCTATTTCTCACTGACTTCTTGAGAAAATCTGAACTGAATCCGAAGATCTTCCATCAATATAGGTCATGAAAAGAGAGCTGGGGAGACAGGGAAGAGAGAAAAAGGGAGATCAAGGGGAAATTCTTGGTTTAAAAAGCCAAGTAGAAAAGTCACTTTGGTTTCTCCATCTTCTAAATGAGCAGGCTGGACAGGATAATCTGTAGCGCTCCATTCCAGCTCAGTTTTATAGGATTTGCGGATTCGGAGGGCAAACCACATCTCTCATCCCGTCCTTCTCAAAGGAACTCGTGCACACTAAACAACTCGAAACTGAAATGACTTTTAAGCTCAAGAAATACTGCAACCCGAAAGGATCTTTGAGAACTTTTAACCTCAATCGAATCATTTTGCTGATAAGGACAGAATCTGGAGGAAGCTAATGGATCTGCTCCAGGTCCCCCAGACGGTCAGTTGCAGGGGGCCTGGGGCGCGGGCCCCCAGATCTGCCCGCTGCCCCCCTCCTTCCCACATCTCCGGTGATCTTTTCATTTCCTCTTGCCTTCCTTGTCTTGTTAGCTTTCGTATGAAATGCATTGCACTCTAATCATGATTGCTCCCATCCACTGGATGGGGCACTGTTTGACAGTGAAAGCTGAGAAAGAAGGTGACTTGCAGCAGAAAAAATGTAATGGAGAGAGTCTCTCTCTTAGGAAATTTACCACTTAAGGCCACTGTGTGCTCTAGTCCCCCTCAGGCACTTTAAAATATTTTCCCCTGGGAGCCCAGAGATCTTTTCAGTTCTCTTCTGGGAAGCTTACTGCAACCAAAGCAACAGACTCTTCCATTTTTGCCCTAAAAGCAAAGAAATGGTTACCTATATCCTTAATTTAAATTCTCACTGACAGTTCAGACACTGTTGCAGCTGGAGGGGCAAGCTGACCTTCACATCTATTGTCAGCGTAGAGACAGAGGGGAATTTTATTGACCAGAGAGGATAATATGCATTAGGGAAGCCACGCAAGGATGTTATGACCTATTGGAATATAGTGCAAGGTCAAAGGGCACAGGATTGGAGCCGCATGGTATCGTTAGCGTAAATGCCAGTCTTGTCCCTTTGTGTGCTCTGCTGCGTCACTTGCTTGTCTGTACCTTGGGGACTGGTGAGAGAGTCTCTTTCAGCTGCTCTTTGCTTATCTGTGGTATTGAGAAGAGCTGCTCCCAGCCCCTCAGGGGATGCCTCTTGAAAAAAAAAAAAGGGGGTGGGGTGGGGTGTGGACAACGGATTGCAACATTACAAATCCCAGAAATTCCATCTGCATATTTTCAGAGATTCTGGTACACTGGGTCACTCCTTAGGGGGACAGATTACTATGTTTGCTTTTAGAAATGAACCCTCAGAAATCACTCAAGGGAATGCCCGATGAACAATTCCTTTTTCTTTCTTTCCCCTCCCTCCCCCCACTAAGTGTCTCTAAAAAGCGCCTCCCCCGGGGACACTTGTTTGTGGTATTATCAAACTCCAGTCATGCAGGGGTCTCCTGGATGTTTTTGTTGTGTACTTCTTTCCATATTTTCCATGTATGAAGAAAGGGGGAGGCACCAGGGCCCATGAGAGGTTCATCAGATGTTCTTAGGAGCTGCGAGCCCCATTGCAGGCATACGGCTCTGTTCTGAGCGGCAGGCACAGGCCTTTGTGTCTGATTGACGTTTTCTCATTATATAGGTATTACTAGTATTCACATTTGACAAATGAAGAAACTATGGCACGAAAACTTAAGTAATTTCTCAAGGTAATTCAGGGAGCAAGTACAGAAGGTGTGATGCAAACCCAGGCATGTTGGCCCTGAAGCTCATGCCCTTAACCACTGCCCTTTTCACCGACTCTCTCTTTCTCTTTCCTTCTCTCTCTGGAGCAGAAGGTCTTAGCGCCCCACCCAGAACCCCTTTAGCAGGCAGCACAATACCCATTCACTACTGTCCATATTGACCATTCCCAGTTCATGGCCTTCTCAATGCACAGGAGGTTGTCACCCTGTCCCTACTTCTTCAGTGCCAGGAGTAGCTCACAGAACTAACTGACTGGCTTGGGAGTACCGAGGGCCCCTCGCCCTAAATCATGACCAACCGTCACATACAATTCCTCCTCCAGTGGTGTAGGTGGGTGTAGGCAAAAGGTCTTGGCTGAGACAACATGCATCCTTATCTTTATTTCTTTATCCGAGTCTCCTTTCCTCACTCCCTACCCACCTTTTTCGAGAGCACCTCCTTAATAAATAACTTGGAAAAGGATCCCCTTCTCAGACTTTTCTTCTAGCCAGTCCAATCTCAGACAGTTACCATCACACTTTCCATGCCCCTCTGTCTTGCTTTCATCTTCAGACTGGTTCTGAATTCAAATTCAAATTTGAATCTGAATTCGAATTTCGATACCATGTGGCATCGAAATGAGTCCAGTAGCTCAGAGCTTACATGGTCCTCTACAGGGAGAGAGCTCCTCATTCTCTCTTAGCATTTTAAGAGTCCCTGAAGACTGTTAACCAGTGGACCAGTCTGGGTAACATGCCAGGGTATTGGGGTGAATTGGGCTCCTGTGACTGACAGCTAAACAAGAACAGAAGCAATACGTGTAAAGAAGCGTCAGAGATGTCAGGGGCCATAGAGAGTGGCATGATGAGCCAGGGCTGCTTTTAACCCTTGCTGGCATGTGACAGTCGTCACAGGATAGAGAGAACTTGTCTTCACACGATCCTACCAGGCTGGAGTAAGGGAAATGGTCACAATGGTTCAACTGTGCTGCTCTCACTAAGCATGGAGCCAGGGATTTCTGGGTGGGGCTGACAGGAAGAAAAGGAAAGAGGGGGAGAACCTGGAGAGACAAGTCTCCCAAGTACAATCCAGGTTTGGGTCTGTGTGGGCAAAAAGACACCTGGGTGAATGATAATAAAAATGTTTTACACCATTCTATGGATTCCACATATATTTGTGATTGGTAGTTGAGTGGCTTGTTGGGAGAATCAATGAGTCCCTGCAATGTCTAAAA
This sequence comes from Mustela lutreola, assembly GCF_030435805.1. Taxonomy (NCBI): domain Eukaryota; kingdom Metazoa; phylum Chordata; class Mammalia; order Carnivora; family Mustelidae; genus Mustela; species Mustela lutreola. The sequence goes on along the minus strand of NC_081296.1, from coordinate 73,528,526 downwards.
ACTCAAAACCATTATTTATTATAAGAAATTATTTATTAAATATTTATTAATTAACAATAAAAATTTTAAATACTTAAATTAGATTAAATTAATCATTAAATAATCAAGTAAATTAAATTTATTAAATTAAAATGTATAAAAATCTATATTTATAGAAATATATGTTTGTATAAATATATGTCATATATAATATATATAATGTATAAACACTTATAAAAATTTATTTATCTTTATATATTATATATAATATATATATAATTTATAAAAATGCATTAAATATATAAAATTAATTAAATTTTTAAAAATTAAATCAAATTTTAAAATAATTATTACTTAATATTAAATTATTTATTAATTATTTATTAAAAGAAAACTTGTTTCTTTCTTATAATAAATAATGGGTTTGAGTTTTTAGACATTGCAGGGACTCATTGATTCTCCCAACAAGCCTAAGGTCGGTGTTATGAGTCCCAAGTACAGACGAGGAGAAAGAGTCTTCTCAAAATCACACCGCAAATCTGTGGCCAAATCCAGACGCCAGCTTCCTGTCTTTTGGCCCTCCATGAGTTAGCAGATGGTGGCTTTGTATTTGCCAGGCAGAGGCTGAGGGGCTTATAAGCCAAAGGTGCCAAAGGACAGTTTAAATCATAAACAAAGACTTAGGGTCAAAGTTCTCCCCTCCCCCTTTCTGGTGAGTCAACCTGGGACATGTTGTCAGCTACTGACCACTGATTTCTCCTGAACTAAAACACAGGTGGTAGGAACTGTGGTTTTAATTTTAGCTGCTAGGGACTCAGCATGGAGCCAGAACAAGAGCTTGGCTGGCTTCAGACAGGACAGAGCTTCTCCCTACTAGGGAGGCTCACAGGACTAGGGAAGATTTTCAGGAAAGCATAGAGGAAGACAGTATGCTGGCACCAAGACAATATAGACACTCAGGTGTGACGTGGAAATAGAATCAGCGGGGCAAATGTCACTACAGAGGTGCAGCAGTGGCCTCCAGGGGAGACAAGAGCATTAAGGAAAACCATGACCCGGCAGCAAACAATCCGGGGTCCAAATCTGTGGCCAGAATTTTAATTCACCAGAGAATTGGAGAGCAAGTTCCTCTCCTGCTGGAACTGAAGCTCAGGTTTTTAAGTTTAAATGTTCTTGCTGTAGATGTGTCCTGACAAGTGCAGGGAACGTGGGACTCTGATCTCCCAGAGGAGGAATGCTGTTTCTAAGTCTTTGAGTTTGGAATGTCTCAGCAGAACCTGAATATGGCCTCATCTGTAGTGAAGGATGTCCCCAGGCATCATTTGGTATGGGTTAACGTGCATAAGATCTTTTTTTAAGAAAAGGGAGAGATTAGAGGAGTGAAGGCATCTGTCCCCCTGCCCAGCCCTATAGTTCCTACAGGTAGATGAGGCACAAAGACAGGCTGTGGGAAGAGCCTTCATGAGGATTTTGTGAGGAATGGAGAAGCAATGGCAGCATAGCCCCATTCTGAGGCCTGTGGGGCTTCTCAGTTCTCATCCAGAAAATAAGAGAGCACCCAGGACAGGAGAGCATTCACCTACACAGGAAACAGACGTGGCAGGGCCCCAGGAGAAGATGGTGGATACTCGCAGGCACTGTGAATGTCCAGACCAGACTGATCATCAATAGAGGCTCGGGAAGAGGCCAGTAAAAGGCATCTGAGCCTCCTCTGGAGACTCCAAGGGGATTTGGCAGGGGTTAGAGGGTCTGTGTATACAATTGGGTGCAAAAGCAGGGCATCAGTTTATTACAGTTAATACAATTTCATTTGCATTCATAGCTGATGAGGCCTCGGGACATACTAGTTAATATTACTGAGCGATATATCAGCCATCTGAAGAACACATAGACGGATGGCAGAATATGCCAAAAGGGAGCCATGGGTCTCAATCATGGCAGGCACCATGTTGGGGGAGGGTGGGCTGATAGGATGCATGATCAAATCCAGACTCAAAATGGTCTTGATGTGCCTCACCCCCATGCCAAAACCCTGCAGATGAACTTTCTTCTTCCTCTTTCTGGGACTCCTATCTTCTGTCTGGTCCACTTAGTGGTGGCCTCCAAGTCAAGGAGGACAGGGTCTGAATGCCTGATCATTCCTGAATGCTCTGGGAGACACTTACAAGTATGTCACTAGATCAAAGTATATTATGACTGGAAGGAATCTTGGAAACTATCTAACTTAGTAATTTTTAACACTTAAAAGATTAACTTAACCTGGTTTTCCCAAAGAAAACATAAGGTCCAAAAAGAAATAAAAATATTAATAAGAAAGAAAGAAAAGAAAAGGAAGAAAGAAAGAAAACAAGGTCCAAGCCCAATGTTTAGAGCAGATAAAAGGACAGCTACTCTGATGAAGCAGGGGTGGGGGCTTCATAATGTCTACACACTCAACCTCCCATTGGACACCTGTGTGCAACACTGGGGCTCTTTTGGGGGAGGAGGGCATGAAATTACAGGAAAAGGAAATGACTGATCCAAGGTCATCCAGCTGGGTTTTGATGGAGGTAGGAATGGAATTTAGGATTCTGACTCTCAGATTAGGGCTATTCTATTTTTTAATATTTTTCATTTCAGTTACTTAAATAACACAGTCATTGTGGAAAAGTCTGAAAAATACCTACACATACAAGAAAATAAAAATTACTTTTAATCCCATGACCAAGGAATAAACACTTGCATCATTTTAATGTATGTCATCCCAGTCTTTTTCCTTTGTGTATATATACATGGTAACCTAATATAAACATTGTTTTACAGCCTGGTTTTTTCTCTTCATAATTTCATGCCAAGATTTCCCATGTCACTAATTTTTTATAACATCATTTTAATGGCTGCACATAAAGAGTTGGCATGATCTATTTAATGGGTCTCCTGTTATAAGATTTTTGCCTATTTATGCTCATTCTTCTCTTTTGCAACACCAAACTAAATTGTGATAAACATCTTTGCAGACACTTCTTCATGCACATCTGGGTTAATCTGATTATAATATATTCTTAGGAGTACATCTTTGGGTGAAAATCTATACACATTTATTAAGATCTTTTGATACCTTCTGCCAAACTGACTAAGGTTCCTCCTCTGTAACACCAGGGGTGCCTCTTCCTAGAAGACCACTCTGCACAGTATAGGTTTCCCCCCTTGGGAAGTGTGACAGTTATTGTTTTGAGTTCTCTTTACAAGAAAAAAACCATAGTAACATTGACCTGGAAAGAACTTCAGAAGATGGATGGACCATCTCTCTCCTTACTCTAACTAACACAATTTAATCTGAGTGAGTGAACTGAAGGGAAACGTAATGACAGGAAATCTCAAAATGCTACCACTCTAGGGTCATTTATAAAAGTGAAATGACTAACTTACAAAGAAAGAAGTATCAAGATTCCTTGCATTAGCCTTCAGCTTGGACTTAGGGATATCTGGTTATACTCTGAGGAAGGGTGGAGAGTGCCTGCCAGGGATAGCCTCATAAAAGGAGCCTAAGGAAATGGTTGTTTCAAGGATGGTGGAGAGAATGGAACATTCTGAGTACAAGGATGACAATCTCCAGGACCGTATTAGTCTCTTGCTGCCACTGTAGGAAATTACCACAACTCAGGGGCTCAAAAGGACAATGTGCTCTGCATTTCAGGAGGCCCAAAGCCCTGCATCTCATGGAGCTAAAATCCAGAGGAAGGCAACAATGGTTCTTTCTAGAGGCTTTAGGGAAAAATTCATTCCTTGCCTCTTCCAGCTTTTGGTGGCTGCTGGTATTCCTCGGTCTGTGGCCACATCACTCCAGTCTCTGCTTTGTCACACCACTTACCATTCTTCTGTAACCAAATCTTCATCTGCCTCCTCTAATAAGCATACACATAATCATACTTAGGGCCCTCTGAAATAATCCAGAGTACTCCCTCCATCTCAAAATCCTGAACTTAATCATATCCACAAAGTCTCTTTTGCCATTCAAGACAACATTCACCAGGGCCGAAGGTTGGGGTAATCCCTGGGGGTCATTATTTGGCCTACCCCAAAGCCCACCTTCAAAGAACTCAAGCCAAAATTGTAGGTCAAGGAAGATACGATGATAAGATTGCCAAGGAGGAAATCACTCTGAAAAAGCTAATCCAGTTCATCCAAGTTGAGATGGTGGTAGACTCACAGAAGCCACCAGGAGTGAAAGGGAGGCAGCGACACATCCTCACTATGTCATCACTGTAGTCCCTCATGCGCACGATATAAGCGCCGATGGCTCTAATAGCAGCGCTGTCAGCCTCAGACTCGGAACCTGAGCTTGAAAGACAGTAGTAGAACCATGCGCTTTCCTGATGGTCCCTTGCTGTGGCCTAGCTGTCATCTTGGTTCTTACCACAGAAGTCCAGAGCAGAAAAGACAAGAATTTTTGGAACTGTAGCCGCAGGACTAATATTCAGAGGCAGCAGAGGTTATAGCTATAAGAGCCACCTGGGGATTCGAAGGGGGACATATTTCCCATGGAATAAGTGTGGAGACATTGAGCCACAAACATCCCGTGTTGAGCTTCTGTTAACCATTCGTGTCTGCAGCCTGGTGGGCCTGGGAAATGTGGGTTCGACACACACATCAGAGCTCATGCATCTGGTGAAGGGAATATGGACCCTTGCTAAAAAAGGGAGTGGTGATGCCACAGTGGGAGCATCACAGGGAGGAAATGGAGAGTGTTAGGTCCCACCCAGACCTACCAAATCAGAATCTGTGCTCACAAGACCTCCAGATGTCTCATCTGCACCGTCGATTTGGAGAAGCACTGACTACTCAGAAAGGGGAATGGACGCTGAACAGTGACAACAGGTGACTGTTACACAAATTTCCCTGTGATGGTATTAAATTGATTCTGATAGCATTTTCCATGGCAGAGATCACTAATGAGTCGAACATATAATTTTGAATGTTTTCAGTGACAGATAAGGAAACTCCAACTCAACAGGTTTAAAAATAGGGAAAAAAAAATATTATCTTACAGAAGAAAATGAAAAAGTAGTTCTTGGGCTTTTTAATTCTTTTTAAAACTGTCCCATGAAGGGGTGCCTGGGTGGCTCAGTGGGTTAAGCGTCTGTCTTCGGCTCAGGTCAAGAACTCAGGGTCCTGGGATGGAGCCCCACGTCTGGCTCCCTGCTCAGCGGGGAGCCTGCTTCCCCCCCTCTCTCTGCCTCTTCCCTGCAGCTTGTGGTCTCTCTCTCTCTCTCTCAAATAAATAAAATTAAATACAATAAAAAATTAAATACAAAAAAATAAAAATTAAAAAAAAAAAAACAAGAACAAAACCCTCCCATGAAGACATATGCTTTCCTGCATATTTCATTGACTGGAACTGGCATCCATGCTCACCTCTACACTGAGGAAAATGGGATCTCCATCCCTGGCTTGGGCCATTCAGGATGTGTCCTTGACTCATGAGAGGAAGGAGTATATGCCAAAACCAAATGGGCTCCCCGTCAGCAAGGAGGAAAGGCCATTAATACCCAGGGATCAACTTTGGCGTCTTTGGTGTATTTGTGGAACTTCCTAAGATTGCTACTATTTTTGCCAGTACATAGGTCAGTATGTTCCATTTCCTTTTAATCAGCCGTCATTTTAAAGCTCTACCTTGAAGTAATTCACTTTATTTGTTTACATATCTTTTTTAATCCCCCAGCGAAGCAAGGACAATTTTTAATAAGAAAAGGAAAATAGAGCAAGAACAGCAGGAAAGAATTTTCATATTCAGACTTCTGATTGACTGTGACAAAAGGCAAAATAAATAAAAAAGGCACTTGACAGAATCCTTTATAAAAAGCGGTCTTATTTGTTTCGTGTTTGGGCAGCACAGCTTCTTTTTCCAAGCCTGCTGCTGAGGGTCAGACTGTCTATATTGTGCAGGATCACTCGAGTTTTTGACATTGTGCTACTCAGGCCCTGGGGTACACATTTAAATTGTCATACTCGGTCTCCCTTGCAATGACATTCTTCGGCACGGAAAGAAAAAGAGAGTTTGTGGTTGGTGTAAAAGAGTAAAACCAGATACACTTGCGAGTCACACCAGAAAGTCGGAGGGTTTTTTCCACACCCGGGCTTGTTTTCCTTCATTAAGGCAAAAATACCAAGGTCGTTCTTGGTTTCCTAAGAACAAGGCCCAGCGCTGGCGTGGATTAGAAGATAGTTAATTATGCCCAGTGCTGTGTCAGTCCTCTACTGGTGACGTGAGTGCTTGTTAGGCAAGAGTGGACAATCCTGAACCCCCCAGGGGCCGCAGTCACTGAATGGATGCCCTCTCTTCGGGGATCTGTTTAATAAGGGGCTCTCCAGCCACCTCGGCCCCCTGCCTTGCGGCCCACCAGTCTGTTGTGGTAGGGGACAGTGGGTGGTTTTACACTGGCTTTATTTAGTGGCTGAATGGATGGTTTCCTCATGATTTCTTTTGTTCCCGCTTTATTAGCCATCTCCCTGTGCAGAGGAGTTTTGGACCAGGGTGGATGCTGGAAGGAGGTTGTGTTACAAATTTCACAGGCTTCAGAATGGTCTGGCTGGCATTTCGTCAGTCCCCAGTAGGTTTTACACTTAAAGCCTGCTTGCTTTTGAACATTCTTCTTGGGTTTTACAACAGAAAAAGCGTTTATCATAATTGAGGGTCCTGGGGCTGCCAAGCCCTTTATGTGCAATAATAGCTCATTTAATCCTTTCAATCATCCTCTGCAAAGGGTAGCATTATCGCCATTTAAAATACGAGCAACTGGGGCTCAGAGAGGTTGTGACTTGCTCATGGTTACACAGCAAGTAGGTGGAAAACCCAGAGTTAAAATTTAGCTTTTTTTTCTTTTTAAAGATTTTTAAAATTTATTTAACAGGGAGAGAGAGAGAGATCACAAATAGGCAGAAGAGGCAGAAAGAGAGAGACAGAGGGAGGGAAGCAGGCTCCCCGCTGAGCAGAGAGCCCTATGCAGGGCTCCATCCCAGGACCCCAAGATCATGACCCGAGCCGGAGGCAGAGGCTCAACCCACGGAGCCACCCAGACGCCCCAAAATATAGCTTTAATTTACACCGAAGTCTGGGCTCTTCACTGGCCCAGGCTCTACCCTGTTTTTTGGAATATGTTTGCAGCCTCCTAAGGAAGGCAGGCATTGGAAGGAGCAGAGCCCAGGCACCGAAGCAGAATGCTTGGAAACCACAGGCTCACACACTGCCCTTCAGGGGTTTCTCCCAGCAGCAAACCAAGAAATGCAGACTTCACTTCTGTGCTCAAAAGCTCACAGCCCTCATGCTATCCTCGAGGAGGGAGATATCCATTGCTTTTCCTCTGTCTTCCTGAGCCTAATCGTACCTAACAATGTGCAAAGAGCACCAGCTGCGTTGGGGTGGGTGGGGGGGAGTGAGGAGGAGCAGTGGGGCTCACAGTCCCACCGTTTTCTTTCTTTTTAAAAAAGATAGCCACAGCTTACTCTTTTTAGCTTGACCCTCAAATTGCAGGTTGTTGCTGTGTGACTGGGTAAAGTACTAAACATCTCTGACTTTTCAAAATTGTGGTATTGACCGTGCAGTTTTCTTGAGGTAATTAAATAAAATGGGACAAGGAATACAGAGTTCAGCTGAGTCTCTGGATACGGCAAGCTTTCGATAAATGGTGGCAATCATCCTCACCATCGTGGCATTCTGCCAGTGTCGGGAATAGTACTTTCACCTGGCTCCAGGGCTCCCAGACCCACTGGGCTCGGTGTCTCGCCACTGCTAAAATTCAGAGGTGGTACTGAAACAAGGAAAGGACTGACTTCTGTGAGTCTGACACAGGGAAGATAGCAGACTGACGTCTCAAAGACTGTCTCCAAAATGCTGAGAATACTTTGAGGGTTTCTATAAGGAAATTGTGGGACAAAGTTCACTGGGTACGTGCAGGTGAGCAGTGAAGGTCTGGTGGGTCATTGTTTTGGAGTGAATCTCAGGGGTCTCGCCAGCATCAGGGCAGTCCCTACTGCTTGAGGGGGTAGTTTCTGCTCCTACCATGGGATGCTTTGCCTACAGGGTCCTTTGCCTGAGTTAGAGAGATAAGCTGGAAAGAGGAATTAAACCCAATACAAAGTACAGACTGAGGTCAAAATGGAGGTAGTTGAAGGCTGCTTTCCATAGGAACCTGGGTCTGTTTTCTTTTTTTCTTTTTTTTTTTTTTTTAAAGATTTTATTTATTTATTTGACAGACGGAGATCACAAGTAGGTAGAGAGACAGGCAGAGAGAGAGGAGGAAGCAGGCTCCCTGGTGAGCAGAGAGCCCGATGCGGGGCTCGATCCCAGGACCCTGGGATCATGACCTGAGCCGAAGGCAGAGGCTTTAACCCACTGAGCCACCCAGGTGCCCCTGGGTCTGTTTTCTTAAGGCAAGAAAATTTGTACTTCATGGCTCCCAAGAAAGGGGACACTTGACCACATTGCTCTGCAGGGAGTGGGCCTGGAAGTCTCCCCACGGTGGAAAGGGCTTCCGTGGATTTCTGTTTTCCATACCACTTGCCTCTTTCCCAGCTCGTTACCTAGGGGCTGACTGCTCTCACACTCCTGACCTACTACAGCCCTACCACTTCACGAAACAAATATCGGAATATTCCCCTTTCGGGTAATATAGAGCCTAACTAGTGTTTTCCCCAATGAGTATTTTAAAACTAGAGATTTGTATGGCTCATTCAGAACCATTTTACCAGAAGAGGCAGCCGCAGGGAAAATGACTTGAAAGGACACATGAAAGATGGACTCAGCCTGTCTTCGTGGTAACAGAAATATTGCTATTATTAATATCATGCACTTAGAGAGTGCTGCTTTCCCAAGTAGCTCAAAGCATTGCACATATATTATCTTATTTCTCCTTGCCACATGCAAGAGAGGTAAAAGACAGGAATAGGCAAGCTTCCATAAAAAACACTGTTTACTGAAGTGCATTTGGGTTGAATTGGAACCAGACCGAATCATCCCAGTCTGGTAAGAAGAAAGCTAATGAGTCATATTCCCAGGAGCACCTGACTTCCTGCCGGAGGCCAGGGGAGGTGAGAGGTCCCTCTGAGTGAAACACCTGGACCCACACCTTGGGAGAGAGAGTTCATGGAGTCTCTGGGCCACTCAGCAGCCTTCGGGACCCACAGCTGACTTGGGAACCCCCTGCCCTCTGAGCTGTGCAGCCTCCTGGATCAGCGGCTGGGTCTGGTGCCTGCCCTGAGGCATTTTGTTGATCTGGGTTTCTGATGTTCTCCATGGGCATTCTGCAAGTAGAGTCAAGAGCATTGCCCATGACACAAGACTCTTCCTCTGGAGGATATTGGATACATTTAGGATTCGGTTGCAGAAGCTGCTCTGGATTGGACTCTGTTACTGCCCTAGTGACAGGGGATTGTCTGTGGCTTTGTACATCTAAGAAGCTCTCAGCGGGTTCCAGCATTTATTTCGTGCTCTACTCCCTCAGCCTTAGTTCTCCTCTGGAGCATGTCACACTTGAGTCCATCCTAATTTAAATTTGACTTAATAAAGAGCTAGGAATAAAGGGCTACATTTAGATAAATGTTATGCTGCGTCCGAACTGGAGCCTGGAGGAGACATTATTCCCATCTTAGTAGGTGACAGGAATGTAGGAGGACGCTGGAGACATTTGGGGACGAGGAGAATCACTCAGAAGGCCCCCTCAGGACTGTATGGCGCTCAACACCTCTTTAGACGTCAGATTCTGACAGACCAGAATCTGACATCCCAGATCGGCAAGTACTTACCATATGTTCTTGGAAAGTTCTTTCAAATTCCCAAGTCTTAGTTTTCTCACCTGTAAAATGAGAACCATGACATATACCAGGGGAGTGATTAGACAGGTACAAGACATGCTCTACCTCCTGAAGGGGAGCTCGGGATGAGACTGTGGGAAACTTCATCTCCCTGTTTTGCTTTCAGGCACAGGTAACTTAGGGCCATTGGTGTTTACAGGAAATGGTAAAATCCCTGTAGGAAAACTCCAAGGAAGTACTGGCATTTCACAGCTATTATGAGAACTATTATGTGTTCATCCATTTATTCAGTCAGTGAGAGAACAAATATTTCATAAGCCTTGGGCACCGGGCTAAAACTCCAGACACCACGATGGAAAAGGACACAATCCCTGCCCTCAACAAGTGACGGCTATTGTGTTTGGCCTATTTCTTCCCCCTAGTTGGTGATGTGAGAACCCCAGGTGGCCTAAATAGGGTTGCTATCTGCAGGGCAGTGAAAGGAAACAGCAAATACTCTCTGAGTAGACACAGCCCTGGGATTCAGCAACTCCAGCCACACCAATTACAGCATTTTCTGTCAGGGCTGACCTTTGAGGAGATTGCCTCAATTATAAAAGGTCAACATCTCCTGGTTCTGGCACAAGCAAGTCCTGAGCAAGGTGGTAAATTATAGCCAAAATTACCCCATGGAGGTCCTCTGCTTTTGCCATTCAGCAGTGACCTAAGGCTATCAGACACCTTTGTAACATCACAGTTAAATAGTTCTAACACACAAGGTATGTGCTGGTAAATTAGCACTTACATCTTAATATAAGTAAGCTGCATGGTCTTTTTTATAGGCAATTCAGAATGTGTTTTCATAGCTAGTTAGTGGTTACTCCTAAATGACTCAGTTCCAAAGGTCATGTACTTCTCCATGTACTCAACAAAAGTTTAGATGTATTAGTTCGAGCAGTATTAGGTAGCTTTCAGAGAACTCATTCTTCCAGGTAGGAGGGAACGTGCGAAAGGATATTTCATACCAAGTGCCTGTTTTTTATCCTGCTGCTTAACACAAACTCCAAGAAGAGAAATTACATTCCCTGACATTGCCTGTCAGGATAATAGTGACTCTTGACCTACAAGCAATTTTCTATGGTGAAGCTCCATCGTCCTGGACTACAGGACTCTATCTCCCAGAGCCCAGAGTAGAGGACAGACCGGGCAGAATGTTCTCTTCCGAAGGACAAGACAAGGGACGAGAGTTCATAGAGAACAGTGATCTGGGTCAGTCCCCCAGCGATTCTGTGGAATTGGCTTTCCACCTGCATAATTTATTCTGTGAACCAAATCCAGCCCTGTGTTCACACCAATTCCAGAAAGATGTCCTTTGTGTCACCGGACCAGAGAACTGGCTTATTCTTGGGCCAGAGGCACAAAATCAGACTGGGAACTAATTTTGAAGCACATTTCACGTAGCCTAGATTTCCTTGTCTGGGAAGGCCTAGAATTTCTAACTCTTGTGCTCCAGATATTTAGTTTGTTTTTTAGCCTTGGTTATCAGAGGATCTTTTGATAATGTGCTCTATCAGACTTCTTTGCTCATTTTTCTCAGAGTAATGCTGGTAGTACCTTTCTGACGTAGTCAAATATTTGTATTGCCTGTGAGTTAGTGTTCTCATTAGACTCTACAGAACATAGAAAAGAGCTCTTAACTTTTAGGGTACAAGGTCAGTGAATGGGCTGGAATCCCCTATAATCATACGCCAGCAATTCTGGATACATGTGTTTTTCTAGAGGAAAGAACTGGTATTCTTAATCAGATTCTCAAAGCAGTCAGTGACCTAGAACATATTAAAAAACTACTGATCTAGACAAAGTTTTCTTAACTTTGGTAGCTAATAGGTGACTGATAGAGATTAGAGTTTAATTATAGTGAGAGATTATAATTAGAGATACAGAGAGAGACAGAGAAGGAGAAAGAGAGAGAGAGAGTAGAAGATCTGTCAGCAGTAAAGGGTGATTCTCAGACACTTTGAGATGTGAGTATTATAATCATGGGCCTGGCTCAAATGGAATGCATTTTGGTTTTTGTGTCTGTGTTCTGGCTTCATGAGACTTCATCCCTTTGTTCTGTGTTGAGTTTCTTATGAAAAGGTTTGTCCAGAGAAGCACTTCACTTTGATTACATGTAAATTGTAATTTCACAGACTTCTCATGGGAGCAAATGAGAAAGTCTTGCGAATTTGAATTGTGTCGTATTCTGGCAAGACGTGGTTTTACTTTCACTATATCAGAGGAACACCATTGCTATTACCCAAGCTTTTGTGCAGCTAGTAACTAGACAGCTATAAAGCACAAAGCAAATGAGGAGAACTACCAGGACCCAAATAAGGCATCACAAAGCTATGGAGAAAAGAAATAACTCATAAAATGAAAGAGAATAGCGTAAGATTGTCCTAGATAGTAAATTCAGGGAGATTAGGAAGTATACTCAAAAAAGATTTGAAACCTATGAAAAAGAAACACTCAGAGAACAAGAAGAAAGAAAAACTTCCTACTAATTAAAACACATTGCCAAGAGTAAAGATTAAGTCTAAGAAATTTCTCAGAAAATAGAGGAAAAAGATAAAGGGGCGGAAATACAAGGAAAGGTAAGAGACATAGGGAAAGTAAACATCCAGAGAACTCATACTGGCTCAATAAGCTCTCCAGAAAGAAAGAATTGAGAAAAAAAAAAAAAAAAAGATAACAAAAGAGATTTTCCCGGAATCAAAATACTGGGATCGGAAGATTGAAGTGGAAGGTCACCAACTGCTGACTCCAAGATATCCTTTTCTAGATAGAGCCTTGTGAATTCAGAACATCACGGATAAAAAGTAGACCCCTAAACCTTTCAGAATTTTTGTTGAACATACAAAAAAATAAAAAAGAATAGGACTGACATCACCCTTCTCAGAAAACAACTTTGGATGCAAGAAGACAATGGAGAAGCAACTTCAAAGTGTTGAGGAAAATAATGTTCAATCTTGAATTTTATGCCCACTCAAGTGGAAAGTCTAAACAGAAACCTTTTCAGATATCAGAGACTCAGAAAATAGGGGTGCCTGTCTGGTACAGTCAGTTAAGCGTCCACCTCTTGGTTTCAGCTCAGGTGGCGACCTCAAGGCTCTGAGATCGAGTCCCATGTCAGACTCTGTTCTCAGCATGGTCTTCTTGGGATTCTCCCTCTCTCCCTCTGACCCTCCTGCTTGTGCTCTCACTCTCTCTCTCTCTCAAATAAATAAATAAATTTTAAAAAACAAATACCTGTATGTCTTATGACTGGCAAGTTTTAAGTGTCAGATTAGGAAAAGTGGAGGATAAGGTGAGGCTAAACAACAACCAAAGAGTTGCCAAATTAGATCACAGCTTAGTTGGGTGGGACACCTCTCCCACCTCCAGAGGATGGAAAACATGGCTGGTCTCACTGCCGCTGCTGATCCTGGACACTGGACCTTCACTCTCTTTCTTGGAATCCACAGAAACCCAGTAAGTACCCTGCCACTATCACCAACACCACCATCCCATCCAGAACAAATTCCCCATGCTCTCTGTTTCGTTGGGTCACTAGCTTTTCATTCAGTCTTGAGTAGGGAAATCTGATAGGTAAATCCTAGGTAACTTGCCCATGCAGAGGAGATTAGAGAAATGGGTTGTAGGCATTTTGAGGTTCCAGTAGAGGAACTTGGGCTTTGACACCCAAAGACTCAACCAGTAGAAAATTCCCCATACATAAAAAGAGAGTTTAGATTCTGAATAAAAAATTTCATAAAATAATTTGGACATACTTGGTGATATCTTAAAGGCCCACATGCAAACTAAAATAAAAAATTAAATTGGGAGTTCCAAGAAAACAAACAAACAGAGGAGCATAACGGTCCCACCGTGGGGCAAAGTAGAACATTTGGCTTTATGTAATTGACTGAGAATAACGAAATAAAGTACTTTTATCTTTGGTGCTAGAGATTTTCCTACCAATGACTCAGGGATCAGGAGGTGAGATCTGTGAAGAAAGGATATAATCCTGGCATGCTGTTTAACACAGCAAGGAACAAAATTTACACAATCAAAATAATTTTACCGGGTTTTCCTTGTTGCTGTGCTCAATGTTTGCTATCAATTTGTGAATAAAATCTACTTGCTTGTGGTTGCAGCACAAAATGCTAATGTAAGTGACCCTGGAAATGCCAAAATGTGGGTGACAGCGAGGGACAGAGAGCGTAGGAGAAAGGGTGGAGAAAAAGGTAGGACACAAATATCCTCACCTGACTGGTAGGGTATCAAGAAATACACTGAAATTCAGTGGGACAAGAAATAAAAGAGCCTTCAAAGCTACACTAAGAAACAAGAGAAATTTTTCAAAATAAATTTAACTATCAAACAATGGGAACAGAAGAGAAGGGGGAAGCATACGTGCAGAACTGCATCTTTCATATTTAGAGGTCAGTAGAAAAAAAATTTCTCAATTTAACAAATAGAGACATGGTATGACAACCTATCTCTAGGGTTCTGATGATTACCTCAGGATGACCGAAAACTGACGAGAGTTGAGATTGCTGTCAGAGAGTGTGGATGGAAGAAAGAGACCCGAGACAAGGAGTCCTGGTTTCTTTTTCTTTCTTTCTTTCTTTCTTTCTTTCTTTCTTTCTTTCTTTCTTTCTTTCTTTCTTTCTTTCTTTCTTTCAAGATTTTATTTATTTGACAGAGCTCACAAGTAGGCATAGAGGCAGGCAGAGAGAGGGGAGGAAGCAGGCTCCCCGCTGAGCAGAGAGCCCGATGCGGGGCTCTATCCCAGGACCCTGAGATCATGACCTGAGCCGAAGGCAGAGGCTTTAACCCACTGAGCCACCCAGGTGCCCGAGTCCTGCTTTCTATCATTACCTCTTGAGTTGTTATCTTATGTGACTTGGATAAACATTAAATTAAAAGTAAATAAATAAGTGTTTTTGGTGGAAAAACAACCAAAATGACATTCATTTATTTCCTTTGTTTCTTGAGTAGAAGAAAAACATGATATTAAAAACATATCAGAAATCAGGATTATGTAAAAAATAGCTTATGACATTTCCCCTTCTTTATTTTTGCCATGTACACAATTAAAGAGCAATGGTTTATTTTAATCTTACTGAAAATTATTCCTATAAAGATGCTGAAGAAGCATTTCAGATATGTAATATATGTGAGCTTGTGAAATATGAAACAAAAAATAAGTTTTCAAATTCCTGGTGGCAAGTATAAATTTGCATGGAGTGATTTTCTTTCTCTTTCTTTCTTTCTTTCTTTCTTTCTTTCTTTCTTTCTTTTTTTCTTTCTTTCTGTCATGTTGTTACTTTCTGAATTTTAATTGTAGAAGACACCAGCAAAGATCAGCAAAAGAAAACTATATTTTCAAACAAAGAACCTTACTTTGACAGAAGTTGATGAATTCCATAATTAATTCTTGTCTGTAGATCAATAAATTCCATGAATGGCAGATCAACCTTGACAAGATAGAACAAATACAATCATTAGTGAAATCCTAACAATACAGAACAATAGACTGTGAATTTAGGTCAGTTTGTCTGCCTCCAAACACTTCTCCTTGGTACTATTTCATAGTCGATGAGTCCTTATTGTGTGCTTGACATCTTTTTTACAATTGTTTGCAGATGATTTTAAATAGTGTCTGCTTATTTAAAAAAATATTTACTTAAGAGATGTGAATGTGTAGAACATGGAAAGCAGAGTTAACTCGAGGTTTTAACACAGTGTAGGAAACACAGCAGCGTATGTATTCTCAGATTCTAGAATAATACATCTAGAACATGAGGTGGATGACAGAGCACGTGGGGGGGGTGCTGGTCTGCTGAAAGCAAGGGGGTGGGATAGCGTTGTCTCTCCAGGAGACATGACAATCTGGACGTGGGGTATCTCACTGAAGAATTTGAGAAAGGGCACAAACGGAGAGGAACCTAAGTGATAGGCACCTTTCCAACAGAAATGTCGGATTCAGCAGGCGATGGGCCCATAGAGAGGATCTTCTAATGCCTGTGGAATGGTGCCCATCTTTTTTCAACATTCAAAGTCTTCCATCACCTTCCATCTGATTGCGGTTTTATGCTGCTTCCTTCTTCCCATGGAGCATTCTTTGTGGCTCTAAGAAAGACACGACAGGCTTAGTCATATTTGGTTTCCTGGGAGGTGAGTGGACCTGCTGTTTTCACTGGGTCTCCTTTGTGCACAACAGAGTGGCGATTAAGAAGCCCTCCAGGTATGACAGGCAGACATTTACTCTTCTTACCAAGCAGGAAACACAAAATGATCTGGTTTTCATAAGCTTCCCAGGAGGCTCGTGCTTACGAGTAAGATGCTCTCCAGTGTTTTCACTTCTACCTACTAGTGCCTCTTCAGTGTTACATTCAGAATTCTTAATCATTTCTATAAACATTTGAGAAAAAGGTGTTGAAGGTAAATACAAAGCTTGCTGGAGGGTCTCAGTGCTGCTAGGTTTAATCCGGTTACAGCCAGAAGAGCAAACATTCTCCTGGTCATAGAGTTAGGCAGTCCTCTCAGAAACACAGGCTCGGTGCGGAGATCACTCACCCCACCTGGGAGGAGGTCGTGGCTAGTACTAGCCACTTTTCATATACCCTTGACCTCTGCCTCATCCCCAACACCTTGTCATCGCAGTGGGTGCAATGTGCTAAGAACAGAGTTTTTGACTTTCTAAAAGTAACTCTGGACCTTTCTATTCTTCATTGCTCATCCATCTGCCCTCTTCCACACAGTGGATGAATTTTTGCTTTCCAGGTGCTGAAACCAGAGACCAGGGAGCACCATTCCTCTCTGTTTTTACTGCACACTCATCCAATCTGTTTCCAAGTTCTATAGGCTTCATTCTGAGTTCATCCACTCTGCGTGTCCCCATTCCCCTCATGTCTAAACACCCACCCACATCTCTTCCCTGGACAACAACAATCTTATTGGTCTCTCTGATTCCTTTCTTGGACCTTTGTAATCCATTCTGCACATGGCTGTGAGAATGATCTTGAAAAAACCAAAACCCGTAGATTTTACCATGTCACTGTAGAGCTTAAGGTCCAAATATCTTAATGATTTACACGGCTTTTTGACATGGCCCCTGATTCCTTCGCCAGCCTCCATTCTCCTCCTGATTCCCACACTCCTGGCCTTCTTCCATTTAATTGAATGTGGCCAAGCGCTTTCTCGTTGTGAGGCCTTACACTGCTGAAAAGTTCCTTCCCCTGTTTCCACCCGAATGACTCCTTCCTACTTTCCAATCTTCTCTTTAATGCCACTTCTTAAAAATCCTCCCTATGATTCCCTCTATAAACTCACTGTATATTTATAGGACAGCATGGCTCTCAGGGTGTGGCGAATGCGAGGCCAGCCTAGTTCCTGCTTTATCTTCCTGCGTTTTTCTACAGCATGCCTTGGCTTTGTCCTCACTAATGTCTAACCAAATCTCAAATTTTTATATGGTTCCTCAGTTGAATACTCAGCCCTCAGAACTACACATTTGAGGGCTCCTAACAATGCGCAAGTTGGCCCTAGATATACTAAGCTCCATTTGCTGAAACGTGCAACAAAATTTTTTTTGTAGCATTGACATGCCAGGTACTGTTCTAAGTACTGGGAGTACAAAAGTGAACAATGTGGAGGCCCCTCCTGTAGGCAGCTCATTCTTGATGAGGGAGACAGATATTAAGCAAATACATAACCACACACACGTACCCATGCACATATGCATGTGTAATAATGCACTGGTATAGGTTGTTGTAAATTCTATGGCAAAAGTTTTGCCTGGAGGGTCTATGATTTTACCTTCTGTAATAACTAGATCTAAAAAGGTGGGGGAAAACCCCAGTGAAATTAATTTTAATAAAAATATTTGTTTTTTATCCATATCTCAATATTAATTCTCAAGATGTAATTAATATGGAAAATTAATATTTCCTTTTTATGTACAAGTCTTCAAACTCTGCTGTGTACTTTACCACACAGCGTGTCTCAATTCAGACCAGCCATAGCTCAAGTACTCAATAATCACCTATGGCCAATGGCTACCCGATCAGATGGAACAGCCATACAGATTCTCTAAGGCTTAATGGTGCTTATGAACTTGCCCTAATTTTCTCACAAAGGAGTATTACTACTTAGGTAGGACATGACTTGACTCCTTGAATGCTGCATTCCCGACGACTTTTAATTCCACTCAAGGCGAAGGTGGCAGATAAAGGGGACGTGTAAAAGAAGAAGTTTTTTTGTGGCTCCAGTAGGCAGAACTAGAACTGAATTTCAAAGAGGCAGATTGAACTCAAAACTTTCAAACAATAAGAACTTTCAGGAAACAGATGAGATGTCCTGTCTTGTACTTCTTGTCATGGCAAGAGCCAAGTAGAGGCTGATGCCCACTTGGTCTAGGATTCAATAATTCAGTGAAGGCCTCTATCAGATGATCTCTCAAGTTCCTTTGAATCATGAGATTCTGTAATTGAATTACACTTGAGACATTCTTCCAACAAAGCATGGTATTTTTTTCTTTTTTGACCTTTATTTAGAAAGCATTAGAAAATGTCTTTGAAAGCATTTTATTTTCAGAAGAAACAAGTTTTCATCTATAGCTACAAATACAGACTTTAAGAATGTAGGCAACCATTCAAACAATTTTAGAGGAAAAAAATGATAATTTTAGAGGAAAAAAATGATAAAAATATGTTTGGGGGGTGAAGAAGAAATCATCTGTTTAACTATTTGTTTCTTGACTAGGAACAAGGCCAGAGAGTATAACTAATTGTTAGTATAAATCAGGCCTAATGAATTTTCACCCTCTATAGCATGTTGGACTCATCTATAATATTTTTTAAGATTTATTTATTTAGTTGAGAGAGAGAGAGACAGCATGCACAAGCCAGGAAAGACAGAGAGAGTGAGAAGCAGACTCCCTGCTGAGCATGGAGCCTCAATGCAAGGTTCTATCTCACATCCCAGAGACCACAACCTGAGCGGAAATCAGGAGCTGAGCCACCCAGGCATTCCTCATCTATAATCCTATTTGACTGAATCGTGTATGTTAGTGATTGTAGCTCATTTTCTTTTAACTTATTAATTTAAAAAAAATTTTTATAAACATATAATGTATTTTTATCCCCAAGGATACAGGTCTGTGAATTTTCAGGTTTACACACTTCGCAGCACTTACCATAGCACATACTCTCCCCAATGTATATAACCCCACCCCTCTCTTCCGACTCCCCTCCTCCCCAGCAACCCTCAGTTTGTTTTGTGAGATTAAGTCACTTATGTTGTAGCTCATGTTTTAAATGAAATTATAACTATACATTATGTATAAAATTACAAATTATAAAAAGACAGATTCTCTATACTATGGAATTCAGTAGGCTTGGGAAATACTGACTTATGGCAGTCACTTCTTCATAAATATTAAATCAATACATTTGCTTCCTGTTTAATGCCAAGAATGGCCTTCATGAGGTCTGGGCCTATTTGGTGCTGAACACTCACTTCTATTAATGCTGGAAAGACAGTGCTCTGCCTAGCCAGACAGCTAGGGATTCTCCCTGCTTTTAACCTGGGAGACAAAAATTAACATTTAAAAAAAATAAAAGCATATGAGGTGCCTGGATGGCTCAGTTGGTTAAGCATCTGACTCTTGGTTTTTGCTCAGGTCATGATCTCATGGGTCATGAGATTGAGCCTTGTAATAGGCTCTGGGCTCAGCTTGAGATTCTCTCTTTTTGTCCCCCCTTCCATTCGGGCATATATGCGTACAAATTCTCTCTCCCAAATAAATAAATCTTTAAAAACATATAAACATGGTTACTAGAAAGGGGATGGGTGAAATACATAATGGGGATTAAGGAGTGCATTTATCGTGATGAACACCAGGTGATGTATGGAATTGTTCAATCACCATATGGTACACCTGGAAATGATATCATACTGTATGTTAAACTAGAAAAAAACAAATAAAAGCATATAGAGAAATAAAGTTGATAATACGGAGAAGAGAATGTGTTTTGCAGTAACAAGCACTCATTTTATTTGTTTTTTAAATGACCAAGGTTGAGGTTGTTTCTAGAAGTATGCAAATTTTCTTTAATTTTGGTATTTGTGTTATGATTATTTTCAATGTGTACATGCTTTCTGTATCTATGGATCTTCTCTTGTTAACTCAAGTTAATACTAGATAGTACTCCTAGATAGGTACTAGATAGTACTAGAAAGTACTAGATAGTACTATTGGAGATAGTACTCCAATCTATCCTCCATGTGCTCTACCCCTCTCATTCATGCCCTGCCTTCTACCCTGCAGGTGCACATTGCCCTCACACATGCTTGCTGGCCTCGTGTGCATCTGTATGTGTACCTGCGTCCATGCACGCACACACACACACACACACACACACACACACACACGAAACAATAGAGGAGTCCACTCTTCTTTTTTTGTAAGATTTTATTTATCTTTTTGACAGGAAAAAGAGCACAGAGGGAGAGGGAGAAGCAGTTTCCCCGCTGAACAGGGACCCCGATGCGGAACTCAATCCCAGGACCCTGGGATTCTGACCTGAGCCAAAGGCAGACGTTTAACCAACTGAGCCACCCCAGCACCCAGAGGAGTCCACTCTTTTAAGGCTTCAAATGTCTTTTCTGTGTTCCTAGGTGAGATAACAGAATGCCTTTAGGACTTGTTATCTCTTCTTGGGCTCTTTCTGCCCTATCCATTACTAGATTCCTATGAAACCAGATCAAAGCCATTCGTTTTATGCTCAGAGAATTGTTGAGGCCATGGAAGAATGTACAGAGAGCTAAATGGTATCCTTGTCTTATTTATAAAGGATTTCACTCAGGTGAAAATGTAAAAAATGGAGGGTTCTTTCCTTTTTTAATGTTACTGTTTAATTAACTTACCTATTCATTCACTCATTTAGTAAATGTTATTTCTAAACTCCTGCTTCATGCCAGCCCTATAGATGGTAAGCCCATTCCATACCTACTTAGTTCACAAGTAAGCAAGGGATGCATTCATCAAAACACTGACTTTACCACCACGTGACAGATTAGGTAATGAACAAGTGTGTGAGCCATCATGCCGTGGGCATGCTGGGGAGGGAGTGACAAGCTCTGCCCCCCTCCCTGCAGAGGTGGTATTTGGGCCAGGCCATCAAGAATGCTGTGCGCTTCTGGCACTTGGCACACAGTGGGGGGCAACAGCCCAGTCACAAAGCAGGGAAAGCACCAGGCATGTGTGGGGAGCAACAGGTGGTGTGAAGTGACTGGCTAGTTGGAAGTCAAGGCCACAAAGCCAAGAGTGGGCAGGTTGTGAAGAGCCTAAGGACTAGAACTGCTGTGGGGACTTTCATCCTGCCCTCTTGACCTTTCTAATGCTTTTAATTCTAGGTCTAAAGATGGAGACTAGAGAGTCTTCCAGAGTGCTAGATGGGAAAATATGAAAAACAATCAGGCTACATTTTGGTAGTGCTGGCAACAGGCAGGGGTAGCTTCTTTCTCCTCCACGAGCTCCTCCTCCCTCTATTAAATAGCAAGAATGCATCTTTTTTGTGACAATTTTGCAAACAATAGTGCATAGAATGCCTAGACACAGGGAGACACAGGAAAATTTGGGTACCACTCTGTACCAGTTTTCTATTCAAAAACAAAATGCTGTTATCTCATAGACACAAAATGTTAATAAGCTGTGTTTCTGTGGCTACTGGGAGCCACCCATGGGCAAGCTCTGCTGTGGAGAATGCTAGAGATTGCTGAGTAGAATGTCAGAATTCAAGTGACCTCAAAGCCCCATTGTGACCAAACGGCCCTTAGCATGAATGGACATGTTCACACTCCAGCCTGTGACCACAGAAAAAGGAGCTGATCCACCATCCCCAGACGATTATGTAGTCTCAGGCAAACCAGACTGCTCAGAGGTGCATTTTTTTCCTGAACTGAGCTGGAGATCCCATGGGAGAACAGAAAAATCAAATGTGAAATCTGGGCCTTGTCCTGCTTGTAATATCAGAAAAGTCACCACAATGGAAAATGATGAATCTTGTTGATTCTGGCGAGCTGGTCCTCAGATCTTAAAAGCCAAGACCACATTAGTATGCCAGTCAGACTAGACTAATCAGAGTGGCCGAGTTATTTCATGAGTACAGACACAGCCTGGATTCCAACAGCAAACAGTATCTTGACCTGACTTTGGATAAGGCACTGCCCTGTATATAGGGTTAATTCTAAACCTTTTTTGTTGACCTAAGCACCCCACTCCTTCAGCCTTTAAAGCACCAGGTAGCAAGCATCCAGACTTGCAAGCTCACAGCTACAAACATTTTTCTGAGCTCACATAAGGCCATCCCAGGATCACCTTCATGCATTTTATAAAGGGATGTAAGAGATCAGTGAATTGAATTTTGGCCAAGTTAAGCCTCTTATACTTAAACTAATTTCTCCAAGATCTCCAAAATTCATCTCAACTTTTGCCCATCTGTATCATCAGATTTCCCATTATCGGTCCCTATTCCAACCCCTCCACTCATCCATCCACAAAGTCTGTTACGTTCTGTTTGTTACATCTATTCTCCCTTTTCTTAAAAAGTCAGCCTCTTTTTCTCTTACCTAAATGCTTATTCCTGTAGCTCATGGCTCTGCCTTGTTTTTCATATGATCTAGAACTCTTTCCCCCACAGTCTTGAGAAACCACAAATAACTCCCCTCCTTTCATTTTTATTGTAGTAAATTTTGCTGAGTGCCTACTTTATGTCGGTATTGTGTGCTGTGAAGAACACAGAGGTCGGTTAGAGCCCCTGTCTTAACGAGCTTACAATTTAAAGAAAGAATCGGTGTAGACAAGTATACCAGGAAGGCGTGGAGAAGTAAGAACCAAGCACAGCTGCAGCCTTGTGCTTTGGGAACCCTAAAGAAAATGGCCTTTTGACTGGAGATGAGAGACCCCTCCCCTACCCACAGAGGCTGCATTTGAACCCTGCCTTGCTGAATATGAATAATCTTTGATTTCTGATTGTTTTCAGTACTTGTCGTACCTCGTACTGCAGCATTTAATCAACACAGTGCTTTTAAAATATATGACTTGCTTCATGCCCAGTTTTTCGCCCATAGGTGGACGTGGTCTCTCTGGCAGAAAGTAAACCCCTTTGGTGGCAGCCCTGTCATCATCTGCTCTTCAGTTTCCCAGGGACACGGCACACACTCAGTTAACCCTGGCTGGTTCATGATGGGTGTCGACAGATTCGGTTCCTTCAAACAACGTGATGTTGAGAACCCAAGACCTCCTTTAAAACAGGGCCTGTTGTTTAGAATCCTAACGCTCCACATGATGTATTTTGAAACCCTACCGCCCTCTTTCAAGCTGCAGCTCTACCAGAGCCTGCCTACTGTCCCCAAAGGACTCTCTATAGAGGCCTCTTTCGAGACACTGAGATCTTTGAACCTAAATTTAGAACCAAAGTAACCTGATGTTGGTGGCCACATGTCAACCTTGTCTGAGCACAGCTAACGCGGCCCTGTGGTCTGATGTGAATGAAGGGGAGGAGACTTCAGAGCAAGTGGGCAAAGCCCACGTGGGAAATCTGGGCCATCCCTGCTGCCTCCAATTCCAGACCAGAGCAAAACTTTATCACGGAAGCATTTTTCTTTATTCCGTGAACTTGGTGTTCAGTCAGTGCTTGTTCGGTCACATGGTCACCTGTTCATGGACCCAGGGAACTCTGGCTCCTTGACTACTGATGGTTCCCAGGGCTTGTCAGAGCCAATTCTTGCCTGCTAGAGTTGTAGGAAAGGATAAATGAATCGTTAGTGGGCAATCCCAAGCCTTCGGAGTCTGTACTGTAGTCACCTTACTCTGCTGTGGGAGCTAATGAGTTTCCAACTGGATTCAGTATTCTTCTAGGTGACTCCTTGCCTGGGTCACCTTCCTCCCTCATTAGAAATCAGCAAAGCCAGACTGTGGTTTATCAGGCATCAGCAGGTGAGGATTCCTTCTACCTCTCCCCCTTGCACAGTGGAACAGAATGAAGGGCTGGCCACTTGAATGTCTCCTCATCACATCGTTTTCAAGATTTCAGTTATCACTGTCACACAGCAATGCCCTTTGGATCAGGGAAGCCTCACTGAGGACTTGAGTTTTTAGACTGCTAGCTTGTGTTCAAGGATGTTTGTTTCTCAAGCATGGCACTAAGCAGTTTTAGGAAACGCTGATACAACTGTAGCAATTTTCCCCAATTTGTTCCTGACAAAGAACTCTCTTCAAAATTGAGTTGGCTTCTTTTCTTTTGTTCAAAAATGCTGGTAAACACAATTAGCCTCATTAACCTCAGTTTCTGTTTCATAACTGAAAATTAGCCTACAATCACTGGTTTGCTGGAAAGCACAGTTGTAATTAGTCTTTAACTGACTGATAGGAAAAATCTGCCTCTTCTTTAATTTCTTTGACATCTCAGTGCATTTGAAAACACGTCTGAACTCTCTCACACTGGCACTGGAGATGGGAGTAAAAATAAATCAGGGATTTAAATCAAGGATCTCAAGCTGAGACATGAAAACTGATATTCTTGCACATGGAAATTGGAGACGCTGAGGCATTTGTCAAGAAGGAGAGGACAAGAAGGTAGATCCTATGAAGTCAGTTCCCAATACGGCTTCCAGTGTTCCAGAGAAGGTTGCTAGTGTGCTGATGAATCTGTCATCCATAGGCAAAGTCAAGGGATTATGGGCAAAAAAAAGATTGGGGAAAAAAATAGTTGTTCCTTGGCCCAGGTGAAGAATCACTGTCCCCGCTCTCAAAAACTATATCGTTGACCAGCTTTACAAGGCCCTCTTTTTTGTGGGATAAAGAAGAAGTCACATTTCATGAACAGTCTTGGCATTTGTTCCTTCTTCAGCCAGCACCTGAAGGCTGCACTTGCAGGCTTTGGGATCAGACTGCTGGGATTATGAGTTCCATCGAGAAACTACAGCCGTCATCCGTCCAGTGGACAGGACGTAAACAAAAGTGTCCAGTGCAGAAGGGATGAGGATATTCATTTCCTTTTAATCCACCCACAATCTGCTGAGATAAAGGGAAAGTAATTTGAAGTAGGTCAAGCAGGTCTCTGGGCCTGAGTTGAACCGGGTGTGATCCAGGGAGCCTGGCTGGGACGGACATCCGTTTGATGAAGCCCATCAATCTGGATTAGTCACCGAGGTGGCAAATCAAACACATATACCGATGTATGCCCGTCTGGGTTGCTGGCTTTGGAGAGGGCATGGTGGAGATGAATGTGTCAGTGCTCAGAAATCTCAAGCCACTGGGACCTCGCATGCATGTGTGTTGAGTGGGGGTAGATTGTGTGAGGCACATCCTTGGGCTAGAGCATGGATGACTCCAAATGAAGCCCATTGTGTAGAGGTATCCTATGGAAGACAGGAAATCTATGAGTTGCAAACATCTTTTCATTTATTGGTCTCAGCTCCCCTTTGGTGGAAAGAGGGGTTTGGAAGTTATAATCCCAAGACCCATCTAGCACTTGGCCCTTTGAGTGGACACTAGGCAAAGTCATAATCTCCAGCTTGCACAAACAAGTATTAGATCTCTTAATATAGACATAACTCTTTTCTTTGTCCCTTCACCTGCTCCCTAAACTCCTTTGTTCTCTTAACTCCCACTAAATGTTCTTAATTCTTGAGTTGTTTCTCAATAGACTTCGACAGTGCCCCCTGGCAAGCACATGCTCAAGGACTCTGAGTGGTCTTCCTGCCCATGTGGACTCTGGCTAGAGGGCTGTGAAATGGAGCCGAGCTGTTCTGTCTCAGTGCCCAAACTGCAAATGAGAAATCTTATAATTCAAATTGAAGTTCTCCTGTGTTACTCCCCATCCTTCTTATCAAGCCCCGTAATACTGAAATAAAATATTCACTAAGTCAGGACATAATCCAGGACAGTAAAATAGCTTTTATTGGGCACCTAAGGCATCAGATGCAAATAAAGTAATGGGAAAGGAAATTAATATTATTTTCTCTGTGCTTGTAGGAAAAGGCGGTGTGTGACACTTGACTGAGTGGCAATATCTTTGAAAACATCTTCTTTATTCTCTTCAGCTTGTTAATGCAAAGGCCTCTGTCTATGCAATTAGCAGGTTCAAATGGCCATGTGGTTGGGCAAGATAATGGGATCTAGTTCCTGGGAGCTCCCTGATAGAAGTGTCTGAGTTGAGGAATCTGTTTGAAGAATTCCCAGAAATGTAGTATTTAGGGACCACTGTATTCCAAAGAACGACACTGAGACTCTAATGTGAAGAGACACATTTTTGCTTAGCTGTCCCCCACCCTACTCTACCTTCTCTGGCCTCGCAGCCGTATGCTTTTCCATTTCATTTTCTATTCATTTCAAACAGGCACCATGCACCCCACAGAAAGAGGAAGATTAGGGGTGGTTATTTTGACAAGACACTCAGGAATAGGCACCTCCCTCTTCCTCTGGCATTCATTTCTTGCATGTTTCTTTTGGGTAATTAAATACAGAAAGGTCACCTAGCATCCTGGCAAGTACAGGAAATGGGAGGGGGGAACATAAAGTAAAAGCAAACAATCAATGGGAGAAAGTCAACACTGTGTTTTTGTTTTTCTTCCAGTTTCTCTAGAAAGGGATTAGTTGTGTATTGATTATTCATATGCCACCTATGTCCCCAAAGATTTTTGAGGCAGTCCAATGTGAGAGCATCTCAGTAACACCTGCATGCTTCTAAATTTAATTTCTTGGCAAAATAACAACAAGCCAATACAAAAATACGATTTGTGTGCTTCTAAGTTCCAGTAAAATAAAAAATTGGTCTCGGGGAAAACATCTGTATTCACTTGTTCCAGCTCTTGGTTCCACCATCCAGTCATGTTATCCTCATTTCAAGAAAGCACTGGCTCCTCTGCCTTGCTCACACGCATGTGTCCAAACAGGTGCAGCTACGAGATTTGAAACTTTCCATTTCTTACGCCTTCTTGGCCCCACCCAGCAAGGAGGGCAAACTGTATCCCACAGCCCCCCGCACCGAAGGAGGCTTGTGTCAGAACGAACGCTTTTTCAGTAGGGCTACGTCTGTAGAGGATCGCCATTCCCTCTGGTTCAGTTCTTATAGTTGATATTACAAGCGTGGTCATTTTGAAATTCTGAGCCCTTTTCATTAAACTGGGTCATTGCTATTCTGTGAACGTATCTCGGGCTTTCTCATTTCGTGGTTTTCTTTGCTCTGTTTCTTTGGCTTGAAATCCTCCCTATTGACACTGCGTGTCTCAATCCTCCTCATTCTTCATGGTTTTGTTGAAAGACTGCTACCTCAGGAAGCCGTTGCTATCAACTGTCATGATAAAACTGAGGAACAAACACATCCTCCGACTGTAGTAGCAAACTCTAGTAAACAAACACTGGTCGATCCCAAGTCGACAGGTCAACTGTACAGTTCTTAAGGTCTCAGTTGGTTTCACCCATATAACTATGGGTTACAGCTGTGTGATGGTAATCTTGGCTGGTCTCTCTCACATATGAGGTGGTTTGCTGGCTATGAGGTGGCCTAGGATAGCCTTAGTTGGGAAAACGGTGCTTTCCTCCACAGGGTCTCTCATCGTTCAAAAGGTTAGCTTGGGCTTGGTCTCATGATGGTGACTTGGCCTAAGGGAGAGAGGGAGTGTGCAAAGTATCCTGAAGCTTGGGCTCAGTACTGGCACACCATCATTTCTGCTACTTTCTGTTGGGCAAGGCCAGTCACAAGGCCAACTCAATTTGAAGGGGGTGGGGAAAGAGACCCTATCCCTTATGGCAGGAATGGCAAAATCACATTGTAATGGCATGGAAAGGGAGAATGAAAAATTGGAAATTTTTTTTCAGTCAATCGACCACAGCTTTTCTGATCACCTGGCTTAAAGTGGTTTTCTATTTCTTTTTCTTTTCTTTTTTTTTCCTTTTCTAATTTCTTTTTCTTTCTTTCTTTTTTTCTTTCTTTTTTTTTTTTTGTTTTCAATCTTTTTATTGTTTTGATAGCAACTTAAAAATAGAATATTATTTGGGCACTTGCTTTGTCTTTCTTTAGGCCTCACATTGCTTGCTTAGTTCAGTGACTCCCCCCCCCCTTAAGCGTTATGCATATGTTTAAACATAGAAAGAGTCTAAAAATAAACCAAGATAGGAAACATTAAGCACACGGAATTTTCAGTCTGGAGTGACCTCAAAAGTTCACTCCACCATTCTGTCTGGTTGTGGTATGTAAGCTGCTGCATATAGGAAGCTGATTTAAAAAATAGTCCCCAAATGTAGAAAAGTCTCTCACCTAACCAATGTCTATTGCAAACATCTGTGTACCTAACACTCCTGCTTTATGCTTCCTGCCTCCTAGCAGAGAAAGAAGGGCTATTTTCCCATTTTCGTCCTAGCCTTCACTGCCTGCCTTCTTCTTCTCACTATGATCCAGCTACATTCTTCATTGGTGAAAATGACATCCACTCAGCACTCCAAGTTGGAAACACAGCCTGAGTGTCAAGAACAGTGCTTTGCACATAGTAGGTGCCCAATACCTATGATAGATGAAGGAGATTCTATTATAGGATCTGCAGGCAATTCTGGCTTCTCTGATGTCTTTCTTGACTTCCTTCCTGAAATATGGCTCCCAAAGTAGTCAGTCTACCTGGGACCTTCAGAGCACACTTAGTTTCCATCTGCTTGAATCTTCCATGCAGCCTTTTGGCAACTGTTGGCTTTTTTTTTTTTTTTTTTTTTAATTTTTATTTATTTGACAGAGAGAAAGATGACAAGCAGGCAGAGAGGCAGGCAGAGAGAGAGGAGGAAGCAGGCTCCCTGCTGAGCAGAAGCCCGATGTGGGACTCGATCACAGGACCCTGAGATCATGACCCGAGCCGAAGGCAGCGGCTTAACCCACTGAGCCACCCAGGCGCCCCCCAACTGTTGGCTTTTCAACAGTTGGGGGAGGTGGCAAGGAGTGAACTCTGCTCTGAAGAGAAAAAGAAGATTGAGTTCTAAATTGATTCATTCATCTTGAGTGCTCTCCACTCTACAGAATGGAATTCAATTAATATTTCAGGTTTTTAATGAAACTTGGTCTCACTGTGACTTTTCTTATCACTGTTGATTTGAGTTCTAGATTTGTAGACCTCAGTATTAAAAGTTTTTTATAATCAGTATATACTTTCATAGTTTTTCAGTTTTGGTTTCCTTCCTCGGTCAAATCACTGACAAATAATAGCCTGTTTTTTCTTTCACTTTAGGAACAGTTTCTAAAGATAGCCTTTGTAGATCTATAATCTACATTTTAAATCTATAAATTACAATCTATAATCTATAATTTAATCTGTAATCTATAATTTTAATCTATAAATCTATAATTTAATCTATAAATCTTTATTGTTAGTTATGGGTTAGTATGCTTAACCTCTGTTTATAATACATTCTATCTTTCAGATTCTCCCTGATTCATTTTTTGTGAATCCATCCCTGTGATAGTTAATTATATGTGTCAACTTGACTGGATTCCAGGGTGCCCAGATATTTGGCCGAAGATTATTTCTGTGTCTGTGACAGTGTTTCCAGATGAGATTAACATTTGAATCTGCAGGCTGAGGAAAGCAGATTGTCCTCCTCAGGGCTGGTAAGCATTACCCAACTTGTTGAGGGCCTGCATAGAACAAAAAGTGGAGGAAGGCAGAATTCAGGATCTCTCTGCCCAACTGCTTAAGCTGAAACTTTAGTCTTTTGCCCTCACATTGGGTCTTACACCTTTGGTGCTCCTGATTCTCAGGCCTTTGTGCTCAGATAGGAGTTTACATCACAGCTTTCCTATGTCCCCAGGTTGCAGATGGCAAAGATGTGGGACTTCCTAGCCTCCACAGTTGTGTGAGCTAATTCCTTACAATAGATCTCTTTATACATCCAATTGGTTCTGTTTGTCTGGAGAATCCTGACGAATACAGTCCCTTATCGTGATATGACTACAGCTTTGTGAAGTTTAGGACAACTTGATATCTGGTCCCCTCTAGCCGGTGTTTCTTCATCAACAGAGATCCACAGAAGAAGAAGAGGTCAACAACAGAAATCATTTATTTTCTTTTCCATAGTCAAGGTCTGTTTGAAATTTTATACAGTACTCTCTTAAGACAGGCTAGAAATGGTTACCAAGCCTGCAATTTAGAGTGATAAATTACTGGCTAAAATCTTCACAATGGTTTATATCCAAATGTTTTAAAGTGAAATTTCAAAGGTAATTTTAATGTAACTTTTTACTCTATAATTATTTATTCCCGATATTCTCCCAGAGATTTCACATAATAGACTTCTCCTCTTTTCTTTGTTTGTCTTTATCCTTTGAGAGAAATCTTTATTCTTCAGATAGTTAAAACAACATTTATTGAGCAACTGTTAGGTTACTACCACTTGTACTGGGGACTGAGGTTCCAAATATGAACGCCCTCAGGATGTGCAAGGAATATGTTGTGTATTTTCCCACCAGAAGCCTGACCAGGTTCTTGAGGAGACTGACTAGGAAGGCTAAGTAAGCCTTCCCTTCTCTCCTCTTGCTCCCTCTGATTCCAGAATGATGTTTTGAGCACTTGATGTTCATCTAGTCAATGAGTAAGGTATTGAACAGGTTTCTTTCTTGTTAGGATGTAATTTTAAAGGAAAGTATCTCTGTTTGGGTTTTTTTTTTTTTTTTTTCTCCTTCTTTCTGTCTGCCACTTTTGAATACTAGGCTGCGGTCATTCCAAATCTTATGTCTAATCACATCCCAGGTAGTATAATCTTTATACCACCAACGATTAATGCTCCCTTCTTTTTCTGGTTGTGCTTTTTCCCCTCCTAAAATGTATTTCTGTTTCCTGTCTGCCAGCATTTCCCATGGATGCTCAGGCACAAAATTTCTTTCAATTTTCTGTAATCTCAGTTTCTAACACCAAGAAAGAATCCACCTATCACTTTGAGGACTTGCTGACCTTTTGCTTCTTATCAACTTGACATATTTTTTATTTTTTGTCTTTAGTTTTTATGTATTTTTGCTTCAGTTCTCTGGCATGGCTTCTTTGCACTCTCAGCTCTGCACCCTGGCTACTTAATTTTGGCTTCTCAGACCCTCGCTTTCCTTTCTTGTCCTTTGCAGAGGCTCCTCCAGCCCCGGGCTCTTATTCCCAGGATTCCTGCTCCTGCCTTTCTCTCCAGGGGTCCACTCTCTGCTTAGCTGGTTGGGTCACATTTGTCTTGGCTTCCATTCATTTACCTCCCTGTCCTTACCCTCTTCCTTCTCTTGACTATGCTCACTACATTTCTCTTACCAAACTGTGCAGAGCCGAATTTCCAGAAAGTGGAAAGTCTCTTTACCCACCCCACTCCAACCTCAGTCCCCATCACCAATTGTTGCAGTGAAACAGTGGGAGCTCACAAGAGGTTGACTGAGTTGGGTAATACAGTGAGCAGTATTGGCAATGCCTTATGGTCTCTCCTAGGTACAGCGTCACCTCTCTCCTCCCTGCTTCTCACCCTCTATTAGCTACTGGAAACCTACTGTATCATGCAAAGAGATGTGGTTAATATTTTGTTCTAACAGGCTCAACTTACAGAAAAATAGTAGAAAAACTTCCCATGAACTCTTGACTCAGAGCCCCATTCAAGTTTTGCTAAATGTCTCAGCAAATTCCCTTACAGCAGAAGGTCCACACAAAGAGCACCTACTGAGCCAGTTGTCAGCATCCCTCGTCTTTACAGCTGGAGTGCTCCATAGTCTTCCCTAATCTCCACGACCTTGAATTTCTTAAGACTATAGTCCAGTCATTATATGGAATTTCCCTCAATTTAGGCTTTGCAGTGCTTCCTCATGATTAGGCCCCAATTATATATTTTGTGGAGGTAGCATCATAGATGCTATGATAAATGTACTGTGGGGTGATATTTCGAGACTATGTAAAATCTTTTTTCTCACCCAATTTTTGCCCACAAGTTTTAGCATCCTTTGGTATATGTGTGTGTGTGTGTGTGTGTATATATATATATATATATATATATATATATATATATATGGCCTGAATTGATTATTACTGTGATGGAAATTGCAATTATCCAATGCTATCATTCCTTGTACATTCATTAGTTGATTTCCCAACCTAAGAAAGACTTTCCTTCTCACTTCATTAATTTATTCATTCATTTATTTGTATCAGTGTGATCTCATTGGCTTCCTATTTTATTCAGCATGTTGTAATGCACTCTCATATTATGATCTATTTTGATGCTCATATTGTCCAAGTTTGGCCAATGGAAGCCCTACATATGTGAACTTTTGGCATGTTTCCATCATTTCTTGATCATTTCCTTACTTTCTGTTATTAGACAGCTGTCCTAGGCTATCTTGTTCTTTGCCTGACCCAACCCTGGAAATCAGTCATGTATATATATGTATATATGTGTGTGTGTGTGTATACATGTGTGTATGTATAGGGATATGTACGTATGTACATACATATACATATATTCTATATTTATTCTCTTCCTAACTATATTGAAAACCATGGGTGCTCACTGATACTTACTTTTTTTTTTTAATTTACTTATTTATTGGAGAGAGAGAGACTGTGATCTGGGGGAGAAGCCAAAGGAGAGGGAGAGAATCTTCAAGCAGACTCCCCATGAGCACAGAGTCTGACATGGGGCTAGATCCCAGGACCTGAGCTGAGATCAAGCATCAGACATTTGATGACTGAGCCACCCACGTGGCCCCTCAATGATATTCCTGATTCCAGTACACCACCACAGGGTTTTTTTTCTAGCTTTCCCCCTTTCTATGCTTATACTTCCTTTCCCTGACAGTGAGAAAGTTGGCCCCCAGTATTTCCATCATCCTGTAGGTAACCAGTCTCCTGGTATCACCTGATTGCTATGCTCCTGCCTCCTTCAGATCACCTGTATATTTATGACTGCCTTAGTGTCTTTTTGATAAAGGAAATAAATAAACTAAGAACTATCTTTTAAAGAAGGGATGAGAAAGAATAAATGCATGGTGCTAAGAGATTTTATCCAAACCACATTTGCTATTTCCATCTCTCTTTAAAATTAGACAATTACATCTTTACCATGTATGAAATAATCCAAAATAATTTAAAAATATGTATTTGACTCTTTTGCTCTAATATTTATATTTGTTGACTATACGTGCTGTTACTATAAATAGTTTACAGGTCAATTGTCTTTGAGAATAGATGGGAATATAAGACACCCAGTTTATTGCTGTGAAGAGGATAATTTCTGTTCTGATCAAAATGGGTTGTTAAGCTGTACAAACAAGGATCCCCCAAATTTCAGTGGCTTAACAAAACAAACACTCATTTTTTATTTATGCAATATGCCCAAAGCAGGTAGACAGATGGAGATCTCAGAGGCCTAGACTGGTAGAGGCTTTATTTCTAAATGTGTTCCAATTTTTTTTCCATAGTTGTAGGATGAGACCGTGATTAATTGCACACTAGCTTTTAAAATGTCTACCAAGACATGAAACATCATTTCTGCTCAAGTTTCACTGACCAAAGCAAATCACATGACCATACTTCCCAGGAGACGGGGAATTCCTACCATGTGTCTTGAAAGAGGAGAGTATGAGATATTTGCAGAAGAGCAGTAATGACTCCCAGAGTGTCCATGGACAAGGGAATCAAGGCCACTGCTCTGACTTTGGCTATGCCATTTACTACCAGTCTTATCTTGTATTGTTTCCATTTCTTTATCTGCAAGGAAGGAAAACCTAGCCCATGTAGTCATTAAAACAAAAATACTAGAAGTGCTTTTCAAAATGTAAATACTGTAAGATGCATGAAAGCCTCATGACTTCTCCAATAATAATGTCCCCAAACAGCAGATAATCTCCCTGGTAGCTTCTGTATTCCAGGTGCTAAGGAGCATAACCTGATCTAATTATAAAAGTAATAAGTACTCGGTGTTGATCATTGGCCCAATACAAAAACACATAAATAAGAAAATACAAATACCCACTATTTCAAAACAGAACATTGTTTACCTTTTGGTATTCATCTTTCCAATTTTTTTTCTGTGTATAGTTTAAATAGTTGAAATGATGCACAATATTTGGCATTATTACATCTGTGTACATTATTTTCAAGTTATAATTTGAACCTATATGCAGTATTTTTCCATATTTTTACTTAATCTTAAACTTTAAATTTTTTCTCATATAATTACAAATTGCTTTTAAATAGTGTTTTGCAAAGCCCATATAATGTTTCATAATTAATTAAACATTTATCTATCGAGCTTTGAGACTGTTTTTACATACATGATATTCATGGTTATTTAACTCTGCCAAAAATGGAAGAATTCCTTGCTTCCACACTGTACCCGTTCTATGCTCAGATTCCTTCCTCATCCCACTCCACTCTGCTCCACATTCCAGGCTCCAGGGTCAGTTGGCTGCTGGCTGAATTCACCTCGTAAAAGACACTAACAGAAGATGGCAGGATAAGGGTAAGATAAGCGCAGCTCTTTCTTCCCTTCCTCTCTGCCTTGGGTGGTTTCTCTGGCAGCAGCCATGCCTTCTCCTTGGCTCCAGCTCTCACCAGATAGCATCCCCAAGACTTGATCCAACTCCTAGGCTCGGGTAACATGCCCTCCTCCCTTTGTCTCTCTTGCCTGGGTATGACACTGGCCTCCTGATGTTGCTAGTCTCTCATTATCTCCTGATTGCTACTTGGCTGCTCTATCACTTGGGTTACCAATTCCCCACATCAAATTCTCTCCGACGAATGGCTGCATAAGAAAACCACTGGGGCCTTGAGTGGAGAAGAGTTTCCTCTGTGATAGAAAGAGGGAAAGGGATCAAGGGATGAATATCTGTGGGCACTGGTGATGTTTTATTTTTTCTCAATTTTTAAGACTTATTTACTTATTTTAGAGAGAGAGAGCAAGTATGGTGTGGGGCGGGCGGGGGTGGGGAGACAAAGGGAGAGGGAGAGAGAAAACCTCAAGAAGACTCCCCCCTGACCATGGAGCCTGATGCCCCTGAGATCATAATCTGAGCCGAAATCAAGAGTCGGAAGCTTAACTGACTGAGCCACCCAGGTGCCCCAGTAATGTTTTATTAGATGAACTTGACGATGAGTATAAGTGCATTCACTTTATTATTATCACTTGAACCAAATTAAATATGTATGCTTGCATATGTGATATACTTAGAATAAATAAAACATACATATAAAACATATGTATTTAATATATAAAATATATAATATGTAAAATAGAAATACTTCTAAGTCTCAGTGTATAATTGGCTGAAGCTTAATTTTGAAAGAATAAGGATTTTAAAATGTGTTTCCTTTACTCTATCTCTGTTATTGCTGCTACAGAAAGCCATGCACAGCTGCAAATATCCAGGTTTTTCTGCTCTAATATGAAAATGTGGTATAGAATGATTGCTATGAAAATTCTCCTTCTACTAACTGCTGTGCTCGGCAGTTACTGTAAATTTTCTTATCTTCTTGATGAAAAGAAAGTCATCTGTGAGACTCTTTCTTGTGACTCCGAGGTCCTGATTCCATGGCCATTTCCTGTGCGACAACATTAAGCCTACCACCTGGCCACAGCAGCTGTGGATGCAATGTGTTCACTCACCATCTCACTGGGCTTTTGTTCTTTAATGTTTAATTCCTACTCAAGTGGACATATCCAAGGGTCAGTCCACCAGTCAGTCCCTTTTGACTGCTAGGCAGCACCCGTTGTCTATAGTCTAAATGTCCTTCCTCCATCCTCTCATCCAGTCATTTTCAGGAAGGTGACTCTTGATGACCCCCAAATGAGAATATCGGCAGAGCTTCTGCTTCTAATTTACCAGGACAATGGGTTCCCCATTTGAAGTGGGTTTTTTGGGTTTGTTGGTTTGGTTTGGTTTGGTTTGGTTTGAAATCCTACACATGTGTATCTGCACTTTAATTTTTATCAGCCACAATCTGGAAGTCAGGTCAGGTTCAGTTATTAGTCATGGCCACTGACTCTCCAATTTTTGTAGCCAGATGTCTCTCAATACCTGTCATCTTTCCATTGTCCCTGGGAATGGACCTCCCCTAAGGATTTACCTCTTGCCACTTGTTTTCTTGTGACATTTGCAGTGACATGCTGGAGGGAATCATAATAGTAAGTGAGAGCTGATTGTTAAATACACGAAAAGTTTGCAAACCACTTAAACCATTGCTAGCATGCAACAAATCATGGTGGGAGTGTTTACACCATGGAAATTGGCAAATGCTACATAAATTAGGGTTTCCTCTCCCCTCATCCCCAAGAAAGCCAGTTCACTAGCACACCACCACACTTGAGTAACTAAAGCAAAAATAATGAAAATAAAGGCATATTTTATAAACATGGATAATCAGGAAATTTTTATTATTGAGGATACTTAAAAGATGTTTTCTAAAAGTTTCAGGAAAAAAATCACCCAAATAGGTAAGCCAAGATTTTCTAAAGGAAATAAGAAATGCTAAACATAAAAGAGTAATAAACTGGACTTTATCAAAATTTATAACTTTTTTTGAAATAATGTTAAGAAAATGTAAAGTTATATATATATGTATATATGTACATATATATATATATATATACTTCTGTAAATACACAAATAATAAAAGGACAATTCAATAATGAAGTGGGGAAAATATTTGAACAGACACTTCTCAAAAGAAAGATGTAAATGGCCAATAATCACATGAAAAAAAGCTCAACATCATTGTCATTAGGGAAATGAAAAATAAAACTCAAATGAAATGACATTTCACATCAACTAAAATGGCTTAAGTGAAATAGAATATGGAACAACCAGAGCTCTCAGACTGCTGGTGGAAATGAAAAATGTTGTACCACTTTGGAAAACTATTTGGCAGTTCCTTATAAAGTTAAACACACACCTACCCTTTGATTTTGCCATTCTACTCCCACTCAAGAGAAGTGAAAAAATGCCCTCAAAAAGACTTGCATAAGAATCTCCTGCGGCTCTCTTCACAATAACTCCAACCTGGAAGCTACCCAAATACCCACCAACAGGAAAAGAAACCTACAAATTGTGGTACATTTATATAATGGAATACAACTCAGCAATAAAAATGAACAGATTATTTATACATGCAACAACATGAGTGAGTATTCAAAACCTGTCAAGGAAAAGAATCAGACACCACAGACTATGTACAGTGTGTTTCTATGGATATGAAGTTCAAGAACAGACAGCACTAACCCTTGAAATCAGAACAGTGGTTACCATGCAGGGTTGGAAACGGTTGGGAATAACTAGAAAGGGACACAAGGCAGCTGTCGGGGATGATGGAGATATTCTATGCTTTGATTAAGGAAGTGGTTACACAGGTATATGGACTTATCGGAGCTCATTCTGTTTGTTAATTCAACCCAAGACAAAAAAGAAGAATAGAAAAAAAAAATGTTCCCAATATAGCAACTTAAAGAACACAACCAAAATGAGACTTTCATCAAGTCTCAGGACAATGAAATAACATTTTCTCTTGTTCTAGTGATGGAAAATATATATCATGAGACGATATCACTAGAGTATCAGGCCATAAGACAAAAAGAACAGAGAGCAGAAAGCAATTTAACCTTATACCATTACACATTTAGCATGCTATTACACGAAAATTCTCCACCAATCATTTTATTTCAGCTTAATGTTACCTCAGGAGTAGTAGTTTCATTCTGGCCTTTAAAAAAAATTTTGTTTGGCCCGTTTACTCATACTGGTGGAAATAATAAATCTAATAAATCATCGCAGCCACCCACGCTCCTTGGCTGGTGTTAAGTTGCTGACTGACAGTGTAGCCGCAAGGCTTGGCAGGCCCTGCACCCACCAGGCCTGCTAATAGCTGGGCAGCTGCAGAGATCTGGAGAAGAGACTGGAGGAGAGGAGTCAGGGAATTGAGGAAGTTGGTCTAGGAATTACATGAGACAGAGGCAATCAATCAGAATTTTTGAAACTAGACATAGTTAGTCCTCCTTGCCATGCTTGGTGCTGTGGCCAACACTGTGCTCAGAGAATGAGGTGGTTTCTAGGAGGAGCATTCAAGGGTCATGAGACAAAGTCTCCTTCCATCCTAGATGTTCAGGTTAGCTTTGGTTTTATTATTAGAGGAAGATGGCTCCCGCCCATCCGCCATCTTGACTGCCACACTTTCATTGTCCTCTAGGACTCTTCTGAGAGTTCCTCTGTGGTCCCCATGTGTCGTGGTGTCACCTGTGAGCAGGCTCTCTAAAGCTGACTCTGTTTCTCTGTCCCTTTTGGCCTCTGGGTCCAGGGACCTGTGAGTACAGCTCACCGCTGTCATGTTGTCACTAGCAAGACCCTAAACTTAATGACTCATCAAGCTCTCTAGAAGGGATGAGGAAATGTGGAGAGGGCTGGTAGCACAGACTGGAGACAGACTGACACTGGCTGTGGAACATCAGAGGAGTCACTGAGCTCTCTGTGTTGGGCTCCCCATCACGGGGAGTCCTTTCATGGGAGCTCTTTCCTCAGGCCTGACTTCCTCATCTTATCTCTGGGACCCATGTTCACCTTATTGAATCCCCTCCACTCTGCCCCCATCCTGAGGCTGGGACAGAAGAAATGAAAGCCTCATCTCACACAAAAGCAAACTCTCAGTCTCATCACTGCCTTACTGTGCACAATAGTTTACGTTCTTTTGTCTTGACAACCCCGTTCCATGCCCTTGTCTTCCTAACATAAACCCCTTAAGTAAAAGAATAGTGCCTGTCTGTCCTCACTCATGATTTCCACACACAAGGAACCGCTCCCCCCGCAACACACATCCATTAGGCTGAAAAACTGCCTTCAGTTTCACAAAACAGTATTTGTCTTCCCTTTAGCTCTATTATTTTACACTTTGAATTAGTTTTCTTAATGCTGGTGCCATTCGGGCTAGATGTTTGTGGAAGCCCAGCATCCTACTGACACATAGGTACTGTTGCCATTTTGTTACTTATTTTATGGTGGTTTTTGTAGCTCTCTGTTCCTGTCTTCTCTCACTCCCTTCTCTCACGGTTAGTTGTCTTTCTTTAGTGATATGCTCCCATACCTTTTCTTTACTTTTCACGTATTTATTACTGGTTTTGGATTTGTGGTTACCATCTGGGTTACCATCTAAGAAGCTCAGCATTCTACAGAACACAGCAGAATGGAGAGCTGGATGGATGGGGAGAAGACTACAGCTACTCCGTGCCTACCAGCATGTCTTCTTGCTGGCTGTGGAGTCACTTGATTTCTCAGTGATTAGGTGAGGTAGTGTCTGCCTCTGTCACTTAGGACCCTTCCTCCAGGCCACAGAGTTCCATATAAATGGAAGCAAGGGCAGCAGCATCCCAGAGCACACAATGTGCAGCACACAGCGGGCAGCCCACCCGTTTGCATTAAATGCTTTGCATCTACTCAGTGGCTTCCCTCCCCACTCCCAGGGGAGTAGGGGCAGGGGGAGACTCTCCTCTCTGAGTGAGGCAACTAGTGAAGGAACCAGGGTTCCCCTTACTGAAGTATAGCTCATCTGAGGCTTCCTGAAAGACCACTGTTTTCCAAGGGCTGGTGTCCTAAAGCAGTTTTGGAATAAGCTTTGTCATTTTTTTTTTTTTTTCAAATGTAAAGTAAGAAGACTCCAAGGCCATTTGCCGTTAGCTCCAGCATCAGCTGCCCTCGGTTTTACACTGTGGTAAACTCTTTTTCTGCAAGCCCCATAGATGAGGCTGGAATGGCTTCAGGCTGAGGCCAACTACAAACAAACCTGGATTAGCATTTTCAAACAGGCGAAGTATTCATGATAGAAGAAAATTCTAGCTGGAGCCCTCTCAGCCTGCCTTTAGACATTCTCCCATGCCTTTATTCTCCCTTCCAGGTGCTTATTACAATATTTACCAAAAAAGCTGAGCTTGAGCACAGGGCCTGTGAAGCTCTGAGTTGACTAGCCCGTTCTTTCGTCCGTGGTGAGGAAGAAGAAGCTGGAGCTGAAAATTAAAAAATGTTTGCTAGCTTTTTCTACACCTGCGCACCAGAGGAGACGGCAATGGCTCTTCGTTTTTCCCTTTGTTTTATTTATTTCATTTTTTCTTTCATTTTTAAATAAGTAGCATGGGGAATTGCGGACATCCAGCTGAGCTTGGGGCAACTTTAAAAGCCCACCACCAGATCCCCACCGAGATAAGCAGCCCCCACTCGGAGATGCTCCACCATCAATGAGGAGAGATGACTGAAGCTGAAGATAGGAAAGGGGAGAGATGCTTTTACAAAAATAACATAATTTGGCTCTCTGAGAAAAGGAAAAGGCAAAATGCAGGTTGTGTTCCTTCTTCTCTCCCTTGCTTGCTACCCTGGGTGGATGCATTAATAGACTTAGTGCTTATTAAGGTGAAATCAAAATGAGAGAGAGACAGAGAAACTGCATGAACAGTATTCCTAGAGAACTAAAGTTTGAGGGTTTCCAGCTGGCTCATTTGCTTCAAGAAAGGCACTTTGGGGAGTGCCGGGGCCTCTCTCTGCCTTCATTTAGCTTCAAAAGGAAGGAGGAGGGAAGAAGTCGATCGCTGATATAGAGGATGTGATCCAAAACGATGGAAACTCTGTCAGGTTTTCACTTCAGCAAACACTTATTGAGTGATTATTATGTGCCCAGCACTGTGCTTTGTATAAGAAATATTTAAAAGGACTTAATCGTAGCTTCCCCGACTCACATCTTTATCATTTAGTCTCTCTGAGGGTGAAGCAGAACTCATGGTTGGGAAAGAAAACCTTCCACGTCCTGGATTGCTGAGACAGCCTTGGATGATTCCAATGGATCAGATGCTGGCAACGGTTAAAATGTCCTCTTGTGGGTCATTTCTGAGTCTCTGCAGTGCGGTTGCTGTGGTGATTTTAGGATCAACTCACCCACTCTAATTTGTTTATCTTTGCCTTTTATCCCTGACATCCTGCGTCTGAATTGTTTGCACCATACTGACATCACTGATGTGAAACACAAACCGAATTTCTTTCCCCTATTCGACCTCAGTTTCTCCATCTGCGTAGTTCCAGAATCATCTGGTCCTAAGTCACCCGGCATCTTGGCAGAGGTTCAGTGCATTTGAAAGCCAGTAGGTGCTTGTTTCAAGTCCTCCCTGTCTGTCAGTCAAGTGTATCTGCTTAGTATCTCTGTGTCTTACGTCTGTAAAGACATTGGCGGGGGTCGGGGGGGTCGGGGGGGGGGGAAGATCCCTGGAAATACTCACCGGCATAGTAGTCTCTTTTCTAGTAATTTGGCATTGTTTTCTTTTTATTGATTACAAAGACTTCAGGAATAGTGTGCATTTAAATTCAGGTTCAGGGCAGACTGACATTGAAAAGATCTGCTAGAAATCTTCCTTTGAAAAAGAATCTGGCTATGCGGGTATTTTAAGCAGCTGGAGGTGGCCAAGTTATCTTCACTGGCTTGGTTAAGCCTAGCACTGTGTGTGTGTGTGTGTGTGTGTGTGTGTGTGTGTGTGTTTGAAAAGTTGGAATGGAAATGAAACCAGACATTTTTGCAGAAATTAAGCAATTACTATTGGCTGATATAATGTCAATTCATAAGTGACCCTTCAATACCATCAAAGCAAATCACTTGGAAATTAAAGAAAATAAGCACTTCACTGAGCAAGCAGCTGTATTTGTGTAGGTAAAGTACCCAGGAGTCACCTAACCCTGCAGCTAACCCAGACTGCAAAGAAAGGGTGCCTCACGTGTCTACCAGCCTGAGGAGGGACTCGGAAACCTCCATCACCTACGGCCAATGGGTTCTGACAGCAAAGTGAATCACTTCTGGGGAAGACAATGACTTGTTTACTTTTCACTGAATTGAAAATTGAAGATATTTCATAATAGGATCTGGGAAAATTTGCCAGATGTTTCATTCCACTGTGTTCTTCTGGCAGGTCTACAAGATATAATGCTGAGAAAGGCTAATAAATCAGGGTAGGTATGAAAAGCTTAGGGACAAAATTCATAAAAACTTGAACTGCGGGAGGACACCTTTTCCCTAGCTGCTAGAACATGAGATTTCCTTTCCTTTTTTTGGTGCTTCACAGACAAGTTAATTTAAACTCTAGATCTTACTTTTACTCATTTCTTTGCCCTCTTTCTTTCTGTTCCAATTTTGCCAATCTGAGGATCTCTACACCACCCGGATTAGGAAAGTACCTCCTCTAAACTACTTGAAGGATGAGCACATGAAGGAAGAACCACAGCTCTGGAAATAGCTTCAATGTGAGGGAATTTTCACCTGGCCCAAGGAAAAGTACACTGGAAAAAATTCTGATGTTTTAAATAACAGCCACGTTTTGCCATGAACTAACACCAAATGGAAAGCTGGGGGCTCACTTTCCTTTTCTTTCTCTTCAGATTTTTGAGGCGCTAATGAACCGTGGCATCAACTCAAGGAACGCTGGTCCAGACTTCATAATGGTCATTCTGT
This sequence comes from Mustela lutreola, assembly GCF_030435805.1. Lineage (NCBI taxonomy): Eukaryota > Metazoa > Chordata > Mammalia > Carnivora > Mustelidae > Mustela > Mustela lutreola. Next base: position 73,486,226 of record NC_081296.1, on the reverse strand, counting down.
TACTTTGGACATAGTCCGTGTCATAGCGACTGCAATCCCTATTGTTGGAGATATCTATTAATGCATAAACAAGTCATCCTAAAACCTAGTGACTCAAAACTACAAACATATTGTCTCAAACTTCTGCTGGTCAGAAATTTGGGAGCGGCTTAACTGGGTGGTCTAGATCAGGATCTCTTGTGAGGCTACAGGAGGCTGACTGAGGCTACAGGCCATGAAGGTGTGACCGGAGCTAGAGGATAGCGCACGCACACTGTGGCTGACAGAACGTTAGTTCTTTACCGTATGGACCTCTCCACAGGCTGCCTGAGGGTTTTCATGGCATGGCAGCTGGCTGCCCTCAGAACAAATGTTCCAAGTGAGAGAATGAAAAAAACAAACAAAGCCACAGGACCTTCTATGGTCTATTCTCCGAAGCCCCACTGTGTGCTTTATTCTATTTGTTAGAAAGCACTAAGTCTAGTCCATACTCAAGGGGAGGAGAAATAGTCTCTATCTCTGAAAGGGAGGAGTATCAATGAGTTTGTGGACATATCATCATCTTACTGATTGAACAGAATTTCTAATTTGTGCAGTCGATAGGGCAATATCAATAAACACCATGCAAAATTAAAAAAAAAAAAAAGGAGAAAGGAAAGAGAAAAACACCACTCTACTCATATCACTCTTCATTCTGCTCCACCGACTTCCATCCCAAGCTCCATCCCACTCCTTATCCCATTCTGACCCTGCTCAGGGCTTTAGTTAGTTGCTGAGATCTTACAACGTTGAGATCTCTCAACTTTTTAGGGAAAAGAACCCAACAGAGGCAGAGGCCCAGGTACCCCTAAAGTCCGGGTAAAGTTCTATGGAAGCCGAAACACTATGGAATCAGAGGACAAAGATGAAGCAATAACGTAAGGAGGAGATCAATTCTCACAGAGGCGATCCTTTTTACCTGCTGTCTCCCGGAGTTCCAGGAGGTGTTGTTAAGACCTCCCAGAGGATCCCCTCTTCTAATGATGGGCGCAGGCACTCTCAGCTGCCTGGGGCCACCGTGTCTGGCTTCTCCCTCATCCCTCCTCTGCAGCTCCTGTGAGCTTCCGGGGCCCAATACTTCCGGCCTGCCCTACGCGATAATCACAGTACTAAATCACTCTCTGCCCGTTATTATCCAGAGTTTGCCCATGGACATCTTTATGTCCCACCAGGAAGTCTGTTCTGATCAGCCGTGCACCGACTTCCTTTCAGACTTACAACAGGCAAGAAAAGTGGCTTCGGGGACTAGCAGCTCACAGGGCGCAGTCATCCTAATGGCCTTCTCACTCGGCTACCTGCTCCTCCTTCCCAAAGGGAACACCAGTTAGTGTAGGTGAGCCAGAGAGTCTGGCTGAGCCAACCTATTACTGTTTTATATAAAGCACTTACTGAATTCCTAGAGGGAAGAGGAGTCTCCAAGGGGGATTTGTCTCATTAAACTGCTGCCTGCTTTCCAAGCAGCCAGAGAGGATCTAAAAGGTGACGAGCAGAGAGGCAAGACCTCTGTGGATCTTGGTGATGTTAATGCACTGACCTCTGGGCATGTGGGCGGTGTCAGGGGGAAGATCTCTGAGGAGAAAACGAGAAATGTACTTTCCTCCTTTGTCCCATTTAATGGAGCTGAAGAAGAAACAAAGACATTTTTATAGAGTGATAAAAATATGTCCAGTATCAAAGCTTCTGGGTTCCCGTACCTAAAAATGCTTTATGATTTGTTCTTTTCTTTCTTTCTTTCTTCCTTTCTTTTCCATAAAGAAAGTTCTTCTGTCTCTGCCCTATAGAATTCTCTACTTAGCCTTCGATAGATAAAGAAAATGGCTTCTGAAGATGTGGTCTTTTAAAAGCTTGGAGAAGAAAGAACAGAAATTTCTTTAAAAGACCTCTGGCCATGATGTCTTTTAACTCCAGTTTAGAGGAACCATTCACAGGAACCCTCTGGAAAAAATGGCTTTTTGCTAAGAAAGCACCCCGGAAAACAAACCAACTCCCAGGCTGACAGGATACTGTCTGCAGAGAACGTGGGGATTGCATTTGCAATGGTTTCCAGAGAAGACTGATGCCCTTGGATGCAGCGGATGCTGGGTGTTAGATCATTAGGGACTTCTTTCTGCTGCTGAGGCTAAGTCTGCAGGAAGAGGAGAAGGAAGCCCTTTGGCACAGCAGAGGAAATTGGGGCTTGACTTCTGAACACCGTCCTGCCTGACGGGGGCTGGGAAGCTCTTAGCTCTTCAACACAGAGTGGGGCTGTCCAGTTCTCCTCCCTCTTCTGGGCGGGGGGGCAGTTTACTGACTTTCCTTTCCCAGGGTGTAATTGTTTTCCTCCGTATCAGTGCCTAGAGCCAGGCATTAGGGCTGAAAGCAAGTACTCTAACACTCCGTTAGGACATTTGGTAGGACTCCTTTGAAATGAGCTGTGGCCATCTGACTTGCGCTGCTTGCTTAAATCTGTGTGGAAATAATTGTGCCCCTTTCTGTTGATGCTTTAAGACTTACTAAACCACCTCTTCTCTTACCTGCCAAGGTGACTGGCAGTGGTCTGGTGATGGCTGCTTCCAGAATGAGGAAGACTTGGAGCAGAGCCCCTACCAAATCCTTGATGGACATACAGGGAGTAAGAAACATGCTTTTACCATTATAAGCCACTAAGATAATTGCCTTGTTATTGTAGCTTGGTCTATTCTGTTCTGTCTGACTCTCATAATCTCCTCTGGGAAGAGGGGGGCTTCTAGCTGCCAACAGAAAGAATCTATGTTCCTAGTTGGTAAGAACATCTCTACAGATGACTGTTTGGAAAAAAAAAAAAAAATCCTTTTCACCTCCAGTCTGGGAAATATATATATTATCTAGGCCACAGGAAAGAACGAGGTTTTCATAAAAATTCAGTTGTATATATTTTCACTATGGAATTAGTTGTAGAAATTAACCCCTTTTTTTCCCTATTGCTTTGTTAAAGTTTACCATTAAACTAATCTGTGCTTCTTTCCAGGCCTGTGTGCAACCTCCAGCCCATACAGGATGTGAAGGTATGCTATTCCCACTTCCTATCTGAATGCATTTTAACCCTTGAACAGAATTGGGTGGAGGAGCAGGAGCCGATCTTGCTTCAACAGTGATAAACCCTGGCAGCATCCCTGTCTAGGACATAAATATTTTCTTAATGGACTTTTACATCTGTCTCTACAGGAGACACTTTGGGAAAGATCTTCTTTAGGACCCTTAAGAGAAAACAGAGGGTTGTAAGCAGTTGCCTATCGGACTGTATTCTTTTCAGACGACAAGTAGGAAGTAGTGTGTCTAAAAGTCTGTACAGTAAGGTTCGGTATACAAAAGCTATGATTATGAAGAAGGTTGTTTTACAAACGGGGAAACCCCTTGGATATGTGGGGAACTGTTGGTCAGGGTTCCTTAGGACAGAGCTTCAGGCAGGGTTTAGATACTGACACTTCACCTGGGTGGGTATGATTCCAGGGCCTAGGGAGTCAGGCAAGGGAAGCAGGCAGAACAAGTCAAAGGTGGTGCTTTCTGAGCAGGCTGTGGCTGCACAGGAAAACACGGCTGGTGAGAACACAAAGGCTCAGGGGATGTCATGAGGAGCAATCTTCCAACAATCTGTTGGGGGTGGGTGCAGAAGCAGAGTTTTCCTCTTGGCTTCTTTCTGCATCCTGCCTCTTACTGGATAGGTATTGTCTTACTGGCTGTTAATCCTACCAGCCTCACACCACACACACACACACACACAGAGGGTCAAACCCCCACCTCATCCCCTGGTGTTTAGCCCCAGCATGAAGAGGGCCTGAACCTCTGCGGATCCAATAAAGTCTATATAGGGTACCTGAGCTGCTGCCAGCAGTGAGAGAAAACAGGCTGGCAACAGCCAGGGCTCATCCCTGAGTGAAATCCAGGGATAAAGAGGAGCATAAAGTAAGTCCGACACAGGTGCTTGGTATTTAATTGAAAGAAGTATAGGTCTACCTGGAGCCAATGGTGAGAGAGTCCTTGTGATTTTATTATATGTGGACAATTAAATGCTTGTAATTGTAGATGGCTGACAACCTGTTTTGGAGAGCTGTGGAGCTTCTCGTGGGAAAGCAGCAGGGATGAGGTTGAAGGTGAAGATATTACAAGCTGCTTCAGAAGGGGTGTACCTGGAATGCCCAGAATGTTGAAGCCTCTGTGAGGGTGAGATGTGAATCAGTTGTGCAAGTACATGTACTCAAAAAAACAAGAAAAACCAGGGTCCCCTGAGTGGCTCAGTTGGTTAAGCCTCTGACTCTTGATTTCGGCTCAGGTCATGATCTCAGGGTTCTGAGACTGAGCTCTGAGTCAGGGTCCATGCTGGGTGTGGAACCTGGTTAAAATTCTCTCCTTCTCTCTCTGCCCCTCCCCCTTCGCGGGCTCACTCTTATGTTCGCTCTTTCTCTCTCTCTAAATTAAATAATAAAAACAAAAACAAAACAGAAAACCGAAACTGAGGCATTAGGTTACTGGCGATTGAAATAATTTGAATAGTAGGTTATGCTAATAATACTTGGTACCAGAATCATCCAAATAGCTAAATAGTGGATGTCATATACACCTATGAATATGCTTTCTTAGAATGCTTTCCAAGATGCAAGATGATCTGGAAGTAAATGTCTTTATGGTCACATGTGTTTGGAATTGCTATATGCATTGCCTTGTCATGGGATGCTTACGTAAGACAAGGCTCCAAGATGTCTTATTGTAAAGCCGCCTGCTTAACATAGCATTCATTTCCCAAACTGATTTCATCATAGGTCACTCCCTTCTGCACTAACAAGTGTCCACCTTCCAAGGAACTGGAAATCCTTAGAGAACACTTAGGCAAGCTCTCGACTTTTGAGAAAGGCCATGTAATTTGGTAGAAATTCAGGCAGCTAAAAGCCTGAGAATTGTGCTCTAGGACCACGGCTGACATTAAAGCTCTGTGACTTTAAAATCAAGTCACATAACCACGCTTTTCCTCTGTTTCTTTGTTTTCCAAATAGAGGAGCCTTACACGGTAACAAGTAGTTGCAAGTGAGCAGGTTACAAGACCCAGAAAGACCTGATCGAGGAATGGATATGAAGGTATTTTGGAAAATTAAAAGGAAAGGAAAAACAAGTGAACTGTCTGCTTTTCAAATGAATGTTTGAACGGCCCAGGATTGATTCAATAAGCACCCCCTTTACACGGATGAGCCCTGCGCTGCTCCGAGCAGCCTTTGCCTTTCTCAAGAGGCTTTCATACAGTTCCGTGAATGCTGGGAGACACGAAGAGAGTGGTTGCCGGGGTGCAATAAGAAAGCCCTCCTCCCAGCTTTCACCAAAAAGTAGGTGCTTATATTGTGGCGTCCAAAACCCGGTCTTTGAAGACGCTAAGTGCTGAATAAATATCACTAAAACCGGGCTTAGCTCCTCTGCTTTGGAGGCGGAAAGTGAGTAATTGCCTTCAGGGTCCACCCCATCCGCATATCTCTTCTGCATGCTCCTTCTGGGTGGATATGGAAAGATTGTGGATCATCAGCTCCTAAAATGGCTAAACAGGAAGAAAAAGGGGCTTTCCTCTAGGCTTACCTTCTCCCTCTCTCCTCTTGACAGAGGAGTAAACTGAGACCAACATCTACACAAACTTATCCTCCGTCCACATGAATGCTGGTCATGGTCCTGGACCCAGTTCCCCTTCCTTCCAAGCCAGTAATCCTCCCATACAGCACGTGGCCTCATTTTCTCTTCCCCAGTGATCTGAAAACTTTACTACCAAAGACCCACTAGCCCCTGAAATATAAATGAACCACAGAGGAAATTTGTTAGGATCACATAGAGCTTCCAAAGGGCAGCCGTGCTGCAAAACAGTCTGTCTACCAGTTAAAATGGCTTTTCTAGAAGGGGACTATATGGAATGACAGATTGAGGAGAAATGAGCTGAATTGGGTTGGGTTTCTTAGAAGCAGAGCCTGACACAGGATAGGGCAGAGGAAGAAGCCTAGCAAGGATGTGGTCTTGCGTAAGGCCTCGTCGCCTTGGTCTCGTTTGTGGGAGAAAGGTTCTGGAATGCATGCTATATAGAACACATATCTCCTTTCAGGCGAGGAGGTCACCTTTCTCTAGCCCATGTACATCGGGTATTGGCTGTAGGACTCTAGGGAGGGAGTTTATCTTCCTAGGGGAGAACTTCTGTCCTCTGAGGGTGGTTCTCTGGAGAAAGGGGGCAGCTGTGAGTCATTAGCGGCCACCTCTCCCAGCAGGTTGGGTTTGGGCACTGTTAAGGGAATCTGAGTCTGTCCCCACAGCATCTGCCACAGGAGCAGAGTGTGGGTACGGGAAAGGGAAAAGGTTTACTAGTAGGCAGAGAGAAAAAGTCAGGTTTAATGTCCTTCCCTTGGAGATGGGTATTTGTTCAGACCCATCAGAGCTGGGTGGAACAGGCAACTAAGCGAAGGCATCAGAGGAACATGTTCATCTTTGTTGTGGTCATGGTCAGAGAGGAAGGGCCCCCTCAATTTCACATTCCCTTTGGGTTTTTTCTGTATTTCAACTGTGATATTCTAAACAAAGAAAACAAGGAGAAGGAAAGGTGTAATGATATCTCTCAATGCATTGGCAGCCATCCTTGATCCTCGTGCTGCCCAGAGAAGCCATCCAGAGCTTTCCCATCTGCAGAGGAGGAAGACAAACATGGCAAGGACTCACAGAATAAACGTGAGGTGTGGTGCTCTCCTACCCTGATAAATTAGGAAGCATTTATCTCATCTCCTTTCTCAGTTCTCTTTGGTATGTGAACTTGTGGTTCCAGTCCAGAGGAGTAGATGGAGATGGCAATCTTTATTTGCATGATCATGGGTCAACAGTTCTTTACAAAGAACAAACCTATTCTTATCATACGAGGAAGAAAATATTAATTCTTTGCTTTGGAGAGATTGGGCCACAGTGCTCTGTCATGGCACGTTATTGTTGGGAAGGCTTTAGGACAATTCTTGTCCAACTTCCTCATTGTAAAATGGGGGAAACCGAAGCCAGAACAATGGAAATGATTTCACTAAGAACACAGAGCTAGTTAATGACAGAAACTTTATGTATTGTTCTTTAGAAACAGGCAAACAAATCAACCCATGAGGCTTCTATTGGATGCCAAGGTACCCCAACTTCTGCTGGAAGCCAAACACTCCAAGTTGACTAGGACCCAGTGGTCATCTTCTCAGAAGGCACCCTGGACCATGAATGCTAATGGAACACAGTATGTGCTCCACGTGAAATCCTCGGGATGCTGATATCGATCCTCAGGGGGTACCGGGGGGAGGCAGATGTAATGAGGAGTTCTGGCCGAGGAATTTGGGGGAAGCCTTTGCAGAGAAGGGGATATTTATGTTGGAACTGAGAAGGACGAGTCACATTTTGAAATTCAGGAAAGGGAATAAGAAGAAGGGTTATGAAGACAGCCTTAACCAAGTGGACAGCCTCAATGAAGGCAGAGAGAGAGGAAGGACTGGATTTTTTAGGGGAATGGGCAAGTGGATCTGAGTCTCACACTAGGAAGCTGGAATGGACTCCAGAGGAGGAACGCTGTGTGAGCCCTGGTTTGGAAACCAAGCCTGGAATGGAAGGGAGGACAGAAGGGAAAGAATAATACTGAACTGCCAAAGCAGACTTGACTTAAGAGCAGAGATTTGAAAAACAAAGGTCAGAGCCTCTTAACTACAAAATCTCTCTCTGGCCCTATCCAGAACCCCTTTTCAGCCCTGATGCTTAAAATTCACTGTTGAAGTTGATTTCTTTGGGTATTGACAATGTCCTTGTCTTAAGTCAGCTCTATTAAAATGTAACCCTCCTGAGTTAGATGAGTAAAACGCTTCAGGTAATACTTTCGGCAATTTGTCGACAACTAGATGACAGCTGGCTGAACACAAGATCTGGAGAAAGGAAAACAAAGGAGGCACACGCGGGGGAGGAAGCCGTGTGGCAAGAAAGAGCGAAAGGTGTGGAGAGGGGAGGCTTCGCAATAGTGCCTCCAGCAGGCCCCGCCTGAGAACAACAGGTGCAGACCAGATACGGGGGCAAAAGGAACTGTGTTTGGTCTCAAGTTTGATGAGTGGTGCCCTGGGCCCAGTTCGGAAGGCGAACACAATTTGTGTTCAGCCAATGGCCGTCAGGAATGAGGGTGTGGCTTCCGAATAGTCCACTTTATTTGGTTTGGAGGGAGAAAGAAGGTGTGCAGCCAGCCTCACATAAGACTCCAGTTTCTCTTCCACTTCTGGGGAAACATGAGGAAGGCGACCCCAAATTTGGATATTCTCAGACCCTGTTAGGAATCTGCTTGTACAGCCTGCAAACAGGTACAGACTTTCCCCGAAACTTGCTCATCTTCTATTGGGTATGCATGGTAATTCTCTCCAAATTTGGATTCGATGGCCCACTCATTCTCTAATAACTGAAATGTCACCTAGCTCGCAGTGAGACAGCTAAAAAGTTGGAAAGTGAACTGGCAGAGTACAGAAAAGAAATGGAAGAGGAAAATCAAACCAGAGAAGACATCCACATAAAGAAAATACAAAGAGTAAGAAGTTGGATGGAAACATTGTCAAGGACATGGGTAACACACCTGAAGGAATTATCATCTTAGAATCATAAGATACAATTTTAGAAAATAAAGTGAGAACAATACAGTGAAAACTATGAAAGGCAGAAGGTATACAAAGGCTATCATACATACATGAAAGTAGATGTCTATTTTGTAGGTGTTACGAACTGAGTGGTTGTGTCCCCCCTCCCCAAATCCATATTTCGAAGCCCTAATGCCTAGTGTGACTGCATTTGGAGATGCACCTCTGAGGGGGTAATTAAGGTTAAAATAAATTAGGTCATAAATGTAGGGCCCCGATCCAATAGTGTGTGCCCTTACAAAGAGGAGACCCCAGAGATCTCGCACTCTGTCTCTGTCTGTCCGTCTCGCTCTTGCTCTCCACCATGTGAGCACACGGTGAGGAGATGCCCATGGGCAAGCCAGGAAGATGCTTGCCAGAACCGAGCCCTGGTGACACCCTGATCTTATACTTGCAATCTCCAGAATTGTGAGAAGTGTTAACTTAACTGTCACTTAAGTCACACAGTCTGTGGTATTTTGTTACAATGGCCCAAGCTCACTTACACAAGAGCTGAGAAAATTTAAGGCACAAAGAGATTAAGTAACGTAGCCAAGTTCACTTAGAAGGTCAGCGGCAGAGCTGATGTTTGACACCTGCCGTGTGGTTCCGGGGTCCGTGTTCTAAACTGCTGTTTTTTATAGCCTCTCATGGGATACAAAACAAATGGAGTCTGAAAATATTCAGAGATATGATTAAAAAAAAGTTTCACTGAAACGTTAGGAGGAATGGTCAAATACCGCATGGCATTTACTGTGGGTCTGGCTATATAGAACTGCTGACAACAGAAAATCGGATAGTGATCTCCATCAAAGTAACTCATGATAAAGGATTTTTAAAAAAGAATTTTCTGGCACCCAAGCAAATCATAAGTATAAGAAGAATATGAGTGACCTCACACTACTCCATGACAACATTTAATGATAAGCTACATTGACCACTGGTGAAAAATCCATATGAAAAGTAATTCTGATTGCTTTATTTTTATGTTTACCTTAATTTATACTTTTGGCCCAAACAATTGCATATATTATGTGAAAATTACATTTTACGTTAATTTTTTTCTCACTACTGTCAGCAGAATACAAATTATGTGAAAATCTCCATTATAAGAACATAATGTGTGACTTGGCTAAAATACCAAAAATAAATACCTAATACTTCATAAATTATGTATGTACTTGATCACTTATTTAAACCTCAAAACACATCAGTCAGAGCAAAAATAATTATATTCAATTCTCTGTGATTTTCGCCAACTTTTAGCCATATGCAGAAACTACAGTTTTACACATTTTTTAGTTTTATCATTATGAAGGTATATTTGTCAAAGTAAGAGGAGAAAGAGAATTTCATTTAACAGCATTTATAATACTTAAATATTTAGGCACAGGTTAAGTGAGTTTTTATTTCACTGTTGCCTCAGACCTCACAAAAGTTAGGGCCAAATTGACTAGCATAAATAATAATAATCATGAAGTAGAGAGAAAGAGCAGGATGCTGATTTCCTTATAATTTATACAAGAGAATCGATAAACACTATTGAAAGTCAAAAAGGAGGTTTTATGGGGGGGGAGAACCCCACAACTCTCAATCTGTAAATGCTCTCCGTAATATTCCCTTTCAAATTTTAAGCATATTTTAGAAATTAAAAAAAATATCTGAAGACCAATATGTTTGTTTTATTGGCTTTTATCCTTTTAACATTTGGGTAAGTTAAACTTAATACATTTTAATAAAAATATCTTTTAGAAATTAAAAAAAAATCTGAAGACCAATATGTTTGTTTTATTGGCTTTTATTCTGTTAACATTTGGGTAAGTTAAGCTTAATACATTTTAATAAAAATAGCTTGTCTAGTAACTTTTGTGAAATTTGTTTTCCAACCCCGTTTCTTCCATTTATATATAGATAGCTGGAATGACATTTCCCAAAGTTCCCTGACACCTCTATAAGGGGTTATTTCTACTGGGGTGCCTTCACGAAGTTTTTCCCTTTGTCTTTTATACTCTATATTGCTTGATTTTCCCCCCAGACTGCAATCATTTTCTCAAAAGAAAAAAAAAATCATGAAAGTGCATGTGTATATATGTATTTAGATAAAACAAAGATGATTGTATTAGCTCCATCTCCCAGGGCACAGTAATCGTTCCACAATTTGTTGGATTGGGGTTCCCTGGTTTGATGATATCAGCCTATGTCATCTCATTTAGATTCCATCTGAGCTAATTTGCATCAGCCTTGTTGATTTGCATAGCACCATATGCTGCCCTGACTGAATCTTTGCACAGTATGAAATAATTCCTTTTGACAGGATAACCACTATTACAGCAGGTAGGCCAAACTGGGGGAAGACTGTAATCAAATTAAGGATTCAGTAACTAGACAATTAGGTTTACCCTACCACCAAATGCTGGCACTAATCTGTTCAAGGTATCTAGAGAGCGTTTGGTTGGAAATGGCTCAAGGGCCACTTAGAACATTACTGCAGTGGGAACAGGAGACCTCCTGAAGATCCTTATTCATAAGCTGTTCAGGCCTTATTGGTGGTGTTAAGTCCTGATTTTTGCCATATTTTGAAAAATGAACATTTAATCCATGCCTCAAAACCCAAAGGTATAGACCCAGGACCAAGAATGCAACTACAAGTTGGCTTTTCTGTTTAGCCCAGTGACTTCATGTGTTAGTTTAATAACCACGTGTATCAATTTTAGTGTCATAGGTTAATGTTTGGTTAGCTGACCAGAAGATACAGTTGCATACTCTGGAATGTAATGTTCACATGATCTTTCCTGTCCTATAAACCTGCCATCTTCCCTCTGCCTCACTTTTGGGCTGTCCAAAAGCAAGCATTTCAGTAAGGTGCAGAGTGTGGATATGATTTTACAGTTATCTCATAGAAAATTCCTGCTCAAGCGGGCAGGCCCAGGGCTCTAGTAATCCCTTTACATTCTGAAACCTCACCTTTTCCCTTGATCAGCATGAGGCACTTGACCCCTAGATTCTCTAGAAAATTGCCTCTCTCCCCAATGCGTGCAAGTGCACAGAGCTGAGCCCCTCCCCCTGCCCCCCAAGCCAAACTGAAGTGTCTGAGTTGAAAATTTTACCCTGGAAATGATGGGAAGGGAGATGTCAGAGTTCTGTTGGACATCTCTGGGGGTGAACAAAGCTTCTGTTCCCCAGGGGGCTGAGCCATTCTGTTGGATGCCATAGAGGTGAGAATGCTTTTCCACATCTCCTAAGTTTGAAGAAAAAAGCTCAAGGGTATAACTGTGGGGTCTGATAGCTTTTTTATAACCTGGGTCTTTAGGAACAGTCAATTAAGGTTTACCTGCTGGAGCATTTTGCAGAACAAATCAATATCTCATTTATTAAAAATTAAGAACCCATAAGCTTCAAATACACAAGTGAAAAAGCAAGGGGGCCGTGTAGCAATGAAGGCTTGGAGGACTATGCAGCGGGGGAGGGGGAAGCACAGCATACATTTATGATTTTAAATATACCACAAAGTTCAGAGTGTTGTCATGTGGTACTGCATGGCATTCGCATAATCAACTTTCCTTGCTTTTAGTTTATGAGCTATGAGCTGCAGTTAGGCTTGATTTGTATTCTGTTTCTTCCAGATCACAGGCTCCAGCTCTGAAAGCAGGAGGAGTTAAAGAAGTGACTCCCAGAGGCTGGAGAGGGTAAGCAGACTACCAGCCTTCTTCGAAATTGCATAGGAAACAGAAAACATGGCCAGGTGGAGGTTTTTGGTTTTGTTTTTTTTTAAGATTTTATTTATTTATTTTGAGAGAGACAGAGAGTGCATGAATGGGAGGAGGGCAGAGGCAGAGGGAGAGAGAGAATCTCAAGCAGACCCCCTGCTGAACACCGAGCCTGGTGCAGGGCTCGATCTCAGGAGCCTGAGATCATAACCTGATCTGAAATCAAGAGTGGGACACTTAACTGACTGAGCCACCCAGGTGCCCCAATGGAGACTTTTCTTATTGAACTTTCCACTTATAAATTTTGAGTGGGTCTCTTCATCCAAAACCAGCCCCACCCCCAGAAAACAGTTCCTCTCCCCACCCCATACTGTAACTCTAACAACAACAGGCCATTGACATTCCACAGATGCTCTTGCCTGCCCATTGGACAGCTCAGTCGTTGATTGGCTCATCCTATCAGTACCTGTAGCCACAAGTTCTCAAGTTTGTTTGTGCATTTGAATCACCTGGAGAGTTTCAGAAAACACCCAGGCCTTGGTCCCTCCCACCTCACAAAAATTCTGATATAATTGGTATGGGGCACGGGCTGGGTATTGATATTCTTAAATGCCCTAAGTAATTCTGATGTGCGGCCAAGTTTGAGAACCACTGAAAAGATTGTTGCTTCTCACAATATGGTGCTCAGACTGGCAGAATCAAGATCCCCCTGGAAGCTTGTCTATCATCACCTTAATCCATTGTCTCTGGGCTCTACCTGTCCCCTGACAGGTTTCCCTGCTGCCAGCTTTGCTCTTCACACAGAAGCAGGCTGATCATTTCAGAAACTTTTCTCAGATGTTCACCATTACTCTCTCCCTATTGAAAAACATTCCAATGGCTTTTAGAGAAGATCCAAACAGGGCATTGTGAACTTTGGCCTCTGTCTTCATCTCTGACCCCGCTTCTTCCTCATTTCCTCTACTCCCGTCACAGGAGCTCATCTCATCTGTGGGCCTCCATACTGCCCCTTTCCTCCATCCACAACTCTCTTCCCCCAGGAAATGGCATGGCTGTCTCCCTCTACTCAAGGCTAAACTCAAGGGTCTTGTCCTCAGAGAGGTCCTCCCCTGACCTCTTCTCAACTTTTAATACTCCAAAGTCTAGGCCTATCACTATCTAAATTATCTTGTTAATGTATCCGCCCCTCCCATTGTTCCTTGGTACGTATCACCACCAGAACATAAATTCAGGAGAGTAAATACCTTGTCTGTTTTGTTTCTTATATAACGGGCCTCTCATAAATCAAAGAGAATGGTGACAGGAAATATCACCTATGCTATCTCCATTTCCATATTAATCTATTTAGTTTTATAAAGGATATAAACAAAAAGAGTTGGCAAAACTAGCTGTGTAGGTTTGGAAAAATCCATAGAAATAGACCCATATTTGAACCATCAGCCATCACCCCCAGCCAGCTGGGGTACCACGTGATACAGTGGGAATGAATCACGACTGCTCTCTGCTCTCTTTTTTCAGCCCTGACTGCATGCTGTGCAGCCTATGAACCCTATTCAGTTCTATGATGTTTTCCCACATTTCTTGCCACCCAGAGGAATCACATTCAATTTGCTACTCCCTCCTCATCTGACATCCATATGCCACAGAAGACACACCTGGTAGGTGTCCTATTATTTCTCCTTTCATTTTACCTTTATGATAGCCTCATACTACTTGATGGCAAAAAATACAAATAATCCAACTTAAAAATAGGCAGAGGACTTGAATAGAGAGGTACATGAAAAGATGCTCAACATCATTAATCATCAGGGAAATGCAAATCAAAACCACAATGAGATATCACCTCACACCTGTAAGAATGGCTATCATTAAAAAAAAAAAAAAAGAAGAAGTAACAAGTGTGATAAGAATATGGAGAAAAATAATCCTTGTGCAATGTTGGTAGGAATGCAAGCTGGTGCAACCACCATGGAAAACAGTATGGAGGTTCCTCAAAAAGTTGAAAATAGAGCTACCCTCTACCCAGTAATTCCACTGCTTGGTCTGTATCCTAAGAAAATGAAATCACTATCTTGAAGAAATGTCTATACTCCTGTGTTCATTGAAGCACCATTCAGAATAACATGAAAACAACTTGTGTCCAGTGACAGATGAATGGATAAAGAAGATGTGGTGTCTATATAGACAATGGTATATTATTTGGCCATAAAAAGGAGAAACGCCTGACATTTCTGACAACATGGCTAGACCATGGGGGCATTATGACAAGTGAAAGAAGTCAGAGAAAGACAAAAACTGTTATGATATTATTTATATATGGAATCTAAAAAAAAAAAAACAAAACCCAAACTCATAGAACAGAGGGTAGAATTGTTGCCAGGGCCTGGGGGTTAGGGAAAACGAGAAGATGTTTGTCCAAGAGTACCAACTTCTAGTTATAAAGTAAGTCCTGGGGATCTAATGTACAGCGTGGTGACCATAGCTAACAATAGTGTGTTATATACTTGAAAATTGCTTAGAGAGTAGATCTTAAATGTTGTCATACACAAAAAATAGTAATTATGTGGGGTGATGGTGTGGTGGTTATTTCAGAATATATGCTTGTATCAAATCATCACATTGTACACCTTAAACGTATACAGTGCTTCTATGTCAATTACATCTCAGTGAAGCTGAGGAAAGTTCTTTCATGACTCGGGGATATTTTATATGTTCAACCTACACAATGACCCATGGTCTTTTCCTCAGTCATCATTTTCTTATCAAAAGATGAACTAACTTCATCATGTTATCCAAGAGATTTAGTTTCATACAAGGAATGGTTAAATTGGTTACTAATATTTTTCTCTCCTTCTCTACACGTACACACATTACAGATTCACACATAAATATCTGTGGTTTCCCGATATGTCCTCTCTCCCATGGGAGCATTTGATCAATAAGGTTATTCTTAATCAATAAGGTCATTTTAAACAACTTATTCTCTTCTTGGTGCTATAGTTGTTGATCTTAAATATTACAAGTTTTTTTTTTTTTTTTTTTTTTACCTTTATGAGAAAGTCATCTTACAAAGGAGGAAGGAGAGAAAAGAAATTTTTTATTTTTTATTTTATTTTATTGCCACGAGGTGTGTTTTATTTTCATTAAACATACACATAATTTGCTATAATATCCCAGGGGCAAACTGGAGAATATGGCAGTCCGACTGGGGGGGAGGGTCCTCTCAGAGATGTGCAAGTCGGTGGCATGGGCATGGAGTGCCCGGGTTCACAGGGCAGCTTGTCGCTCCTATCTATCTTGCGGGTGGCTCTTCTTCCTCCACATCACGACTGGGGTGTCTCGAAGATCACGGGAGCAGGGAATCCTCTAGGTTCTTAGGAAATTTCACTCCACTTCTCTTGCTCAGTGGTCTCCTTGGTGGGCAGGGTGTTCTCCTGCGTCTCCGTTTTCTTCAGCTTGGCCTTATTGAAGCTGGCGATACCCCCCCCACCCCCCTCCACCCCCCTACCCCCGTCCTGCTTGAGGTCTGCCGTTTTCTTAAAGCGATCCGTGGAGTTCCGCTCCGAGCCCAGTGCCTGGCGCTTCCTCTCATGGGAGCCTCTTGCTGCAGCCAGAGACCGAGAAGAGAAAATATCAAACACAGCAGTGCCTCAAGTCCATGGGAATTCACAACTGTTAGTAAAATCTTATCTCATCAATGGAAACTGAGGTACACTATTACTCAAATTGGAGTTTAAGATCATCTCAACTGATGATAGATATGTAATAAAGCAAGTGTATTAAAAATGTCAGTGCTGGGGTGCCTGGGTGGCTCAGTCAGTTAGCATCCACCTTGGGATTTTAAAGGCTTGGGTAGTGATCTTGTTAGTGATCTTGGATTTTAAAGGCTTGGGTAGTGATCTTGGGGTCATGAGATTGAGCCCTGTGTCAGGCTCTGCACTGGCTGTGGAGCCTGCCTAAGATTCTCTCTCCCTCTCCATCTTCCCTTCCAATCCCATGCTCTCTCTCTCTGTCTCTCTTTAAAAAAAAAAAAAAAAAAAAAAAGGTCAGTAGTATATTATCCTGCTAGATACACAGTTGTTCACAGTAACATTCTTCCCAGTTGGTTGTATGCTTAAAATTTCAACACAAAAAGCTGGAGGAGGAGGAGGGGATGGAGATGGAAGATGAGATCGTCAAACAGCTTCTCTTTATTTTCCCCCTTCACCAAAGTACTATTTATAGTGAAATGTGGTATTCATATCTCTGAAAAATAAACTAAAAGGGAATAAGCAGGACATGATTAGAAATAATGCCTCCATTAAAATTTCCATCTTTTTCAAGTCTCAGGTTTAATTTATGCACTTACGACCCAGGGGAAGAAAGGGTCTTGGGGTGCTCAAGTCCTTTCTAGCCTGAAGCAGGAGCACTTTGTGGATGCCCCAGGGACCTCTTCAAAAGCCTGTAACTGGAGCTCAGGAGGACCTCCTGCACCTCCAATTGGGACTGAAACACACACTGTCCACGTGGGGAAGAAGGTAAAGGAGGAAGAAAGGAAATAATAACTTTGTAACAGTCTGCTACTGTTTTTACTTTTCCTTTTGCTAATTCAGATGTCAGTAGCTAGCTGATGTTTTATTTTAATTCTGTTCACTAAAAGAGAGAGAGAAAGGAAAGAAAATAAATAAGAAAGGAAAGAAGAAGAAAAGGAAAAGACAAAAAAAAAAAAAAAGGTCTGCCTACATAACGAACGAGCCCATCTCGGGTTTCTCCAGCCAGGGAACATAAGCAATTTGATCTCAATCGCTGCAAGCCCCTCACACATTTAACTGTGTTACCCCAACCCCACCCCATTTCCAGGGTAACTGGTCTTTATGATTCATCCTACTGCTTTCTAAACTTGTACTGTCTCATGAAGAGGGGGCAGTCCTGCCCTGAGGTTTCTAGGAAGGGACAGTTCTGATTCTAGAACACAACTCTTGGCCCTCTTTCTGTTGCTTGAATCCTGTAGAAATTGAAAACGAATTGTTCTCCACGTCAAGACATCCAGGGAACTGGCATGCTACCTGGCGCCTAGGGACCCGAGATCCTTATCGGAAGGGGAGGGTGGGGCCAGGAATGTGGAGGGTAGAAGACAGGATTTCCTGCAGAAATTCAGCTTGAGTCTCAAAATACCACTGGAACTAGTAACACGGCTCTTTCCCTCTTCCTCTTCCCTACCCACCAGCAGCCCACGCAGGAACAGCTCCTCAGGGATCCAGGTCTGAGGTGGGAAGGCACTTGTATTGCACAGTCAGGAGGGCTGCGGGGACCTAGCTGAGGTCTGAAGGGATGTGCCCGCTGTGTGCAGGGCAGCCCCTTCAGAAAAAAAGGGGAGACAATGACTTCACTTCTAGCCTTGAAAAAGAGTAAGGTTCCCAGCATAAGATGACATGAGTAGCCCTCAAGTATTTGGAGATCTGTTCTTCTACCGTCCATAAACAGACACACGCACACGCACACGCACACGCACACACTGGTTGTGAGTAGCTGGGTGGAGTGGATTGGAGATGTGAGCAAACTCTCTGATGCCCGTTCCACGGAGAGCAGGCCCAGTTGCCTCCCTGTGAGTCTGGCGGGCCTGCGTAGGGCGGAGAGTGCAGGGGAGGGGAATGTACACTGGATCTCTGTCTGGTCTTTGCGCTTCTACCGTGACCTCTTGGGGCACCGCCCCGTCATCTAAATCCAAACACCCTCCTGGAAAACCTGGGTGGAGAAGGGGTGGGCCCCGCTGAGTCCAGCCTCCAGCCACTGTGGCCAGGCCCCAGGCAGGCTAGTGAAGCCTCTGGCCCCTCTAAATGAGCCTAGTCACTGGCCGAATACCACAGGCTGATCATGCAGAGAAATCAGCCAACCACTGACCTATATACAATGGCTAATGTTTTAGTTCACTAAGTCGGGGACTAGTCTGTTATATAGATCCTGGAGCCTTGGATAAGGACCATTTTTCCAGGCACCTCGAAGCTGTGCTCAGAACTCCCATTCTGTCTCAAGACCTAGGCCTTGTTCCTTATCTGACCCCCTCACCAGGCTCTTTTCCACTGGGTGCAGACATTTTGGGGCCCCCAGAAGTACAGTCTTCATGACGCCAACCAGGTTCATTAGACAAGTTGACTCAACTCTGCCCAGCAATTATAGGTACAACTACTATATGTGAAGAGAGTCACTCAAAATATTAGAGCCCCATTCTCTGCCCAGTCAGGGTATCCTGTTAGCTTTACTTTACAAGTTGCAATAACTGCTATTTTAAAAGCTTTTTAAAAAGGTTAGCTGATGAAGATAAAGCAGGAGAAAAGTTGAATATTTTCAGGGTTTTTTTTTTTTTTTCCATAGAATTTGAGTGGAGGGAAATAGTCAAGGATGGAAAATGCATGAATAATTATGGTACTTTAATCTTGCCTTCCTTTTCCTTTGAAACCATTATGTTTTCTCTTTCCCGAGTTGCAATTCCTAAAGACGGTGCTGCATTTCAGGATATAAACTCAAAAGTTTGTGATTAATATTCTCCATTAGAGCTATTTTTTTCTCTCACTTTCTCTTTTTCTTCCGCTGCTAAAATTAGCGTTCCTTGCTTGCTGGGATCCATGGTTAAGTCAGTATGTTGCTGTAGCTCTGAGTCAGATGCCAAGAACACCTTTCCAATCTGGCTCCCAGGGTGTTGGCATTGATGTGCTATGCTGGGGCATCGATATGATGTTCAGTGATGCATAGTTCTTTCTGTTCTCAGGGCTGCATTTGACTGTTTATAGAACAGCAAGAAATAGACTAATCTTCACCTGCTGACAAAGTGAATGTGGGTGAGTTGCTTCTAGATTCATGGCGGTGATGATCGTGACCAGTGATCAGCTGAGATTAGGTATGGCTTGCAAGAGGCAGGAGCTTACTGGATCCTAGATCCTCAGATGGCCTTTTCATTATATTTGTGCGTGAGGAGGCTGGTTCTTAGCTGGCCAAAAGCAAGAGAGATTCAGGAATTCGATGTGTCAAAGTGACCATGCTCCACTTATCAAGAGATCTTTAATTATTTTCTGATCTTTTCACGTCCAGTTGCACTGTATTTCTGAGACACATAGAGACAGGGCGGGGGAAGGGAGGGAAAAAATGAAACAAGATGGGACCAGGGAGACAAACCATTAAGAGACTCTTGATCTCAGGAAACAAACTGAGGGTTGCTGGGGGAAGGGCAGATGGGTAGGGAAAGGGTAGCTGGGTGATGGACATTGGTGAGTGCTGTGAATTATGTAAGCCTGATGATTCACAGACCTGTGCCCTTCGGGCAAATAGTACATTATATGTTAATTTAAAAAAAAAAAAGGTCCAAAAGAGAAAAAAATGGACATTAGTGAAAAAGAAAGAAAGGAAGAAAGAAAGGAAGAAAGAAAGAAAGAAAAAAAGTCTGACTGAGAAAGAACTGAAGGGGATTGTTAGAACTTGTGATTTCAAGTTATAGAAAAATTTGAGTGGCCACGGACTTATTATCCAAACTACAGTACTTTAAGAGTGAAAGAAGACATCACTAATAATTATTCTGGGAAAATGGGTATAAACTCAGACTGTTCTAGGCAAATGGGACACAATTTTACCTTTAAAATACCCCGACTCAAAATGACTTAAGCACCACCATATGTGGTGTTCCACATATGGTCCATATAACAAGAACTCCGGAAGCTGAGGGGGCTTCAACACAGCTCAACCAGTTTCTTCCAATAGCTCTCTGCTGCTTCCTGGATGGTACATTGATCCTAGGACTGGTTCTTCCTTTGGTCACAGGATGAGTGTCTGTAGCAAGCAGAGCATCACGCTGCTGTTTTACATTAAGCAACAGGGAAACCGATTCTGTCCCAGCCTTCTCAGCAAGACTTTTAAAGTTTAGACGTCTATGTCACAAGCCCACCACTATGTAAATTACATGGCCAAGGAAATGAAAGGCCTTGACTGGTTTCAACCAACAAGGGCCCACTGTTAGAGCTGTGAGTGGGGTCAGTTTCTCGCAAGTACCAGGACAATTTGGGGATGAGTGATTTTTTTTTTTTTTCATTAGAACCTGAATAGTATTAAGAAATGAGAGGGGGATGAATACTCAGTCGATAAGCAGCAAACGCCTGCTCTATTAGAAACAAACCTGAAATGTAATGAAGTAACTTGTTTTACGCTGTGGTTGTTAGGAAGAAAACTTCCGAGGTGTAAATCCCTGTTTTACCACTTATTAGCCATGTGAATTTGGACAAGTTTTTTAACTTCAATCTCATTTCCCCAAGTTGGAAAATGAGACAATAGTATTCTCTGGCCTTATATGATGGTTATGGTATGAAATAAGATAATATATGCAAAGTGCTTGTGACCTTGTCTGGCTCCTAGTAAATGCTTCATAAATATGAGTTTCTACTGTAATGGTCAGTTAATTGACTCTTGAGGGGAAGTTCATGGGAATGTGTAAAGAAATGTTAAGGTGTCAACAGTAGAGAAATCCATTTTCTTGGTTGAGGGGAATAACAAAGGCAAAAATAAGAGCCGAAGGATGGAGTGGGGTGAGGGCTGCCTGGAGGGGAGAATGGCCACAAACGAGCAGATGAGTCAAGTTGGGTTTGAGAAAATCTTAAATGGTTCCTGTCCAAGGTGAGTCTGTCATTCTTAAACATTACAAGACTCTCCGAGGAGCCTTTTCCAATGTTTCATGGTCAAGAAATTCTCCCTTACATTCAAGGTAAATCCCTCTAGTTGTCACATTAGCCCGTTTTATGTCTTCACACAGGATAAAACATGGGTAAAGATTTAACCAATTTGGAGAGCGAGGATGGAACTTTAGAGACGTTGCAAAGGGAAAGTGACAAGCCTTACTGACATCTATTTCTCAGTGACGGGGAGAAACGGTAGTGTCAGATGCAGGCTTGTGATAGCGAGCATGAAAGATGAGAGAGACAATGGTGTCTCTGACACAGAGGGAGAGGGGGAGGTTGGTCTGCCTGATAAGGAGTGAGATTTATAAATATAAGGTAGTGGTACCCCCAGAGTTTTGATAGTAAAGTCAAAATGGTGCCAGAATCATAAAGAAGACATATCCTCTTCTTCTGTGTCCTCTCCTGGATATGCAGGCCATTAAAAAGAGAGGAAAGGGGAAAATGTTGCAAACAGTGAGAACTTTCAGCCATCTGTACACATTCTGGCAAGGTTTACTCATGAGAAAAATATAAAAAAACAGATATTATCAAGTCCTAGTTTTTGGTGTGAGTGAGTAAGTGTGTGTGTGTGTGTGTGTGTGTGTGTGTGTGTGTGTGCGTGTGTGTGTTGGGGGGGGCTGTTCTGGTGGTGTAGAGATGATGGTTGGGTTTTCTTTCTTCCCAGGGACTGTTGTAGCAAAAGTGGTACTTTCTAGCACCACTTATCAATCCAGTGAGCCTTCTGCATTGTAAATGCAATCTGAAGCATTCTCAGGAGCTGCATGTATGCAGTCATCATCGTTTTTGTTTTCCTGTATTTCCCTATGGATTTTCTGGGACACCAGTCTCCTGTGTTTAAAAAGAAGTTCTATTTTCTTCTGACTGGTTTCAACAAAAGACAAACTGGATTATCCAAAATTTGGTTGCTTACTATATATAGCTGCATTAACTTATATAACTGCATTAAATGTACCTTCCCCCAAATTAAATTCATTTTCATTACAAAAAGTTGTCTGTGGTTTTATAAGTACTTCATTTAACTTGCTATGCACATAGCATCTGGTAATAATTCTGCATCAAGAATAATGAAGAATAGGGGTCTGCTCCTGAAATTTGCACATTGATTTGGAAAAAGAAATATCTAGTATCACTGGTAGAAAATTGAAATCCTAAAGAGGATTGTATGCCATGAAAAAGAAAGAATATTAAAAGAATACTTTTTCTTCTGTTTTCCTTTCCCAGCATACTTGTGTCACAAATTATGGATTTTTTTATACAACTCTCTTATCTCCATTATCAAACTGATTTCGAGTAACACGCTTTTTTTTTTTTTTTTTAACAAATAGTAGTTGTTCAAAAAGAGATTGCAAGAGAATGAATGAATCTCTTACACTTGAGAAAATAATTCAGGGTTCTGAATTTGTCCATGAGTTGCACTGAAATATTCTGTGTCTTGATTCAAATTTATGGGTATAATAAACTTGCATTTTATATTTTAAAATCATCTGACCCAATTTATTAATATGTTTAAGAATTTAATTCTTGCTTAACCACTTGACCTACCACTGTCCACGAGTCGCAATTACTTAACAACTTAAACTGACACTTAATAAGTATGTAAATGGAAAGCACCCTAACGTAATACAGGTATCTTCCTAAGTGCCAATTATATGCCTCAACATTCCCTTCAATTTGAATGTGTTAGTAAGAATCTAATTACACTGGTTTATAGCTGATGGAATTACAGAAGGAGAAGATTTCTATCCTACATACTTATAGACCTCAATAACTGTTCCTTTGCAATCTGTTGCTATTCAATTACCAAGTAATAACTGTCTTAATGAATCTAATTGAAATGCTTATTTCAGACTCCTATCACCAAAAAAAAAAAAAAAAGCACTTAGCATGATTCCACTGGATGGGGCCTGACTTGTTTATCCAGAAAGAAGTAACTTCACTGGGAAGAGGTTCACATTTGTGACAGTTTTTGCAGAGTTTCAAGGACATTCCCTTCTCCATCATCCATTTATCATAAAAGCGAAGCCCCCTGACAAAACTCTGCTGTCTAAATCCATACCTGTAAGAATGATCACACAGTCCCTGGGCCTGCATTTTCCCCTCCCAATGAGAAGCTTTGGTTTAGCTTTCCTCAATGAAGACAGAATAATAATAAAACTCAAAATACCAATAGCTAATATAGAGAGGGTACTTCTGGTGCCAATACTGTCTAAATACTTTACATATAGAAACTCATTTAATCTCCATGATCTCCCTAAGAGGGATATACACAATTATCATACCCATTTAACAAATGAAGAAACTGAAGATAGTTTACGTTATGGAGAAGAGCAAGTTTGTGCAGCATAGAGGCTAATTAATGGCAGAGATCATGGAGCAACCCAGGTCCCTTGGCTTCAGCATCTGGAACTCAAAAAGGGGACACTTAAAACACGTGAGAACTTGGTTGATACAAGGTCTTGTTACTTAGGAAATTGAGGGTTGGAACTCATACCGCAAAGACAGAACAACAAAACAGTTGTCAAACCAAAACAACAAAACCCTTTGAGTTAGATGTTCTATGTAACACTCTCTGCCCCTCCCTATGTCATTTTGTAACTTTTGTTTCCATGGATAACGGTTAAACTCATTCATTTCAAGATGATGGCAGAATTTGATTGAATGAATGTATATGAGGACAGCCCAAAACATACCACTGTGTTTGTTTTCTTAAAGAAATGGAAATTTTATCTGCCATAAGCAAGATTGACTCAGGGACCTGCGGATCCCCAACAATTCACAATATTTATGCAGGTTTTGTCCAACTGCTCCACGTAGGTTCAACTGCCTTTAGAGAACCAGGAGAGCCCGGGAGCTGCTGACGCAGATGGATAAGCCCAGAGACTCACTGAAAGTCAGGTTAGACTCAGCCGGCGGAGATGGGCAGACGCCACGGTCTAGCGGTAAGACCTATGCTGTACGGATTTTCTTCTCCAAAAATGATGATGGGCCAGGTAACAGCTCAGTGAAGGCAGGGGTTGCTGGTGCACAGTTGGTCTCTGGCGTTTACAACGATTTTAGATATACAAAAAGACCTATCTGACGAGAATAAAACCAATGCTTTGTATACATTATCTAGGTTTGCTGAGGTATCATCTTGTGACTTACACGCATCTGGTTTTTATTTGTAACTAGTGGTTCCTCTCAGCAGTGCCTGGCGTCCTTGCCTCAGGAAAGCCGGAGTCCCTCAGGCCTGTCTCTGTCCCTCCTCGTCATTTTATGGGGCACTCTTCTCATTCTAAGCTGTGATGTTTTTTTCCAGACATCATGCTGGTTCATGCCAACTCCAGCGGGGCTTTCGGGTTCCTTTGGAATTCACTCAGGAACAGTTTTTAAGGAGCAACGGTCCTGGTATCTACCCAGTTAACAGTATCAAAACAGAGACTTCCTTTCTACGGGAAGAAAAAACAAACAGACAAACAAACAAACATGATGGGAGTAAGTTATTTATCCTCTTGAGGAAGCCCTGAATTCCTCCAGGCAGGCAGCCAACCGAATCGTTTTTGAGTTCCATTTACATGCCATGGCCCTGTACTGGGTTCCCTGGCTTACGATTTATAGCCTGGAGAACAGCAGTTTATAGTTTCGAGGCAGCTCCCAGGAATGTCCTTACAATGATGTCCCTGGGAAATGTGCAGGGGGAGCAGGGAACAGAGTGTTACCCAGTGGACTGGGGAGACCCAGGCCCTGAGACCTTGACCTAGCCTGACTCAGAGGTGTCCCCGAAAGTTCTTGGTCTCATCGTGAGAAAGAATTCAAGGGCAGACACAACACAGAGGATGAGCAGTACAGACAGGAAGCATTATTAAAGCAAAAGTACACCCTCACGATGTGGGAGCAGGCAAGCTGGAGAGAGAGAGCTGATGCCTGGGTTTGGGTTTCTGCCATTCATTGACAGCTGTTAACAAGGCGGGTGGAATAGTCATTACCTGAGGCAGGGATTTCTTAGAAGCAAGTGTTCCTGCTCTTTCTTCCTTTTTTGGTTAGGGGTTTTCGGCCTACTTTGTCAGCCATCTTGTGTTTGTGCGTGGTTTGATCTGGCTTCTTGCGGCTTTATTTTGGAGGGCTGCCAGGACAGGCCTCTGACTTTCCCAATAGCAGGCCACGACTTCCTCCCTGCTGGCCTCCAGGCATCCTGTGAGAACCCAACTTTGAAGGGCCTCTAACAACAGGATGGAGAAATGAGAGTTTTACTTAATCCTGTCCTTCCTACACAGAAAAAGCCCAGAACAAAAGTTTACGCAGACATCCAGCAGGCAGGGCCAGTTCTATGCACAGAAACTGGTTTATGGAACAAAATTCAAAAATTGTCAAGAATTTTTCTAAGTCCAAAATTGATGTGGGGTCCGGTGGGTGGTGATGACTACTTATGGGTACAGAAAGATCATACGGATTTGAAATACTTACATTCAAAATTTTAAAATATTTTAAATGTGAATCTGCATAGATGTATACTCTAGTCAAAGCAGTAAATTTAGTAGAGCATGTGGCAATTCTTTTCCGCAAGGGAACAGATTGTATAGTATTTACAGAACATGCACTATATACTCACTCTATTCTCAATTGATTTTTTTCTTTAAGGTAGTTTGGCTTTGAACTTTGACAAGGGTTATTTATTTATTAAATTGGGACTATTTTTACTTCGTTGTTGCTTGAAGGTACAATATCCACAGTCTTTGAAGTGTTTGTGCACTACCCCACCTCCTGCTCCCCACCCCCGCCTCTCTCTCACCTCTTGCTTTTTCTTGGTCGGCTCTTTGATTTTTCTCTTAAAGTATCCAAATCAACTTGAGACTCCCTATTTCGGGCCCACAGAGTTGATGTGGGTAGAGTTGAATGATTTAAACTCTAGGTTTGGAGATCTTGATGCAAATGGAAAGGATATAATCCAAGGCTACCCCTAGTATAAAGGGAGGTTTACAGCATTGAGGAGGAGATTTCACTTCATTCATTCGACACAGTATCAAGTATGTTCCGGAGGGTAAGACCCTGACTGAAATGAAGTCTTGTCTCTGCAGAGGTGCACATTATGATGGATAAAGTAAGTAGATAATATACCAACAAATAAGAGAATATCTGATGGTGTTATAAAAGGGATAAAAAGTAAAGGTAGAGCTCAGGAGGAAGGGGTGATTTCGAGTAATAAGGACTCCTGTGAGAAGGCTACATTTGAATTGAGACCTCACAAACTATTTAACTTTAGATCAGTCTTAAATTAACCTTATTGAGGGGCGCCTGGGTGGCTCAGTGGGTTAAAGCCGCTGCCTTCGGCTCAGGTCATGATCCTGGGATCCTGGGATCGAGCCTTACATCAGGCTCTCTGCTCTGTGGGGAGCCTGCTTCCTCCTCTCTCTCTCTGCCTGCTTCTCTGCCTACTTGTGATCTCTGTCTGTCAAATAAATAAAATTAAAAAAAAATTAACCTTATTGAGTCTCTGCAGGGTAAAATTAGGTTGAAAGTGCCCAATTCTTAGTTTATCATAAGGACAAAGGGAAGGAAAAAAAAAAATATATATATATAAAGTAGTCCCACAAAGAGTTAATTTCTGTCATTGACAAAATACTGTATCAGTAAGGGTTCGAGCAAGAAAATCACAACACACGCATATTAGGATCATTTGAGTACAGTTTCACAGGGGGAGAACTTACAAAACTGTGGATGGGGTGTAGGGAAATGAGAAGGGAAAAATGCAGTATCTGGGGTCTAGTGAGAGCAGACGTGAGTATCAGCTCTGGATCCACAGGAGAGAACAGAGTGCTGTTAGGCACTCAGAGGCAGAGAGAGCTGTGACTGAGCTAAGTAAGACCTTCAGTTTCGTGGCCTTGAGAAGTTGGAGGGTCTAAGTAGCCTAGTTAGGCTAGGCGTTGTTGGGGATTACAAAGGTATGCTAGCTACTGCAGTCTGCCAACGACAGGCTTACAGACAAGAATGGGGAATGACATGTACAGATCTGATTGCGACATAGACTATACCGACTATACCGTGGGCCCTCGAAGGAGTTAATAGGAAAACCAAGGAATCTCAGAGGATCAACTGTTTCCACCCAACAGATTAGAGGAAGAGCCGGAGAAGAGGTGACACTGTTTTTCCTGGACCTTAAAGCAAAGACAGGATTCACACATGCAGCAGTGGTGGGAAAATGCTACAGGTGCAGAAAATGGGAAGTGGAGTTTGACTGGAGCCTCTGGTACAGGAAAGAGATTTCAGTTTATCATTTCTATGAATCTGTCTAGGCTGCCCTTCCCCTTTTCTCTTTCAACCTGTACCTTCTTACTCTTTCATGGACTTTCTCATTTTTCTTATCCCGTTGGTGCTCTCTTTTATGAGAGGAGGCTTCAGGTGAATGGGACTGTTGTGGGGCTCTGAGGAGTGTCACACGGCACACTGTGCCTAGATTTCCGAAGCTCTCGCTCAGTCCTCGTAGGGACTGGACGTCACCTGACAGGAGGGGAAATGACGGGGAAAAGAAACAAAATGACCCCAGAACAAGGGCTATTTATTTGTCTCTTTAACCCAATTCTCCTGCTTCTCTCCCCATTTTCCTAGAACTGGAAACAGAAAACATGGAGAAATAAATGGGAAATAGATTTTAGAGAATATGAGCTTGTCCTTTGTCCTCAGTCTGCCACTACCCCTTTCACAGCCCCACCTATGTGGACAAGTGAGCTGGTCCTCGAGTCAGGAACTTTCTCATGGGTCACAGAACATCAGCGCTTTCTAACATGCTCTCCAGCCACCCGACTAGATGCTGCTTCTCTCACAGGACAGCGTGCTTAAAGAAAGATCGATAGACTATTCTACACCTACCTTTGTATGCTTTCTTTGTCTTCCCTTTCTTCTTCTCTTTCTGTTCCTCCTCCTCCCCTTCTTCTTCTTCTTCTTCTTCTTCTTCCTTTTTTTTTTTTTTTTAAACTGGGAGTGGGAGTTATTTCTTCATTCACCGTGGTAGCCCCATTAGAATAGAAAGTTCAAACTCAGTGCCTTCCCACTGGTTTCTCTAGGTGCTTTCACAATGCTCACTGAATGTACATTGAATGCATGAATGTTTGTAAAAGGGTACCAAGGTTGAAGAGCCATCATAATTACCCCACTGTGCCCACTTTAATTGCTGTTTATTCTCTTTCCCTCCAGTGAGCCTTGCCCAGACTGGGGAGAGAAACAATACTTTGTTCATCTTCGAATCTCTATGAACTGGAAGACTATCTATGCTTCGTAATAGGTCCTCAGTGTATACTTGTTTGAATGAATCAATAGCTAAATTAATGAATGAACAAGCCCTAGATCTAAGCATGATTTAGGGAAATGATGGGACATAATAAGGTCCCATTCTTGAGGCCATTTTGGCAAAGGCCTTGTAAGCAAGACTGAGGAGGTGGGGCTTTATTGCTTGATCTTGTTGCTCTAGGGAATGGCTGAAGATTTTGAAGGAGTGAGAGAATGATATAGTGACGAAGCCTATTGAGAAAGATCATTCTGATGGTTATGTAACATCGAAGTCACTGTTGATCTTGAAGTGTGACAAAGGAGGCTTCAGTGAACAAAGGGCTTTTTATATAAACACAGATGTGGCTGCCTTAAATCTATTGTCTATTAATGGAAATAAATACACTTTATTCGCCTTATGTGGTTGGAGAGTGTTAGTGAAACTAGTATGAACTAAATGTGTGCAAAAATATGAAGTCCCAAGGAGCTCCTAGACCTTAATGGCAATCAAGACTGTCCTCAAACGAAGAGAGGGAAATGCTCCTTTTCTCACATTGAACATCCTTCTGGGAACGAGAATTCTT
The DNA here is from genome assembly GCF_030435805.1 of Mustela lutreola. Classification (NCBI taxonomy): domain Eukaryota; kingdom Metazoa; phylum Chordata; class Mammalia; order Carnivora; family Mustelidae; genus Mustela; species Mustela lutreola. The sequence continues at coordinate 73,457,346 of NC_081296.1, read as the reverse complement.
TGATTACTGTGGTCCTTCAGGGTGCTGGACATCAAGTTGAGTGATGTAGTCGATCTAAGATGTGAAAGGTTAGATTCGTAGGAGCAGATTGTTTTGTTTCTGTCACCTGAGTAGTTTGCCCCTGATGGTCACATCTTAGCATAGTTTTGGTCCGTCACATGGGATTTTCTCAGGGTAACCTGAAGTGTTTGGGGCTATAGTTGAGAACAGCTCAGATCCATCTACTTGTGCTTTTTCATACCTCTGAAACCATACCGAACACTTTTTTGTTAACATCATAAATATTGATTACTCACTATGACATATTATATATGGCTATAAAGTTTTTACTGCTCCTTCCATAAAGTAGTGGAGTCTGTTTCTCCCACTCCCTGAATCTGGATGGGCCTTATGACTTGCTTTGACCAAAAGCAAGTGGCAGATGTGATTCTGTGTGATTTCCAGATCTCTGCTTAAAGAGACCTTAGAGCTACTGTCCCTCTCTTGGACCTCTGCACCTTGAAGCAAGCTCGGACTAGCCTCTCTGAAGATGAGAGAGAAAAACAGAGAAAGACCATGTAGTAGTAGAGGTCCGGCCATTTCAGACATCTTATCTGAGGCCCAAGATGGGTGGGCGTCATCCAGGACGAGCCCGGCCTCAAAGTCAGCTCTCCCGACTGACTGCAAACACACCAGTAAGCCCAGCTCACCCCATGTGGAGCAGAGGTGAGCGGTCCTAACTGAGGCCAACTGCCAACCTACAGATTTGTGAGAAATAAATGGTTATTGTTGTCAGCTAGTAAATTTGGGGGTATTGTGGTAGCAGAATTCTAAAGATGCCCTCCTGCCAAGATTCCCATTCTCTTGTTATTCAATCAAACACCAAAGTAGGGACTGCTGTGAATGGAGTTTTCAAATATAATTAAAGCCCCAAGTCAGCTGACCTTGTGATTCGGCCTTGACATGATGATTTAAAATGCTGAAATGAGCACTTTAAAAATCAGTCAGATTTTCTCCAGCTTGTAGAGAAGGGTACATCATAAAGATCCAAAGAATGAGAAGGAGTTGTTGAACGCTTGCCGAGTCACAGCTGGAAGGGGCCTTGAGACAAGGGATATGGGAGCCTCTGGAAGCTCAGCGCAGAGCCTCGGCTGACAGCTAGTGAGGAGGCTGGGACCTCAGTCATACAACCACAAGAACTGGAATTCTACAAAGAGCCTGGAAGAGTTGAAAGCAGATTCTGGCCCAGAACCCCCATGTAAGAGCCTCGTTTAGCCATGACCTTGATTTCACCCTTCTGAGACTCTGAGCCGAGAACCCAGGCCAGCCTGCCTACGTTCTCGCTGACCTACAGAACCAGGTGCTAATAAGTCTCCATGTGTGTGCTAATTTGTTATGCAACGACAGAAAGTTTATACAAGTAGTTTATTTCATAGTCCTAGATAACAAATACACACACTAACATTTTCAAAACACATGGAAAGACACAGCACAGAGTACGGGATTTCAGTTCTGGCTGCACGTCGAAGTCTTGTGGAGAGCACTTTAAAAATACCAACGCGTGGGCCCACCCCAGAGATGCTGATTTAATTGATTTAATTGTTCTGGGATGTGGCCCAGGCATTGGTATTTTTGAAAAGCTCCCCAGGTGATTCTGATATCCAACTAGAATTGAAAACCACTAATATAGAACAAAATATATATGGACAGATAGATGAGAGAGAGGGGGTGATTCCTAGCCCCGCAACCACCATCCCTTAAAAGGATGCTGGGGACTAATCTTCTGTTACCTAGTTCCAACATGTGGGTTTCTTCTTCACACCCAGCAACTCAGGGACACTGGCAGGCTAACCTATAATTCGGCTCAATTCTGACATGACCTACTGGAAGGTCCTGTCAGATTCCATAGGTGAAGTGAAGGATTCAGTCCTACAAGACTGCTCCGCATCCCGCCACTTCAGATGCCAGTTACTAGTTCATTCAGTCTGTGCTTCTGACTAATTCTGGCTGACCGGCTATAGATTGGAGATTCCAACAACCCCCCCTCCTTGAATTCCATTAATTTGCTAGAGTGGCTTACAGAACTCAGGGAAACATTTTACTTACTAGGTTATGGGTTTATTATAAAAGGGTTTAACTCAGGAACTGATGAGAGAGATGCACAGGACAAGGTATGGGAAAGGGTGTGGGATTCCCACCCTTCTCCAGACACGCCACACTCGGCACCACCATGTGTTTACCAACCCGGAGGTCTCTGAACCCCATCCTTTTAGGTTTTTATGGAGGCTTCATTACATAGGTGCAGTTGATTAAATAATCAACCACTGACAATCAATTCAACTTTTAGCCCCTCTCCCCTACCTGGTAATGGGGCGGGGGGCAGGTGGGGAGTGGCAGGATGGAAAGATCTAACTCTCTTATCATGGTTGACTCCACTGGAAACCAGTCCCCATCCTTAGATTACCTAACAGTTTTCCTCAAGCTGCCCCATTAGTATATATATATATATATATGTATATGTATACATATATACACACACACACACACACACACACACACACACCTTTATCTTTCTCATCACTGGAAATGCCAAGGGTTATAGGAGTTCTGTGCAAAAGCTGGATGACCACATCTATATTTCTTATTATAAATCACAATATCACAATGGCTCTATCACTTACAGGACTTTCAGCTGGAAGAAACAATATTAGAGCAGCAATGGGAGAGCAAGAACATTAATTTCTCCCTTAGTAGCAAATCCAGATCTGGGGGGCTTTAAAGTTGGCTAGTTCAGGAGCTCTGTGCAGCCATCAAGGGCTTTCCATCTCTTTGGTTGGCCATCTTCAGCATGTGGGCTTTCTCCTACTTGGCCTTCATTGTACCAAGATGGCGGTTGCTGATCCATAGACCGTATGTTATGCCAGCATCCAAAGGACTGGAGTCATTCCTTGTGTACTTTCTATTAGGGAAGGAAGCTTTCCCCAAAGCCATCCCATACTTTCACTTAGGTTCTACTGGACAGAAATGGGTTCATATACTCATATTTTCACTGTAAGAACAGAGAAGATGCATTTGCAGCCTCTATATGGGAAGGTGGGTGGGCTCTCCCAGCATGTTCGGAGCAGGGGAAGGTGGGTGGATGGTGACTGGGTAGACTAACAATCATGTCAATTCTTATGCTCACATAAAAATACTTACTTATGTTTACATTTAGACATACACCCATGAATGAGATTATATCCTAGATGTCCTTTTTGCTGTGGTTGTGCTCCCTCTCACATTGCCTTATTTTTATCATAGGTTTGACTCACTACATTTTCCCCCAGTAACAAATATTCCCACCTGGTGTTTATCCTATTTACAATTTTTTTGGTGCTTATATGAAGTATAAAAAGTGTATATACTTATATGACAGAAGTGGGGGGGTGTAATTCATTTAACAAAATAGGATCACATAGCATATTATGGCAATGCTTTCAAGTCAGGCACGTACAATCACTTAGGTGTCTTGCTCACTGATCTCTAAATATTACCCATTAGTGCCAGCTTTTCCCCATTTTTCCCTCTGATTCAACTCTCCACTTCCTTCAACTTTTACCAAAGAGCCCAATTTAGATTGAGTACAGAATTCTCTAGCCTAACTCATACTTTGTTGTTGGGGATGTCAGAGCAACAGAATTATGAAGCTGAGTGTTCTCTAAGTACTTCTTTAGTTTTAACTGGCCATTGTTAACTAACTTTAACTAGCTGCTCACAGGCAGAGAAGTTTTCTGGGTCTCCTGTCACTAATTTTGTCCTCCTAAGCTTCTGGAAGCTGTATTATCTCCTGGGGGAATATAAGACTTTGGGATAATGTTTTGCATTTCCAAACATGCCACAGTTTCCCATGACTTTTGCTACCCAAATGGTCGAAGTTTCCTATTGCAGGCTGGAGAGGAATTCATTCTTCTTAGACTCCCTTCCTTCTCTTTCCATGTTTATTCCAACAGAAGGTTCTTCACAAAGCTCTAAAGTTCAACTGTTCTGCCAAGAATTTCTGTTTTGTTTTATTGTTTATTTTTAGGAGCTACAGTTTTTCTGTTATTTTTTAGTTAGATGTGAACAAAACCAAACAGTTGTTAGACAAATTTATATAGGGGTTATGTTATAGATTTCTGTCAAACATAGTTAGCCTGAATCTTTTATGCGTTTCTTCTAAACAACTCCCTCCGTATACTGGTGTCTGAGGAGAGAAGAAGCAAAAGACCTGATCACTGGAAAAGACATAAAACCATTCAAAAAGGATTACAGCAAAATGTGATTCTTGGCCACCTTTATTTCAAGCACAAGGCTTTCTCAGATGGGGGCCTCACCAGATTCTAGTCAAATGTGAATAAGGCCAAGAGCAGCAGTGGTCTTGAAAAGTTGTAACAATGTGTGGGATACCTGGGTGGTTCAGTTGGTTAAGCAGCTGCCTCTGGCTCAGGTCATGATCCCAGCGTCCTGGGATTGAGTCCCACATCGGGCTCCTTGCTCTGCCTCTGCCTCTGCCTGCCATTCTGTCTGCCTGTGCTCGCAGTCTTCCCCTCTCTCTCTGATAAATAAATAAAATCTTTAAAAAAAAAAAAAGTTGTAACAATGTGTCTGCAGTGCCTCCCCAACCCCACCCCGCCACCTATTTTAGGTAGTGGAGATTTCGAAACTAAAATTACTCAGTGGGGGTGATTTTGTATGTAAAGATGGGGAAAGTATTCTTGAGAGATAATCTCTTAATCACCTGGTAGTAGGTGACTAATCAAAAATTAAGAGACAAATCCAGTTATGTAACTAATTAAAATGTTTTTCACACTGAGGGTAATTTTCTCTACAGTAGCTTAATTCTCTCTTTTACATCTTAAGTTTATTTTCAGAGAACAAGAAATTGAATTGTCGTGCTAATTGACACTCTTGATGTAAGTTAGTACAGTGGAAACACCAATGACAAAAGATGATAATACAACATCAGTTATCATGAGGGAAATGTAAATCATTACCTTACAAGTGTTAGAAAGACTAAACTCAAAAAGATTAAAAAAAAAAAAAAAGTGTTGGTGAGGATGTGGAGAAAAAGGAACTTTCCCACACTGTTAGGAACGCAAGCTGGTGCAACCCCTGTGGAAGACAACATGGAGGCTCCTTAAAAAATTAAAACTAGAAAGACCCAATAATTCCCCTACTAGGTATTTACCACCCTGCTCCAAAAAAACCCACAAACAAAAAAACCCCAAAACACTCATTTGAAAAGACACATAGGCCATTACGTTTACTGAAGCATTATAATACCTGAGGTATGGAAACAGCCCGAATGTGTGTCAATAGATGAATGGATAAAGAAGATGTGGGGTATGTGTGTGTGTGTGTGTGTGTGTGCGCGCGCGCACTCGCACGTGTCGTGGATTATTCCTCCACGTACCCTATGATTTCACTCATGTGGAATTTAAGAAACAAAGCAAATGGATAAAGAAAAAAAGAGACAAACAACCTGACTCTTAAATACAGAGAACAAACTGGTGGTTGCCAGAGGGGAGGTAGATGGGGGGTGGGGCTGGGTGACACAGGTGAAAGGGATTAAGAGCACCCTTACCCTGGTAAGTACCGAGTATAGAATTGTTGAATCACTGTATTGTACACCTGAAACTAATGTAACACTGTATGTTAATTATCTTTCAATTAAAAAAAAATATGATGACATACAGCTAAATGACAGCTTTGAGGCTGACTTCCATTTTGACCGGCTTCACTGCTTAATGATCCAAATAGGTCTTTAATCTCTGTGGTCCACAGCTACGAGAGATGGGAGAAGCAAAGTCCCTTCTTTAAAGCAAGAACTTGTTCAGTTGAGAAAATGCATTTTTTTTAAGTTTTATTTAAGTAATCTCTGCTCTCAACGTGGGGCGGCTTGAACTCATGACCTGGAGATCAAGAGTTGCAAGCTCCTCCACTTGAGCCAGTCAGGAGCCCCCAATTTCTTTTATTTTTTTTTTAAAGTAGCGGGAGGGGAGGAAATGCAGGGACTTTTGGAAGGGGGTGTGGCTTTCCTGACTGCCTTAACAGGCCCGTGGGTCACTGAGGAGAGGATTTTGCTCTACTAATTATTTCCTCTTTTCACAAGTTATCTTTACCGTAACAATCTGATTGTCCTCAGAGCTACCTGCTCTCTATTCATCAGCTTCCTTGTTTTTTGTTATTTTGGAAGCCAGGGACAGAAGACCAAGGAGCAAAGGGGGCTTTACAGTTTTCTGTGCCCTCCCTGTTGAGGCTGATTCAGCCTCTCCATTCCCAGTTCCTGCTCTGGGCTCAGCCACTGCGGCACTGGTTAATCTGCCTCAGTCACAGTTCTGTCCCTTGGAAGCTTCTTTTCTGCCTTTCAATATTTTCACAATTCCCATATTTCAACAGTTCGGTCCTAGAATCTCCTACTAGAAGAGAAATACTATTCAGACCCTTCAGAAGCCGAAGGACATCTGAGTCTATCGTAATCACTGACATCTCCCTTGTAGCTAAATTATACCTTCTGGGAGTTTGTTTTTGGCCGTGGACTTCATCATTTCTCGAGACCAGATAACTACGTAAAGTCAAAGGCCATTTCCAAGGTTTTTCTTTTTTAGAGTCAAACTTAAAGAGACTTCTCCAAAATATATGTTTGAGTGGAGCACATTTCAAAACGACACGTTAGTTTTAATGATTTTAAACAGTTTTCAATATTTTTGTATGTTTCTTTCTAGAGTCCTTTCTACACATATATATTTACATTTTCTTTTCTTTTCTTGTTTTCTTCAGGTTAGTATTTTGCTATATTCATTAAATAAATTTATACTAAATATTTACGTTAATTAAGCAAACACCAAGAGTTCAACTGTTTCCACCTCTCTGAATGTGGGTTGCAAAGGTAATTGAACGTAATCTCTGAGTGATCTTAAGAGGCAGCCTTAACTGAAGAGTCAGTTACCAAGTCAGGTTGAATCTTAAATTTTGATTTGAATTTTATGAGTTGCTGCAGGTACACAATGACCAACAAACATCTAGTTGCCTGGACGAGCAAATTGTTTTATTTTTTACCCTGAGCTGTTGTTGAACTTTGGAGCCTAACTCAAATCCCAAAATGCTCACTAACACTAGAGGCTTTCATATTTGCAAAAGTACTCCAAGGGTTCCATTTCCTTTTCATAGTTTCTAAAGTTGTCCCCAAACCCATGGAATGCTCCTTTCAGAATGTCTAAAGAGTTCTATAATTCTCTTATTTGGGGACCTGATTTTGTAAGTGCTAAGAACGGATGCATGTTTCTTCTATGCTTATTAATATTGACAATGTTGCAAATGTCCAGTCAGTCCTTGCTACCTGACATAGGATGAAGATCTGGAGCAGTCATTAATTTGGTCCTTCAACAGACCTTTTCTATGTGCTTACTCTGCCTCATGGAGGGCCAGGCATCTCAAATCATCAGGATACATTCTCCTTTAAGATAAAGTCTCACTCCTATAGCTCTCCCAACCATAGGGAGCAGTCAAAAAATTACAACCATATTTAACTCCCACTATGTCACCCCAGCTCAATATGAAGCCATTCCAAGATAAGAAATAAAGTGAATTCTCCCTTGAGACTCTGACAGTCCACAGATGTAGATCTGGCAGGATGCCCAGAAAGTTAGATGGGTACAATTTGGACACATCGGGTTAGTTTCTTTTAACATCTCTGCATTCATCCTTTTTGGTTGCTTTCAGCCTACACTGTGTCAACTCAATCCATGGACTTTTTTTTCCCAAATAATTGATTTGGCGTGTTCATTACAATGGCCCCGCATGTGACTGATTCACTGAATGTTTCATTTTTCACTGGATGTTTGGCATGTACTCCTGGATACTGTGATTATTCTACCTTTTTTGTTTCTCCTCATTATACATGACGTGTTGGAGAGAGGCCATTCTTTCTGATTGAACACTGATATTCCTTTTCAGCCCTTTCATGGAGGGTGTTGGTTTGTACATGGGGCATGAGTGTGAGAATATGTGAATTAGCCCTGATTTGTGAATTGGCTGTCATCTACATTTCCATAGTTGTCAGCCCTGTTGACCTCAGTTTCTGTACCTAGAAAACATGAATGACAGATCTTATCCACTTTCAACAAAAAGCATGTTGTAATCCTCATAGCACTGCATAGGGCTCAAAAGCACCAGGAAAACCCAAGAGAAACCTGTCGACCCGAACCAAATGCTGCTCCTCTCTCAGGTACCAATGGATGGGCTCATCATAATTTCTAAATAAGGGAAAAAAACCCCAAAACCCATGTCCTCCAACCAGATCTATGCTTGGAGATTCAGTTGTGAGCCCAGCTCACCATGAAGCACAAGGGTAGATACACAAAATGCACAAGGTGTATGTCATCTTTGAATCACAGCCAAATACCCCTTGGAATTGCTATATTCCGAGTGGCAGCCTGACCTCTAATAGTTGTGGAAGTAGCTGCTGCTACTGGCCCAGCTTTCTGGACCAGTGGTGTCCAAAATAGCATCTCAGTGGCATTGTCTACATTCCAAGTGCTCAGAAGCCGTATATTGCCTGTTAGTGGCTACCATTTTGGATAGCACTTACACGGGACATCTCTACCAGCACGGTAAGTTCCATTGGATTGGGTTGCTTGTCACTGGCAAATCTTTCCTCTCACTGCTACACTAACGAACCTCAAGTCCATATTTATAGTAGCATCATGTGGGTCCATCTCACAAATGAAGAAGAGTCCTAAGTAACAGTGCACATGTACCAAATGTCATGTTTTCATACTTTCCTTCGCCCAGCGTAAGAAGCTAAGATAAACCAAAGGGCATGTTACAAAGAGATTTATCAACCAGTAATCAATACCTAATTTTAGAAAGAATTATATCATGGGCCAGGGTCTAGAAATATTCTATTTTCTTTTATGTGTGAATTCCAATTGATTCATGGTGTGAATATCCAGGATTCAACTGCCCCCCACCCCTCCTCTCACCTCCCTCATGCCTCTGTGAATTAAAGATTGATTTTATTATAGGTCCATTTCCTTCTTGTTTATGGTATCACATCTATTTGATAAAGAATGCAACATGGGCAGAGATTTAAGTATTTTGCATGTTATATATGCAAAAAGGGTAAACATCAACTATAGACCCAAGCTGAATGGCTTAAAGTGTATTGTTTATCATGCCTTATTTTATTGCTAATCTCACATATATCTCACATCGAACAGCAAACAGGCCTCATACACCCATAAAAAGCCTACAAACCAAGCTATTGAAAGAGTAATATTTAAGCCTAGCATTCATAAAATATGTAATGGGATTGCAGAGCTGACAGATCCCATAGAACTGTCAACAAAATGGATGCTGAGCCATCTCTTTTCAAAAATGAGAAAACTGAAATCCAGAGAAGTGTTGTGCCACAAAGCTCTTGGCTGAAGGATGGAGTCAGGATTAGAACCCAGTTCCCACATGTGGAGCCGGGCTGATTTTGCACACCTCCTTTGTTGCCCTGCTTTGACTAAGCGGATGGAGAAGACAAGCCGGGAGGGGAAGGCAGAAAGAAGTCCACTCTCAGATGGTAGGAAGGCAAGTCCTTCTGGTACCTGTCCAGCACCCAGGCCACCCAAGGTCCACTACCTTGGATGGGAGACACTTTCCTCGTAGCCTACGAAGGCATCTCATGTGTTCCACATGGCTTCAAAATTGCCATTTCCCAGAGAAACCTAAATGCCAATCAATGGGATTTCTGAAAGGAGAGTACAGGTGGTCTGTCCTGGTTAATTTATTTTTTGAGTGTGACCTTATGATGTCTTTCTTATGAAAAGCTCTAAGTTCTCTAATCTCTTTCTCTCAAATAGCATCTAAGCATTTATCTTGATGATTCATAGATAAGGTTTTAGGGGTCTGTAAATTCCCTGAAAAGGAAAATGAAATTCAGCTTCCAGGCTGTATTGTCAGCAAATTATCAAAGATATCCATGACTGAAAAAATCCAAAAAAGACCTGTCATAAAGGGAGAAGAGATCAAGATGCACTTTGTTTGTTTTTTGATGCGGAGGAGCACAAACAGAGGGAGGGGCGGAGAAAGAGGAGAAACAGACTCCCCGCTGAGCTGGGAGCCCAGGGGGCTCGATCCCAGGACTTTGGGATCACAACCTGAGCCAAAGGCAGATGCTTAACCAACTGAGCCACGGAGGCACCCCAAGAAAGATGCACTTTTTAGAAGAAAAAAAAATCACTAAACACAGGAAAACTGTCACGATGACCATAAGATATAGTAAATGATGTAATAGAAATAGGCAAGGAGAAATCAACGATTAAGAAGCCCAGGAAGAAACAGGGTTGAAGATGGAGTTCCCTTTATTGTCTGTTCCTTCCTTCTTTTGTCCGAACCCTAAGAGTTATAAACCGACTTCTGCAGTGGGAAAAAACCTTCCACCCTCTTTTCCAGCACCGCAGAGGGCTACAGGCTGAGCCAGACTTCCACAATGCTGGGGCAGGGTTTTGAGTGCCAAGTCAGGCTCCATGACCTGCGGCAGGCACCGCCTTGCTGACTACCAGCTATAGGGCTGGTAGCTGTAAAAAGGGGCAAATCACCCCCCCGCCCCGCCTATCTTTTCCTTTCATGAGTGGATCCCTGCAAACCTGCTTCGCATCTCTAGAAGACAGTAGGCCATGACAGGAATGCAAAAGGACCCTGGAAATACCACTGAACTAATATTGAAATACAGCAGCCTGGGGCACCTGGGTGGCTCAGTAGGTTAAGCCTCTGCCTTCGGCTCAGGTCATGATCCCGGGGTCCTGGGATCGAGCCCAGTATTGCGCTCTCTGCTCGGCAGGGAGCCTGCTTCCCTTCCTCTCTTTCTCCGCCTTCCTCTCGGCCCACTTGTGATCTCTCTCTCTGTGTCAAATAAATAAATAAAAATCTTAAAAAAAAAAAAAAAAGAAAGAAATACAGCAGCTTAATTAGATGACATCATGAAGGAGAACAAGGCCTAAGATAGGAACATGGCAGCTCCTGCTTCTGCAGAGATGCTGCTGGGGTTCTGGGAGAAAACAGAGCCAGGGAGGAGGTACAGAGGGGCTTGGGGCAGGAGCAGCAGCTGGAACCAAGGGCACAGAGATTGCTACAGACACTCCCGTGAGCTCAGAAGTGCCGTGACACCATCAACACCCACAAGAGGCACCAACTGCAGCCACCAGCTCCCCACCTGCTGAAGGCAGGACCAAACGGGATCGTAATTTTTCTTCCATTTCCATAGTTGGGGAAGGTATCTCTTCACATAGTCTATTCAGTTAAAACAACGGAATGGAGAAAGCCTGTCCACCAACTAGTAAGAAATGTTCACAGGAACCTGGTCTGCCAGTTGTAATTTTGGACTAAAAGGACATCAACATTTTCATATGGGAATACAAATCACGCGTTTTAAAAATGCCTGCCGAACTCAGCGTGTGGACAAGACAAGGCGAGTCACTGGTACGTCTGCCTGAAGCGTTTACCTGCTGGTGCAGAGACAGCTCACCCAACTTTCTAACTCGTTTTTCAGCTTCTCTGGGGCTCTGCCCATTGGCATTGGCTTTGCAAGAAGAGAATGGTGGCAGAGCCATGACCAAGTAGCAGACATTACCGATAAGAATATTCTGGTACATTTTAAAAGAAACTCTCAGTTTGATTGACCATAAAATATTTTTTAAAACATGGCAAGTCATAAACCTCTTCAATATCAACAGGCAGGATATAATGATTTGTATATTTTATTTTGACTTTACATGCGGTGTTAAAAACCCAAAGTACATATTATTTACACATCCACAATACAAGTTTACAAGATATCTATACATGTTAAAGTACTCTATAAAACAGTATAGAGCCACTTCACTTTAGGGTTACTTTTTATGCCGTACCATTAAAAAAGATACAATCTGTGTTTACCTTTGCACAAATGGATAAAGCATTTAAAAATTAAATTAACAGGATAGAGACTAGATTTTATGTTAGAAATTTCAACATAAATACTGATAGAACTCACATTACAAACTACAAGGCAGCACAATGTTACAAAATGTTATCTGGGTTCACATAGAGTTACTGTTCCGTTTTCCGCACGCTGGGATTAATATTGGTAAGGTGAATTCAAACACGTTTGTTGGCGGTGGACTGAGTAGTGTTTATCGTTGGTTGGTTTAATTTATTATTAATCTGTAATATTTTAGTTGCAAAGCTGACGTGTCTCAAGAACAGAAGTTCTTTCTAGTTTTTGAGTTTCCAGAGATCTCGGGGAATCACGTTCTTTATAAAATGATATTCTCAAAGGAAAAGAATAGCTGTATCAGTATTCTACAATCTGTATAAAAATGCTCTGGTCTTCTGCAACCCATCCTCCCCCAAGTGATACAGATCGTCAGTGTTATCGCAAGAAATCAGTTGGACTCACTTATCTGACTAAGTCAGGATCATTCCTCTGCCTTGATACTATCTAGATTAGGTTCAATAAACCACGGTGTGGTGTGCAGCATATTAACTGAGACAGTCATCGGGGTTACACATCATCAACTGTAAGTGGCTTCTGCAAAACTATGAATAAATGACTCTATGGTTCCCGCAGGTGTCACATTACCCAAGAAACCTCATTTGCCTTCACATTATCACCGTTTCATCCTTAGGAAAGCGGGAGTGGAATGTTTATCATGGCAAAGGATGTAATGCTGCTATTTGGGTGGACTGCTGGACAACTAATTGTTCTAGGTTGTTTTTACATTTTTAAAAAGTCTTTTCAGGTGCTGGTTGAAAAACATTTACAACTGGCACTGGGTAAACGATGTGCTATACTGGAAACACTTGACATATTTTAGTACTTCTATCATTCTCGTGAATAAGGCACAAAATGCACAGATTCAGGTAAACTCACATGTAATATTTACAGTCTATTGTCATTACCTGCATGACTTAGAAGAAAATTCTTGTATGACACAACAGAGACAACATGATTGCACCACTTTCGGTTTCAGAGACTCTCTGTTAGGCCAATTAGAATTCCTTTCACATTTCCTTCTTTTGTCTTCTGCTTTGTTTTGTTCTTTTATCTTGGGGGTAGGAGGAGTTAAAGGAAGAGAAATTGTACTACATGGGAGAAACCAAACAACATCAAAATAAAACCTTATTAGTGTGTTCAAGGTTAAATACAGTGAGTCAGGCTTGGATTCACAGTGGACAGGTAAATTGTTCTACTGAATACTGGTGGATAAATCAAGGATACCTCTTAACGTCTCTATCTCCTTAAGCTGGCAAGACTGTAATCGAAGTTTTAATGAATAGCAGCACAAAATTACTTAGAACTCTTACATTCTGGCATTGGGGACCATGTGAGTCGAGTTAATCATTTTGATGGTCAGATCAACCTTGATTTTATTTCTTTTCTCAAAGCTGAACCCAATGGACTGCTGTGGGAAGAAGTTACTATCTCTTGTTCAGTCATGCTCAATGTAAACAAGTCCACAGCACAAAAAGATGCAATGGGCACCAAACAAATCCTAGTGGGTACAGAACACACACACGTTCAACAAACACACGCGCGCGCGTGGGCACGCACGCATATGCACACACACACACACGTACTACAGTTCATTGGTGGCATGAAAAAAAATGCCACACTTGAAAAAAATGCTACAGTTTGGGTCAAGACTGAATTTTTAGCAAATCGTTTGGTAATCTACAAGTTCATTTCTTTGAGACATTACCATTGTTTTTTGACATTTGTGCAAGAGGCAAGGTGAATGCATACAATTAAAATGTTCACATTTAATGGGAAGACCACACATAATGGTAGTCTAAGTTGAACCCATTTTCAAGTATTTGCTCACAGATTCTTCTGAGTACTGTATCAGCTCTCTATACTGGTAAGGCAGCCCCGGGGAGCTGCCCATCTCTTTAGCTTCAAACAAAAGAAATGGAATGACCAGCACCTTCCTTTATTTTCGGGCAAGTACACAGAAGCTTTGCTGTAGTAGCTACATGTGGCAAGTTCTGATGTTGCCAAAGTTAGAAAGAGTTTCTTTGGCCACTCGGTTCTCTTAAAATACAAGGGAGTCTCTTATCTTAAGGTACCCTTACAACATCATCCTCTCGACAACACGGACAGGATAAAGCCACACGGAAAATAGCACACTTGAGGCCTAGTAAGTGTATTTGTTCAGTGGTCTGACAGATGTGGTTTGAGGAACAAATGAAGGCTTTGGTGGCACATCAGGTTTTAAGGACGGTGTCCTCTTTAGTCCCGTCCTAGGAAGGGTGCCATTACTGGTATAGCTGCTCTGTCTGGAGAGGGAAGGCTGCAGATGAACACTCACTGGTGTCCCCTGAATATAGTCCACCTTGGCCCCAGTGGGGGTGGGCATGTACCCCCCACGGTTCATACTAGGCTGTCTAGATAACAAAACACCGTTCGGTGAGTTTAAGTTTTTAGGCATTGCAGATATAGAGTGCCTCTGGGAGGAATTTTTGTGATAACCCCTTTGTCTTTCCAGAGACGTCATGGGGACTCCAGGAGTGGTGGGGACATCCACTCGCTTGGTTGGGCTATTTCTGGGGAGAGTTGAAGGAGGAGAGTATAGTGATGCCTCCCGGTTAGGGACCTTGGGTGGGACCTCAGACATAGGTCCCACAGGATCCAGCATTAGGGTCTGGTGGGCCATCTGGATATCTCCCATGATGGCTTTGGGGTTGCTGTTTGGGTCATTTAGATGCTTCAGGAGATCGTTGAGGGTATTTCTGGAATCCACAGAACGCCGGTGATCTCTCTTACTGGATGACTTTGTGAGTGGGTGGTCAATGTTTTGAAGCTTCTTTTCAGCTTTGTGAGCATTGGAGTTTGAGAAGGATGTGTTGTAGTCATGAGTAGCATTAGGAAGAACAATGGCACTGGGGATATGCCCGTGACTTAATGGGGAATGGGGTGGTGGACTAGAAGGGAAAAACTGTGGGGTTTCCTTCCTTGAAGCCCCATGGCCATGGGCCTTGTCTGAGTGGCTCTTCATGGCCTGCAGGGTCTTCTGGTGAAGCACAGGTGTAGACTCAGGCGTGGGCAGAGCAGCCAGTTCGGGAGGTTGGCCCCGATGGTCCATCACCATGGATTTAGTATCTCCGTTGGGTGGCAGCTCTTTCCGACTGGTCAGCAGGTTACTGTACAATTTGGGAGAATCGATATTCTGTTGATATTCCTTGACCGGACTGTCAAAGAGACCATTCAGTTTGGCAAAACTTCCGCTGGAGTCTGTGCACGACTGGGCAGATTCTGCATCTTTATGGATCTTTCTGTTTTTCCGAACAAACAGGTCACGATAGCAGTATACTGCCACACCTGCAATGAATGCGCCCAAAACAAAGGCGGCAAAGACACAGGTGATGAGGACATTCATGTGGACCATCTGGTTCGACTCTCCCGACTGGACCTCCCATCGCACACCTGCAACAGACACGCAGGAAAAGAGTCTGAGTGAGGTGCTTCTTTCGAACAATATTAGCCAGCAAATGGCTTCCATTGAGCCAATACTACCTTCACGTGGTCCATATGCTTAGCCTGGAGGGTCAGGGAGACTCTAAAATTCCACCTGTATATTTGTCTTGAGTCATGATCAGATCCCCAGAGACATACCGGATTGCTGCAGATGCCAGAGTAACTCTGATTTCCCACCGATCCGTAAGTGTCTCTTCCCCCCAAAATCCCTTCTAAGTAAGTTGTTCTCTAACATTCAAAGTTTTAAGATTTTGGGGTCCTAAAAATTAGAGTTAGAAAGTACATATTTTCTAAATGGTCAATTTAGAAATGTTTTGTCTCGTGATTTTCTCCTAAGTCAGAAGTCAGGATTACAAGGCAATTGCTAGAATTAGGAAAATTAGGGATTGGCATAACTGTACATTATGCTAAAATAATGATGCTATCTTAACTAGAATAAAGACACACAATTGGTTCAAAAATGAAAAGCACCCGCTTTGTCATTGCGAACTACAAATATGAACTTTTGTGTTTGCTTTGATTTTTTTTTTTTTTCCATTCCATCTTGGAGTGGATTACTCTTGAATTGCTTTCTATGAAAGAAATCCGGACAGTCTAAAGAAGTATAATATGTAGTAGTTAAGTATATTATCCCATCGTCTTGAGATATTTAAGAAATATTTAAGTTAGACTACAAGAAGAGTGGATTAGTTTGTAATTATTGGGATTTTTAATGCGACCACAGACATCTAACAGTCAATCTAAGAGATGTTAGTTTAAGAGGTATCCAAGTCTGTTACATGCTATAAGCATAGCTATCCCAGGATAAGGTTAAGTCAGAGCAATTTCGAGGATTCTGTTGCTTTAGGTTAGTACTAAGGCCTTTGAACATTAGTTGCTTTTAATCAATGTTCAGGATTATGAATTCAGTGGCACTGGGAGAGACAAAGAAAGAAAAGTAGAAAGAAATGATATTACTAAAGGAAACAAAACAGAAAGAATGATCATAAAACTGTTTACAATGAAAACATATAAAACCCAAATCAACAGACGTAAATCATAAATGACAAAGTACTGGCATAAAAACTGATTGGAAACCTGATACCACTGTTTACTAAGCACCAAAGAAAAGGTTGTTTTTCTCCTAGAGTAATAGGTCTAATAAGCCAACTCAACAGGCAGCTGTTTTCTAACTGCTTCTATTAAGGGCTGGAAGTGATAGTTATGGACAAGTGCTCTGTCATGTTTCATTGCTTGTGACATTCAAGCAACTCACTAGCACCTTGTGTATCCTTTTCATATTGCATTTGGAATCGAAGCGAAACACAAGGCTGGGGAAGGCTATTAGACAAAACATCGGATACCAGGATATTTGCTAAAATGAGTTTGGTGTTTTGATGTTGTTGGGGTGGTCCTGGAAATTCTCTGACATTGAGCAGACTCTCAGCATTTTTTGGGTAGAAACCAACATAGACTGACTGAGCGGTTATCTCATCACCCCTTTCGTTCCCAGCTTTCCATCTCTTTGGTCTAGGAAGGCACCCGCTCCATACAAGCACAGAAAGCGGAGTGAGGGTAGTCGGGGTAGGAGGTGTGAACAACAGCAGAGCTGTGTCACTCCACCCCCCGGGAAACCCTGTGTCCACCAGCTCCTCAGAGAGATCAGGAATCAGGTTTCCACTCAGCGAGAGATGAGTTCCCTGGTGAGGCCTTACCCTTTGGGATACCTGATAAAGGATCAGTAAAATCAGAAGTGTTTGGGTCATCTTGAACTACAAATTTCCGGGAGCTCGTCAGTTTAGGTCTCCAGGTATCAATCACTTTAGGTGTAATTTCTGGGATACTTGCCATTGTGGTAACAGATGATGAAGATACCTCCATGTCTGTGGTGGCAAACAGATTTTTATTAATGTGGGTAATGCTGACAGATTTCCCTGACCACTGGTCTGTTGCATTTTTAAGGGACGTTTCATTCAATTTTACGAGAAAGCCTGTTCTAGGATTTCATAAAAGACACATTTGAAGAGACTATACCCAACCCCTTTCTTGCAAGGGAAAAAGAAAAACTAAAAATTAACCATAAAGACAAATTAAGCAGATTTCAAAACTAGACACACTGAAAATGCTCCTACCAAAGCCCCTACAGTGATTAATGACCCTCGTGGAAAAGGTTATCCACATCCCAAAGATGAACTGCTACTCTCTCATTTTCATGTGAGATGGCATCAGTTCATTTCTTTTTATGCATATGTCTAAAAGCATTTTCCTGAACATTTGGAGACTGTGTATCCTTCACCGGGGAACCTACGGGGTAACTTCAGCAGGGAAAACACCTGGTGAAGTCCACGTGATCTGGATCTGGATTTTCCACCTGCTAGAGCAGGCTGTTGGGCTCTATCTCGGACCTCCCGTCCATCTGCGCCCCGAGGCCTTGCACCATCCACGGTAGAGCACCAAAGCAGGGAGGGACCTCGCGTGTGCCTTTCAACACGCCTGGGGGATTTCTTCCAAAGAATTAGCAGCAACTCATGCAAAAGAAATGGCATTTATAAGCTGAATAAGGATGGTCTGCTACATAAGATCTGCTATCCTCTTCTCCCTTCTGAGGAATGAGACCGCTGTGAGCTTTAGAAGCAGCAGGAGGACCGGAAGTAACTTAACCTCTTAGCATGTGTGTTGCTGATTTCCACAGAGTAGATGTCCCCTTGGAATGTAAGCATACGGTTTTAGGTTAAAATTCCGGAGACCCACATTCAGACCGGTGCAAAGGTCGCAGACGAAGACTCCAAAACAGATACTGATGGGCACGGAGAGCCCACCGAACCACCCTCATACATCAGATACGAGCTTCATTCAACAGGAGCCTTTTGCACACCACTGAGACCACAACATTCAAAGACCCACGGGCTCACCGCAAACCAAAGAAAAAGATGTCGAAAATGTATAAATACACATTTTGGGGAAATGTGTATTTGTTTACTAGGTCTTAGGAAAGGTGAGGAGAGAAGGGGGAAATAATGAAAGTCTGCCATCCATTCAGTAGAGATGGCCAGAGGGAGCATCCACAATGCACGGAGGGGGGAGAGAGAAGAGAAGCTTGGGTGGGCGGGCGTGCAGCTGGAATGCGGTCTATGTGAATCCATTTGATTTTTCTTACGGGATGTGCCTCGGTCAATGATGAACTGTTAACATGCTACACAGGGGTGGAGTGCTGAGTAAGAAAAAGTCTTTCAGTACCATCGGTGGGATTATGAGTCAAAGCAGAAACATGAAAGGCTGCCAAACTGCGCAAAAGGAGGGGAAAGGGGGCTGAAAATGCTGAACTGAAGGAAAGAAAAGGTTGTTAATTATCAAAAAAATTAAAAAAAACTAACCAGATGTTGGACCGCCAAATATTTTGTAATCTGGTGTAGTTGAAGTAGGCAAAATTTCTAAAAGAATTAAAGGAACAAGTAATCAGTAAAAAGTAACCAAAAGAAAGCAAAAATTTATGAATTCCAATTAACTAAAAAAGTCAAAAGAAAAGACTACAAATTAAAAGATTAACCTACTGGTTAGACTACCTTTCTCTAGATTTTCTACAAAATTGTAAATGGTGAAGGAAAAAAAAAGGTAAGATTCTTCTCTAACACATCCCCATGACCAAACAGCTCAGCTTTTGCGAAGTTTAAGTTAAATGCTAGGTGGTATGTGTCCTGAGTCATTAAAAGGCTGATTGTAAAATAATGTTCACGTGCAAATGTGGTCAAAAAGAACTGCCAGAAGGGGAAGGAAGATCTGGGCTTACCATGGCAGTCCCCTAGGTGGGCCGTGTTGCCGTATTCTGTGTCTTGTTCATATCCTCCAGCGCTGTGGTTATGGAAAGCAAAGAAGTCTTCGGTTAACAGCCTTCATAGGGACACAAGTGACAACCAGAGCAGAACCAAGAACACAGACCGATTAGTAAAATGGGCAGAGAAGAAAAAAAAAAGGACATTTCAACACAGCTTGCTAAAATGAGTATTTCTTCTATTCAACATCTGGCCACTAGAATGTTTAAGAGAGGAGAAAGAATTGTTTATTCTCTCTACCCATTTCCCTCAGGTATTATCCTGTTTACAATCTCCCTTCCTTATTACAGCCCCAGATTTTTTTTTTCCTTTCTTTTCTTTTTCTTTTCTCTTCCTTTTCTCTTTTTTTACTTCTCCCACATCAAAAAAGAAAAGAGAGGAAGAAAAGAACAAAAGTAGTACTACTGGCATCTTTCTAAAATGTCTAGCTTTAGAGACCCAGAGAAGACAGGCAGCTCTCAGAAGGTCCTGGCTGATGTGACAGGGCATACTTACAGCATCCCTGGGGTCACTCTGCCACAGGTTCCCTGGCTTAACCAGCCACAGTATGGGTCCCGAGATGCAACACAAGACCTGTATAAAACCAAACAGAACGGAGCTTGGATTATCTCATCATCAAAGTTCACGGCGCTGCAAGACTCAAGGTAAGGAAAGAAACATCAGCTTACTTTTTGCAGGATCCATAACGCTCACAGCGACTGAGGGGGAGGCGAATCACACAGCTGGAGAACGCCACGTACACAGCGTGATGGTCTTTATCCAACTGTAATGAGATGACCTTTCTGTCCTCCTCATTCTCAGCATTACACCTATATTTGGGGATACATTTTGAGACCGCATGTTTAGGAAGTCAAAAGCTACACGAAATATACAAGGCAAGTGGGGTTTGGTTTTGCAATTACTAAGTGCTGGGAGATCCTGAGGCAGATTCTCAGTAGCAAACCAGTGAAGTACATAGTTTGGGAAGTAATAATTCTATGTTTGATCTTCTGCGGCTCTGCACAATTCTTTCAACTTCAGGTTGGACAAAGAGTTTTTTTTTTTAAAGATTGCTTTCTTGTTCTGGTGACAAAGGGAACTGTGTTTATGAAGACCACTTTAGACCACAGAGAAGAAAAAGGACAGTGTTTCAGTGCACTTAAATCTTGCTGTGCTACATGTTTCTGATCTCTCTTTAGTCTCCTTTGCTCCATTCTTGTTTGTTTTAATGGTCCAGTTATCTTTTATGTCAGTGGTTGGAAGAATTGTATTGCGAGCTTGTGCTTATGCATACTTGGAAGCAATTGTCTGCTGCAGGCAGCAGCAGAAAATAAGCCTGCAGGGTATCAGGGGTGGGTGCTAACATGTTCTCATAGCCCAAAGGTGAGAAATGAGGGCCGAATGATTTTTAAACTCATCTACTGCCCACCATCCTAGCCTTAGTGGACTCAGGAAAAAAAACAAACAAACAAACTCAGGATTTATTTCACTAAGGAAAAAAAAAAAAAACACAACCCCAAACACAAATGTGCCAAACCACTGCTAATTTCTGGGGCTCAAAGGAAACGGCTTGATGAAATACACGCCGGAAAGTTTTGAGCCCAGCTGAAAAGCCTTCTCGTAAAATATACCTACTTTGCGTGGTTGTACGCTTCAATCTCTTCCAGTAACACGCTGTCATTCAAAGAGAATGGACTGGTCTTTGCCAAAACTTTAAGCACCACGCCAGCTTCAGAGCCAACGAAGATGACTGTGTAGTTCTGGTGGGGCCCAGCCGTGTGGTCCACAGCGATGGCCGTCAGTCTGTACCTGTCGGGGGAGGAAGGCCAAGTCAGAGGGGGAGGCCGATGGGGAGAGGAGGTGTTAGAGGGGAGCGGGCTGCTGGTCCTAGCCATCTCACCTGATCCGGGTCTTGGTGAACCAGGGCTCGTCCGCTATGGGTGGGACGGCAGAGTCCATCAGCGGGTGGGATTTGATGAACGCCAGGGTCTCGTCGGGGAAATCGATGGAGGTTTTATAAGCTTCGGCAAGGCCATGCTTTGCACAACAGCCAGGCCTGAAAGGAAAACAGTGTGTTTTTTCCCCTCACAAACTGTATCTAAGGGTAAGTGTCCATTCTGAAAGAAGAGGCCAAGAAAGAAAGGAGAATAAGCAAAACCAGAGGCGTAGGGCTCTCTCCCTGCACTCAGCAGGCTCTCCACATTCACCTCTGTGGGGTTCTGTAGACTGGCTGGGTCTGCAGTGCCCCTGCCCCCCACCGGGGACCCCTCCCTGGCACGGGAGGTTGGCCTCTCTCCCTGCTCTCTGAGGATGGATGCTTCCAGGGACCAGAGGGTTTTGTTAAAAACAAAAATCACTGTCTGCTTTTTTTTTTTTTTTCTTTTTACCTTGGCTTTGGTACTTTGTCTTCGGGGACTGCTGTCCACACAGAATCTGGGGTTTTCTGTTCTTTAAACCGTCCTCTGAATACTTTTTCAATGTCATCCATGCTAAATGCACACACGGCAGACCCAGGAATGCTGCAAAGACGGACAGCGTCAGGGAAAGCGTCAGGCAAAGGAGGCCCGCTCCTGGGTCCCAGAAGCAAGCACAGAATAGCTCGAGAAGCGCCAGGGCTCTGTTCTCACCTGTTGAGCTGTGTGGTGAACACCCCGACCACAGTGGGGATGCCATTGATTTGTATGATGTCGGTAATGGACTGCAGAACATCGAAGTAGAAAAAGGAATCTCCAGGGACAGAGCAGTTGAGCCGAGCCTTCAGAAACGAGGTCCAGTGTTTCTCCAGGACCCGCTGGGAGCCACCCATGTCATTTTTACAGATGCGGGCCACACGGGAATACACGGCCTGCCCAGGGGAGGAAAGCAAAGCCACAGGGTTATGTGCAGGGAGAGGGAATGGAAATGAAAAGCTATTATTTAAGGGAGGGACCAAAAAAGTGCTAAAGATAGGACCAGTTCAAAAGAATCTAGCAATCTTCTCTCTAAGGATTTGTTCGGTAAGAATGTAAACTAGATTTACCTGGGAGAGAAGAGGGTCATTTTCCTGTTCTGCCAGACGAGCTCCCCAAGAACGGAGCTGTCGGACTGGTTAGGGGAACGCAAACTATCTCCATAGTTTGTCTCCCACTCTGTGGCTTCTATCGTTAATGCCATGTGCCATCCTTAAACTTGGCAAAACGAGGCTGTGATGCTTTAAAATTATATGGGCTTTTCCTGAACCACTCAAAATTGAATAGGGGCTCTACTTTCCATCCTGCCTTTTGATGCTGAGAAAGAATGAACGTTCAACAGATTTCTAAACTGTTAAGGAAGCATCCATAGCTCAAGGGCGCCTGTAGAACACTCTGTAGTGACAGAAAAAAATGAAACCTTCTCCAGGCCCAAGGCTGCTCTTCTCACTCTGGCCATTGTTCAGGTGTTTTCCAGCAATTATTCTCATGATGAGCAATTCACTTCTCTGCACTCGGCCCTGAATGTACCGAGTGCTAGAAAACATGCAAAGAGCATAACTCTACCAAAGCGGGCTCGATTCCATGCAGTACAAGTCCAGAATTCAAGTCAAGTGCATATACTTGCCTTGCCTAAATTATTATGTTCTACCGCAATTTCTCGAAAGAAGAAATAGACATAGTTTCCATATTCTATGGCATGAAGAAAATGTGGCTCTGAAAGAAAAATCGAAAACAAACTGGTTCCTAAAGGATAATTCAATTAGCACAAGACCCCGGCTGCTAGCATGACTGACGGACATGGCACATCTACAAGCCGGTGAGAACTCCAATACACCAACACGCTCAAGGAGTCTGAATATGGGTGTGTTGAAGCTTCAAGGAACCCACAGTCTTTCATGTCAGCTAATGGACTGTGAAAAGCCTAGGGGAACTGAACTACAGCAGAGGTCTCTGTTTCAACAGATTTATTCATTAACCTCTTTAACTAGAGAAGAGAATTTCTTACATTGAGAATAAAAAATCTTGGTATCTAGACGCCAAAGAAAGAAATGTCTCTGCGGAGATGAACTGATCGATTCTCAGTGTTAATTCTGTAGGATGGTAGATGGGAGTGGACAAGGAACATTATGTGTATTCAGAGGCGGGCAAACTGGCACCCAGAAATGAGGTCTTTCTTTTTTGAAGTCAACCAGGATAAACTCATAGATGAATCTATTTTCCTGACATGGCTGCTAATTTCCTCTTTCCTTGTCAACGCTCCTGCTTACAACCAAAGCAACTTGTACTTGCTCTAAATAAACAATATAAAGTCATGCACTGAGTTTCCTGATGCCTTGGCTCCTGTTCCCCCTTGGCCATCCCACTACCCTTGGCAATCCCACAACGCTGCTTTTCAAGAGTACCTTTTATCCACTTGGAATCATATTTTATTGTACGAAGGGCAGATCCATCACCCATGCTTCGGTAAATCACGGCATCGCTGGCCAGGAAGTCAGCCACTGTGGCAGAATATAGCTTCCCATCTGAAACCAGAGTTATCATTGGGGTAAAATAATCATAATTATCCTGTAGTGTGTTATCCTATGCAGTGTGTTATACCTTTTGGAGTTCTGGCACCTGTCATCCCTATATACACCAATACACGTAGACCCAGATGCTGATGGTCAACCTGGGACAGGTTGCCTCAGGGTATCCTCACCTCATTTTGCAGGTTAAGGATCTGAGTATCAAAACATTAAGCAACTTTTCAGGGTCGTTGACCTAGTTAACAACAGGGCCAAGTGTCAGAATACTCATGGTCTGCTCACTTTAAAATCTTCTTTTTTGGAAATTTTTTCCCTAGCTCCTACACTGTAAAAACACCTCTATTAAGGGAGCTACCCCAGTTATGAGCTTTTCTCTTCCTTTCAATTCCCTTTTACCTTCAATGTCATTAATCACTTATATTCATTACACTAAAGGATCTTACCAGCAAAAAGGGCAACATTGGTTTGTCTGGCATCGAATGGGCATCTTGCCAGGCCACTAATTTCCTCCCCGTCATACTCTAAGGTATTCAACTATAAAAGAAAAATAAATAGCTGGTGTCACATCTGTTCAATGTACCTGTTTGAAGGCAATACTGCTTTATTTGTACTGAAATTCTATTTGAAGAATTTTGTCTTTATTCTTCCATAGCATTAGAGATAAATGGGTTATAGCAGAGAGGATTCAACTCTAACAGCATGACAGTGCGGGAGGAAAAAAAAAGTTGATAAAAAAAGCACACCGTATGAAATATACTCACCCTATAGTATCTACACATGGGATTGAATGCATTGGTACCACAGACAAAAACCATCTCGTCGTTTCTTGGAACAAATACTTTAATAAAGTTGTGGCATTCGTCCTAAAGAAAGTAATAATTAAGTTACTGTTAGACATCCCATACGCTGACATTGTGGGATAAAGCCTACCTAAAGGCTCACTCTGGCAGATGACTCGTCTGTTCTACTTACTTTATGTTTGCCTTTCATAGCACAGTTTTCTCGGTCCTGTTGTCTTGACCGCCATGTCAGTTTCTGTATTAATCAAGCAAAACCAAAGTTCGTATTTCAACCAAAAATTTGGGGAGGGGAGGGGGATGTTATCCAAGTTCTGAAGGAATGCAAATAAATTTCACTTGCTCACCTTGCTCGGTATTACTTCTGTTTTGGGGATTTCATTTAAGTTTACTGTATAAACTTGATCCCTGTTGGAAATAAGGCAGTAAGTCAAATCATGTGAATGCATAAAAATGTTAAGCTGCTGCTTCTTGTTTTATTTTTTTACAGATCTGCCTTTATTGTATTTTGGAGATCATTTGGATTTTCTCTGTCTCCAACAAAGTCAACAAAGAGGACTTTTTCATTAGTGAGATGCTTTTATATATCACTGTGGTTAGGGAGCAAAGAAAGCTCTTCTCTTCAGACATGGGTCAAACAGCTACTGGTATTAGCATAGGCATACTTCTAATATTTGCTTGAATAATTCCAAGTTAAAAAAGAATAAAGAAAGATTTTCCCCCCCTGCTTCTTTAGGAATAAAAAATGGTATATGATTTCTTGATAGCAGTAATAAAATAGCACCATTGAAGGCTTTAGCCCTGTATTTTGTTCCTGGTACACAACACAGACTCTTCTCAGTGAATATTTTTGGCTACTTGCAATTTTTGATCACAATCACATATTAGTTTTTCATGAACTAGACACATTAATGCAAGCACCACAAGAGAAAAGAATTTTAATCTAATAAACCAATGAGAGGAAAATTACCTGCCAGCAATATAAAGTGTGTCTCGAATTTTCAACATCAGCTGAAAGTCCAGCCTGTGCTGGGATTCATTGCCTGAAGGGCGTCCTCTAAAAACCGGATATTGCCTTGAATCTGCAAGTAAAAATGGGCTAAACCATCAGTCAGGATTATGGAGCTGAAGAATCAATATACAGCATTGATTAGCTGTATATACTAGTTGTAGAAGGGTTTTAACTAAATTCCTCTCTTATGGTCTTGAATATAAATGAATGAAAGATGGTGAATGTTAGCAAATGATCTTTTTCTTTTAACAGAAAATATATAACCTATACATGGGTTGCTTTAGGAAAGCAACCAACAGAGCTGTCCCATTTGCTCCAAACACTAAGAAAAGACTCTAGATCCATTAATATGCAAAAACAGTTTTAAGACATATAAAACTCTCTTTCTAAAAACAAATGCATTTAGAGGATCAAAACCAAAAACAGCTCCCTTCTCAGAAAAGAAGAATGTTCTTTAGATTACTTACAGTGATAATCAACAGTATTGAGGGGTTCGTCATCTTCGGGAAAGCTGACGGCCCTCAGCTGGGAAATCATCAGGAGAAGCATGTAAGCACAGGGCAGGAAGAACCTCATGGTGGGCCAAGATGAAGTTGGAGCTGTCCCTCCTCAGAAATCCCACTCAGCTACCTGGAGAGCAGAAACAATTTGGAAAGGTGTCTCTGATGTGATGCAACTTGCTCATCTGTAATCAGTTCAGTTTTCACCAAGAGCTCTCTCCAGGGCCCTGCCCCCATCAGGAGCCCTGGCAGAGGCGGCGGGGGTGGGGGGGTGGGGGGGGGAGTGAGGCATCTCTGAAAACACAGGCTGAAGATGGCAACGTGCCAGGCCTGATCGAAGCATCTGGTGAGCATAACAAAGTTGTAGGCACATTTGCAAGAGTTCTTGAGGTAACTATGTATGTCATCCCAGCAAGATCACCAGAACCACAAACGGAAATGCTGGCTGCTGACTTGGCACGAAGATGGGCTAAGTTGGGATTAGAATTTTAATTAAACTCCAATCTGCTTCCCTTCCCCCAGCCTGAAATACACCCAGTACAGCTTGTCTCTGCAACCCCTCCCATAAAATGCCCAAGCTGTCTCACAAATATCCAGGGAGCTGATCGTCCCATCACCCTCATCAGATCCTTGCTAAAGGCATTGCCAAATGCCAAACTCCCAGCATTACTCAAGCCTTAGTCCTAAATTTGTAAGCAGAGCAGTTCCCTGAGCGTACGAAGATCAACATGGAAGCAAGGACATGAATGACATTGAGTCAGGGTGAAGGGAGAATGGAAAGAAATGAAATGATTTCACGATCTATCAATTAAGCGGGACAGGATTAAAGCAGCACAGCTGATACCAGACCACTGGGGAAGTCTTCTTTTTTACATAAAACCATTTGGACACAAACCAATACCCTTAACATGCCTGTCCTCTTAGCTTTATTGAACTTTAGAACCACTGGGGGCCTTAGGGACCATCTAGTCCAACCCCCTCATTTTTCAGAGGAGAAAACCATGGGACTCACTGAATTTCAGGGAGCTCTTTCGAGCACAATCAGGGCATAGACTTACATCACTTGAGTCTCTGTCTGGTCTCTTTTCATCAAATTAAATGAGGAAACGAAGTGACTTTTTTTTTTTCCTTCAAAAATATAGTATTACAAAAAATCTTCTTGGGCTAATGAATATATTGTCTTTATTGAAGTGATGTTTCACAGGTGTATGCATATGTTACATTTTACCAAACTGTACAATTTACAATGTGCAATATATTGTATGGCAGCATCTCAACAAAGCCCATGGCATTAATTGCATATTATCCATCAAAAAAATTTTTTTAAATCTTTAGCTGTTATTAATTTATTAAAAAAGAAAATTAGGGCTCTGCTGGGCCAATGAGATGGCTTTTTCAAAACTGCAAATACTCTGCTTTGCAACAGTACTACCCCATCCTGGCCACAATGATCACCTACAGCTACTCTACTGAACGGTATAGCAGTTAGCTTTATCTCCATTCTCATCTACCTAAGAATGTTAGGAGAGATCATGAGAATCACTTCAAATTCTGGGTGAGTCCAACCACTAAACTGGGTACTTACTATGCCTCTTTTGTTTTCTTCATGTCAAACATACAGAGGCACAGGCATGTAAGCTATGCAATGCTCTCAATGTTTGTCTTTCTAACTAAAGTAGAAGGCAAGTATAGGTGAGTTTTAGAATCCTTGGTTTGCAAAAGAGAACAACCTTGAAGTACATTTTTTTCTTAATGGAGGATTAATCCAGCCAAAAGTTAACACATCAAAAATGCCCTGTTTAAAGCATGGTGGAGGGCGATCTGTGGCTGTATCGTTTTGTACTTAAGTCGAAAGAGTGTGGATGTTGGCAGTAGTCTGGCTTGGGCTTGGTTGGAACTCCATAATTACTAGCTGATTAGTCTAAGGAAGCTTCTTCTGTTTCTCTGCGCATTCATTTCTTTATTTATAATATGGGGATAATACCACCTTATCCACTGGGTGAAAAGGAAGTAAATGTCTGGCTCCCATAAATTCTGAGCAAAGTTAGACCTCCTCACCCATTCCCTATTGAACACCATGCACATGACCTTGACCTAAGAATCCGACCCAGAGTCTGGGAAAAAGATGTCCTAAAATATTAAATCTATTTGGCCATTTCCCCTCCACAAACAGAGAGGTATTTTAAGTTATTTTAAAATGCAAAGGGATTATTTCTAGAATAATTTTCACAACTTGAGCTTATTTATCAAACTTAGAAAAGAAGGTGAAAAAACAATTACTGTCAATCTGAAAATCCTAACACAACAACTGTAATGATTTGGTTCTAGTCTTCTTGTCACATGCACATATTTTCAAGGATGACAAGGTAACCTCTTTTAATGTATGACTTCTCCTAAAGCAGAGTCTTCCTGTCTCACTTTTCCAGCATGCTTCCATGTTTCACCATTTATACAGATCTTGGAAAGTTGAAGTAGTATAAACACATGGAAATATTGCTGTAAGAACAACATTCTGCTATGATATCGATTCCAAAGTTCATCCTCTGGATGGAAAGTCACTGGGTGTTTCTGCTGGGTGTCAGGAGGAAAAAATCAGGAGTACCCATTGATCTTAAAGAAATTAGAAATATCTGTGGGAAAATAAGAGGCAGACAGTTCTGTGGATATTTCTCTATCATGACAGGTAACTGAATGGTTCACATCATCCAGGCAGAACCTTGATGTCCTAGACAGCAGGACAGGGAGGGGCCCTCACCAGGAAGGGTGTCTCTCACATCTGTGATTCCAGCATTGAGGGTAAGGATGAAGTCACGGCTGACTCACTGGCAAGCACCAAGTTGCTGGCTGAGCTATCATTTCCTATAACTCACTCAACTCATCTGACACTGCAGAAGGCAATTTCTCCTCATACCCTTCCCCCACCCATCTCATCCTCTAAAAATAAAACCCCACCACTAATTGCTTCCTGTCCCTGCATAAAGCTTTATTTTAAAAAAAATCACTTTCAGATTTGCCATAGAAATTATAAATGGAAGTAGTTAATGTAAAATATATATCAAAGTAAGACTGAGTCGGGAAGGGAAGGATCTAGAAATACCTGTGAGAAATGAGCCAGGGAGATTTATTTTCATCTAAACCCCTCAGACTATCTGGCTTTTACCTTATTTAAGGAAATATCTCAGAATTCCAGGACTCAGTAAAATTGTGAGACTAGTTATGCTGTTATGTGAGACTAGTTATGTTCTCCTTCAGAACAAGTGAAGAGGTAGGACAAAATGTTGGAAGAGAATATAGACCTTGGGGTTTGAAAAGTCTGCTTCAAACTTGCTTGTGCCATTTACTTCCTGGCTCTGGGGCCTTATTTAAGACTTACCCTCTTAAAGCCTTAGTTTCCTTAAGTGTAAATTAGGAAAATTGCCATTACCACCTCCTAGGCTCTTCCGAGGATTAAATGAGACAACCTATCTAAAACATCTAACATAGAGCCTGGCCCATAGTAAATGCCTAGTAAATTTTAGTGGCTATTATTATGACTATTATTGTTACATCTTATTGGGTAAAAATGACCCCAGAAAGGGAAAGAAATGTTTATTACTACTTTATCATGTACAACCATTCACAAAACCATTTATTAATACCATCCTAACAATGATAGCGGTATTCTTAGAGGATTAAGATACAGTTTCACAGGGGCCCCTGGGTGGCTTAGTCATTAAGTGTCTTCCTATGGCTCAGATCATGATCCCAGGGTCCTGGGATCGAGCCCCACATCAGGCTCCCTGCTTAGCGGGAAGCCTGCCTCTCCATCTCCAGCTCCCCCGTGCTTGTGTTCCCTCTCTCACTGTCTCTCTCTCTGACAAATGAATAAACAAAATCTGAAAAAAAATTTTTAAAAAAGATCCAGTGTCACAGACATAGATGCCTAAGGAGGAGGAAATCACCTTCCTTATGAGTAAGGGTATCGTAAAGATCGTGCCTAAATGAGATTTTTTTCCTTTCAGCCAGAGAAGGGGGGTAACTGCGTAAGTAAATTTTGTCATTTTTTGGGTATTATATATAGGCATCTCCCACATATATCTGATGTTAAAGTCTAAATATAATGAGAGAAGTTCTTAAAAGCAGTTCAGAGCTGCCAAGATAGCGAGGGTTTGAGTGGCAGAATCCTTGAGAGAGGGGAGGGTGCCAAGAAATGAGCTCCCCACTTGGCACTTGATTTCATATTATAGGATTTGCTAATTTTTTTAAATATTTACTTTTTTTTTTTTTTTTTTTTTAATTTAAGAGAAAGAGACAGAGTGGAGGCAGGGCCAGAGGGAGAGACTCTTCAAGCAGATTCCCTGCTGAGCACAGAACCTGATGTGGGGCTTGATCTCAAGACTCTGAGACCATGACCTGAGCTAACAAGAGTTGGACACTTAAACAACTGAGCCACCAGGTGCCCCAGGATTTGTTAATTCATAAGCTACCTAAAGATGAGAGTGTAGCTATAAAGAAAAGCCAGATTTTTAGCAGTATCGAGTTTACGGCCCACCATGAAGGAGTCCCAATAACTATCTGCAGGCTCTCTTTTGGAGCTCTGAGGGTCTATACCCTAAAGAAAGGGAGCAAACACGAGGTAGACCAAACTGCATAAAAACTCCAACTTGGTCTCCAAAAAAGTAAGTCCTGGATTGAAGAGATGTAATCTCCTCCCACTCTAGCTCCTTGAATAAAATGCCAGGTGAGTCCGAGTCCTCTCTAGAGGAAAGTCACATTATCTGGAGATGCCAGTTTTTTAATACAAAATGCTTAACAGAAATTTCTAGACGTTCCAAGAACTAAGATTAAGAGAGAAAGGAAGGCAACAGAAATAGGCCCATAGGTAAGTCAGATTTTAGAATTATGAGATATCAATTTAAAGAAATAATTATTTATTTTGTCCAAGAAAAAAAGATGACAAAATGAAGAATTTCACCAGAGAACTGGACTCTATTAATAAAGAATTAAATGGAAATTTTACAACAAAAAAAGCACAATCATTAAAGCATTGTAATAGATGTATTTAGCAATGTATTTCTTATAGCTGAAGAGAAGATCAGTGAACCAGAAAATGGGCTAATAGAAAATATCAAACAGAAGCATGGAGAGCAAAGATGTTGGGAAAAACAGACAAGAGAGTAAGAGACACATAGGATCTTATGAAAACATCTAACATCAGAGTGCTGGTGAGTGGAGAGAGAGAGAGATGGATGGAAGCAACATTTGATAAGATAATGGTGGCGTTCTTTTTCAAAACTAGCCAAAAACCATAAGTCTCATATTCATGAAACTAGAACTTCTAAATACAAAGAAAAACATACTTAAACACATCATAATCAAGATGTTGAACACAAAGGAAAAAAAAATATGTTAAAAGCTAAAAGGTATTTTACCTTCAAAGAAGCAAGGATAATACTGACAGCTGACTTATGAATAGAAATGATGGAATCCAATAGACCATAGAATGACATTTTTAAAGTGCTGAAAAAAAGTAAATTCTTAGGCAAGAGTTCTATTACCAGTGAAAATATTCTTCAAAAATGAAGGCAAATCATTATCTTTTAGACAGATAAAAGCCAAGAGATTTGTTGCCAGCAAATCAGACTAAAAGAAATACTGAAAGGGAGTTCTTTAAGCAGGATAATGTATAGGGTTTGTTAATGGAAGTTCTTTTAATAGTTATAGACTAGTGGCCAAATGCAAAATTAATGAATCCCAGATAAATAAATTGGTATAGACCCTTTTTCTCCTTGAAAATTATATTAGTGCAAAGGAAATGAGAATTCAGAAGTTGAGTAGGCCTCCTTTATCCCCAGTACAAAGAACCCAGAAAGATAGCATGCTGATTTTAAAGCTCTGGCTATCTTCTAGGGATGCCACTTCTGGAAGAGGAGCTGTTCAGACTCTCCTACGGCATATACCTCAGGATCTGAAAGTGGCATTGGTTTCTCCCATTTTCCTAATTATTCCTCCAGATCTTGGAACTTCATGCTCTTCAAAATAAATCTTCCTATTTGAGGTCCTACCTCTCCTCCTCCTCCTTTTTAGCTGATAATGTCCTAGTCACTTTCTCTAAGAAAGACTTTTTTTTTTTTAAGTTTTATTTATTTATTTGACAGAGAGAGATCACAAGTAGGCAGAGAGGCAGCCAGAGAAAGAAGGGGAAGCAGGCTCCCCGCTGAACAGAGAGCCGGATGTGGGGCTCGATCTCAATACCCTGGGATCATGACCTGAGCCGAAGGCAGAGGCTTTAACCCACTGAGCCACCCAGGCGCCCCAACTTTTCAAAGACTTCAGCAAACTCAGTCTTTGGTTCCATTCTGGCACTTGTCATCAGCTTTAGCTTCTTCACCTCAAAACTCATAAAGTCAAGGACTGCATGCTTTGACCTCAATCTCTTGTCCTTCCAGTTTTCTTTTTTCTTTTTTTTTTTTTTTTAAGATTTTATTTATTTATTTGACAGAGAGAAATCACAAGTAGATGGAGAGGCAGGCAGAGAGAGAGAGAGAGAGAGAGAGAGAGAGAGAGAAGCAGGCTCCCTGCCGAGCAGAGAGCCCGATGCAGGACTCGATCCCAGGACCCTGAGATCATGACCTGAGCCGAAGGCAGCGGCTCAACCCACTGAGCCACCCAGGCGCCCCTCCTTCCAGTTTTCTTGTCTGACAATTTATACCATGACTGCTCCTTCTCATCAGGGCCATCAGTCTCCTAACTGATCTCATTTCTTCTAATTCATTAGGCTTCCTCAATCTTAACATATCACTTTATCCATCTTAGATGTAACATTCAAGAGTCAATCATTGCAATAATACATTAGCCTATATTTGAGACTCCTTCATCCTTTATATCCTTATCAGCCTTTCTTGTTAAGTTCTTGGATGGACTCAACACTTCACCTTCTATACCTGTCCCAGAGCAGTTGAGCCCCAGTGAAGACACCCACACTCTGGGACAATGTGGTAGTAACATCACAGAATTCTTGGGCACTGACTACAGGTAGCACTATAATTTGTGGGGATACTGTTTTTCTACCAGGTTTGCCCACTCCCCAAATGAGTAAGTTTAAATTTTCTTATGCTCTTCAAAGCCCTCAGCTGAGCCTTCTCCTTACTCCACTACATTCTTCCCTGCTGCCTCATAGGTACTTCACTCAGAAAGTAAAAGTCATGAGATAGGAACTTCCTCAATTCCTGCCTCCCCTTCCCATTACCAGTCAGACCCATTGCCTCTTCATCTAGTGTTTCCTCCTTCTGTCCTGTTTTAAGAGAAGTTTTCACCCCCCAAGTCTTCTCCATGTGCTCTAAACCCAACCCTTTCTCTCTTTCCTGGAAGAGAAAAACATGGAATATTATTTTTTTCTCTCTAGTATAGTCTCTTAATTTTTTATTATTAAATACTATCCATTAGCACTTAACTTGTCTAGGCTTCTCTTCTCATCTCAAAAAAAAAAAAAAAAAAAAAAAAAGAGAGAGAGAGAGAAAGAAAGAGAGAAAGAAATAGAAAAAAGAAAAAGCTCCTGTGACCCCAGATCCTTCTCTAGCTACCACCTACCTCTTTCCTTCCATTCACAGATACTTAAAGTTCTATATTCTCACTGCTGTCATTTCTTCACCTCCCACTCATTCTTCTACTTCCTCTGTTCTAGCTTCTCTCTTAATAACACCTTTCAGTAAAGACATGATGACCCGTAGGTAGCTAAATGCAATGGATGCTTCCAGCCCTCATATAATTACCCAGTACCTTTAGACATAGTTGACTGTTCACAGCTTTTTAAAACACCACCATTCCCTGCCTTCCTTTATATGGCATTCTTTTGACCCTTACCTATTCTGCCTGCCCCTTGTTTGTCTCTCAATCATGTCTAAATGCAAAAAGCATTATCTTTCAGAATATAAAGCTTATCATATAATCTCACAATCGTCCAGTAACTTTCTATTACTCTTTGGAGTAAGCCATGATCTTTGCAATGGGGCCATTAAGACTTCCCGTGTGCTGAGTCCTGTCTCTGTCTCCACTTTTATTTGAGATTGTCTCCTTCTTTACTTGTGCTTCTACCACCCTGGCCCCATGTCTGGCCATGGACTGTGTCATTCCATCTACTTGCAAGTGCCTTGGGATAAACATGTCTCACAGTTGTCTATACTTGAGACAACTGCAAATGAACAGCAAATGAAGGGCAAAACAAAACTAATCATGGGGACTTGAATCACCACAAGCTCTACTGAATCTCTCAGGGCAAGATTAGCCTTTCAGAATCCTGTCTAATCTAGATTTATTTAATACTGTTAATTAAATAAACAACTATAACAAAAGGCAACAGACCCAGGGAACTCTAGGTTCTACTCCCAAATAGCATTCTTTTAGTTGAGTATGCTGTGAACTAAAGGAAAGAATGGGGTGGAACCAGAGCTGTACTGTAAGGGGCACCATTCATTCTATAGTCTATGAACTTCCAGGGGACACTATTCACGATGTAGTCCATGAGAAAGAGTGAATGATGGCTCCTGGATTTACAGGAATTATAGGTCTGCTGCCTAACAGCCCCACAGGACAGAATGGAAGGGGAGCAGCGGGTTTAGGTAGGTTGAAAAAGAGCAGAGAGAAGCGAGTTAATTGTTATTCTTTGGAACCTACCAAGACTCAGAAGGTTGTAATTGAAGGTCAATTACAAAAGGTTCATGTTTATATAACATTTATATGTCTGGCTTCTAGGCAGTATGTTCTGTGTAGGGCTGTAGATTTTAAATAACTGCTCGACATTAGTATTTAATCAGAATGATATGACAACCAGGCTGACATCACAGCCTTTTAAATATAAGATGAGAGGAAGAACAGATTAACCACTAGTAGTTCCAGAAGATCTTTAAGCAGAGTTGAGGTGGGTATTCTGGGTCCTTCTGAGGAGCTGGTAGCTCCCTGCATCCAGGCTCACCAAGTGACTCCTGACCAATGGGATCTCTTGGAAGAGCACCAACTGTCTTATTTATGGAATCTCTAGTGCTACCCTACCCACGCCCACTTAATCCTCTCCTTCACAAGTGCTTGTATGAACAAACATATCCTTTCCTAATTCTGGGCCAGGAAGAGGTGGCTGAAAGGCCCTTGAATCTGAGACCCTTCTGCCTTCTGGGAACTTGGGTAGGAAGGTAGAGGAAAAGGCTTTGAGCATTGTCATGTTAATGACACTTTATAATCAACCACCTAAAACACTGCCCAGTGGCTTGTCAAGGAAATGATGAATCAGCTCTCTGACTCACCCTCCACACAGCTGAGTTACTGCTGACACATCAGAATCTGGAAGGATGTGCTTCTTCAAGGTGCCGAGAAGAACCCTTGTGGGGAC
Source organism: Mustela lutreola (assembly GCF_030435805.1). NCBI lineage: Eukaryota > Metazoa > Chordata > Mammalia > Carnivora > Mustelidae > Mustela > Mustela lutreola. The sequence continues at coordinate 73,421,909 of NC_081296.1, read as the reverse complement.
CTGGGGCCTTGGAATAAAGAATATATCAGGGATTCTTCTCCCACTGGCACTGGCAGCAGGAGAGGAAAGGGACCAGGAACTAGGAGATTTAGGAACACAGACTTGCTGTGTGATCCCCAATAAGTCTCTGGCTTGAGTTCATGTAATAAAAGTGGGGGTGGGCAGTGGGCTGGACGTGTAGGAACACCTCTTTCCCTAAGAGTCCATGATCTTCTGGGGGCTGGAGGAGAGAGGGGCAGCTGCTCCTACCTACTCAGACAAACATCATGGTGTAACCCCCATTGCTCCACAGGTTCTTTCACCTCAATATGTGAGTGTCTCAAGTGACTCCCATCACAGACATACAGTATTTCCCCTGTTCCCGAGATTTCCTGTGTTAGCTCCCTGTCACCTCCTCCACCGAGTTTCTCTTAAGAAAGGTCTGAGCCCTTTGTCTCCATTTTCTCACTCTTTATTACATTTTTAACCCACTTTAGTCTAACTTCAACCCTTGCCCATCAAACAGCAAATCGCCAAACCCAACTCAACCCTCATTCTAAATCTTTCATCGCCCCAAGCTATTTAAGCATGTTGGTCCCTCCTCAACTCCTACTGTCACTTTTGGCTTTCATAGTCATCCCCTTACTTGTCTAGCTACTCTTCCTCAGCAACCTTCTCCAACTTGTCCCAACACACTCCCCCTCAGATGTGATTCTTCTTGGTTCCACTTGGCTCTTTGGAGATTCATCCACGCTACACCCAGCTTTTTCACTAATACCAATTAATTGATGAATGCCAAATCCATATGCCCAGCACATTCCACATTCCTGCAGGACCAGCTGTCCAAGTCTCTGCCGGATATTTTGGCCTCAGTAAAACATAAGCACTTTAAATTGAGAAGGTGCAAACCTGAACTTCATATACTTTGCCTTGACTTGTCCTCCTACAAAATCCCCTTCAGAGCATGGGCTCTGGGCTCAATGTGCCTGGGTTCAAATTCATGCTCTCTCACTTACCAACCATGTGACCTTGGATATATTACTTCATCTCTCAAAGTTGCAAGTTTTCTCACCTAAAATGAGGATAATTACAGCACTTACATCATTACAATGATTCAGTGAAATAATCTACGTAACATATGTAACACCAAACCCTTTGCACCTGGTAAGGGTCCAATAATTACAACTACTATTATTGTTGTTGTCATTACTGATATTTTTAATATCCTACTCATTTAAGTCTTACACCTGAGAGTCATTCTAGATTTCTCCCTCTCTATCATTTTCTCCAATTTGTCAGCACACCCTATTTATTTTTCCCTTTATTGCTCTAGAACACATTCTTAACTGTTTTTTGTTCTTGTAGACTTAAGTTCATTCTGCAAAAGCCCCTAGAATGATATTTCCAAAGCACAAACAGTATCGTTTTTACTTTCTTATCTAAAAACAATTCAGTGGTTCCTAAAGGCCTGATGCTAAAATACAAATTCATTTTCAAGATTTACAAGGTTCTCCACAATCTGATTCTTGCCAGATTCTGTTTCATCTACCAATACTTCTCCACTTTGAGCCCAAAGCAGTGTCTCCTGCAAACATTATTCTCTCTGAAACACCCTTCTTGGAAACTACTTATTAACTCAAAATGTCCCTGGTCTTTGCCTCTTTTCTATTCCTCCCCTCAACCCCAAATTCCTCTCTTCTGGCCACACTGCTCTCCTAAGGATGGCTAATCGTACTGTACTACCATGTAAATTCTTCTATTACGGAACTTACCATATCATAGTAATTACTTATTTTCACATTTTCTCTATTAAAGTGGGGTGCTGGAAAGAGAGAATAGATCTTAGTCATCCTCTATCCCAGCATCAGGCACAGGGACTGGGACCAGGAGGTCTTCAGCCAGTAGTTAAAGAATATAGGAAGAAGTAGGTATATGAAAGAGGTTGTACACATGGTGGGACTTGGCTATGGCACAGGTACCACATGAACCTGTTGCTACCATTTCCCCAAACACCTACAGTCTTGAGACTACAATTGTTCTCCTGTGACATTGGCACACAACCCTCATTAGCCCCCAGTTCGTAAGTTTCTGGGTGCTGCAAAACCAAGAGGTTCTTTACAAATGGCAACAGATGCCTCTTTTCACACTTACCCATCATTAACAAATTGCTCTTTCATCCAGGAGTGATGGGTAACACGGGCCAAAGGAGTAAATGATTTCTGTCACTCCCTCCTGGAATTCTTGTTCATTTTGCAGCTTTCCCAGAACAAAGGAGAGGAAAGCAGAGCTCTTCCTGAGATTAAAGAACAAGGTCTATGGGACTGGCAGGAAGCCTACTTGACTCCCCACTACCTAACAAACAAAAATAAAATAAAAATCAGCCAGCCATTAGGCAGAGATCCTGCAACGGGGAATTCTTTATTTTGGCTGATAGCCTTTTTTCCAGTTAAAAAGTTAAGTAGTGCTAAAGCATAATCAAGCCAGAAACCAGTATGAATACCTTTATAAGATCTTTCTTTTGGGCTAGATTCTGATAGAAGAAAAAACAAAGGTGGCAGTAGATGCCCCAGAAGGGAGACGCAGGCACACCGTAGGGTACGGGCCTGTTGTGTTCTTTATTAATGCTTTGCCTTTATAATCGAGGTCTTCCCCAAAGTTGGGTCAATTTTGTTTATTTTCATTTCATTATACATGCATGAGGAAAGCTGGCTCTTTTGAAAGTATTCTGAAAATTAAAGCAGCTCTTATGTAAGGTTTTCAGTTTAAGTCAAATTTTTTAAAGCAAAGCACACTGATATCTCCATCAGTAATGCTTCTGGTCAAATTTTAATAATTCAAAAGGGAACTGAACTTAAAAGGAAATGAGCAGGAAGGGACATAAAACAGGATCTAACCTGTCTTTGCCAAATCTTAAGCAAATCAGAAACAGGGATCTCAGAATTTGACCCCTGAGAAGAACCACGGCTCCAGGGAGTTGAATTCTAGTGACAACTTGTCTACACGTTTTGCTGGTCTGTCCGGACTCAAACTGGGTAACATGTTAAAGGTAAATTGTCCTAGGAACAATCTTCATTTAATGTGAAAATAACACAAGAAAAGGGTGAGACGATGAGCCCGTATCTAAGCCAAGAGGATCCACGCAGATGACAAACACACCAACTTCTGAAGAGATCAAGAGGAGGACTAGCTTTATGAAAACACAAAATATAGGGACCTTCTACAGTTGAAAAAGAAAAAAGAAAATTAGATAGCAGAAGATTATCATGGCAGATACGAACACAGATCGTGTCTTTTTTTCAGGGAGGATTGCAGGGCTTCCCAGCCTAACTTGGTGACAAGAGAAATTAAAAGCCTCTTCTTTTGTAAGCTTGCGTACACGGAGCCCCAGCCAGGCCCGGCTGTTCCCCGTGGGCCTCCAGGAAAGGAACCATTCTAGACAAAGGAAGAGCTCAGGGTTCCAAGGCGTGACTGAGATGCCAAAGGACTCAGCCTGCCTTTGGAATACTGGCTTATTCTACCAGATGACCCGCTGGGGCTGCCATATGGTCTGCGCCTGACATTCTGTTCAGGATAATAGGGCCTGGGTCCATGCCTGGCTCTGCCCTCTGGGCTGGGATAACAGAAGTGGAGCATGTTTGTCCAGATTCCACTGACTTGTCTGATCCCGCCACTACGGAGTCTCAGCTTTCGAAAACCTCTGTGGCGCCTTTCTCGGGTTTTCAAAAAGAACATGAACAATGCCCAGAAAAGGAAAGGCTAAGGAGGAGCTACTGTTACTATTCCTGGAAGAGAAGAAACAGATAAATGAAGCGACATGGGATCTAAGAGTGGTGAAGACAGTGCAGAACCTAGAAGGCCCAAGAGTCCAGCACTGCCAACAACCAGAGCAGCTGCTCAACGTGAAGGAGCTCACGTCTCCCTGCTTTATAGTCAGCAAACCGCCTCACCGGAGGCCTCCAGGCGATGTCGTGTCCAAGGGTTTAAGGAAGAGTTAAACTCGAACAACTCAGACAAAGAGAAGTAGTCTTTTTGTCACATTTTTTAAAAGCCAAAAATTCCTGGTTCAAGTCCTATTCTTTTCAGTTGCCAAAAACACGGCCTTTGAATTTGCCTTCTGTATTTGAAAACAGTAATCGTTGCTTGTCTGTGGCAGATGTGGGGACTGATCACTAATGGTTCAGAAGGATCTAAAGCATCACCATTATCCGCATTCCATTAGGAAACTCAGTTCCACTTGTTTTGAAGAATGCCTTTCCCCCGTGAAGAGTGTACAGCCTTTTTACTGTTGTTGCAACTTCCTGTGAGGTTATAATGATTTTAAAATACTTTTTAAAAAAAAAAAGTGTTTTGTCCTATTAATAGAAAATGAGAGGCCTGGTGAGTTACCTTAGCCCAACAGCCTGGGATTAAAAAGAAGGCGTTCTCAAGAAAGAGAAGAAATGGCCAGAGGGAATTTCATGGCCTTCAACAACTCTGGGAGGGCCCAGCCTAGGTCTGAGTTCTTCACCTGGGACTCACCTACAGACCTCCCTCTGCGCTCTGCACCCAAGACCTATGAGTTTTTGAAACATCTGGGTCCACAGAGGCACCCAGTGGACACACGTGTCAATTCCTGATTTTTACTAAATCAACTCAACACCCAAAGGGTATGAGGAAAGCAGGGCCCTTCCTTCTCTGAAGGGTGGGGCCTGCCCGAAATGCAGGGGGCCGGGGGAGGGAAGCTACCCTGGGGTGGGGGAAGGTAGACTCTGGAGCCAGAATGTCCAGGTAGGAGGCTCCAGTTTGCCATTTAACGAGCCATTTGCCCTTGAGCCAGAGGATTAACTACTCTCTGTACTTCAGCTTCTCTGTAAACTGGGAGTAAGGCCGGCTGCTTTCTCACAGAGTCGCTCGGAGGACTGAATGAGTTTTTAAGAGAGTGTACAGAATTCCCAGCACATGTTAGTGATCGGGTGAGTGGCAAGAAGACTGTGCAAGGCTAAAGGCACAACCTTGAGGAAGGGTCGTGTGCTTCTCGTGCTAGGTCTGGAGATAATTATGCTTCACCCTTTGATTCACCCTTATCTACATTTACTCCTGCCCATCTTACGAATCACCTTGGTGGGGGAGGGGCGGAGTACTAATCTCACCCCTGACATCAAATACACCTGGAGATAATATGGAGTTAAGAGGGTGCCTGGGTGGCTCAGTTGTTAAGAGCCTGTCTTCAGCCCAGGTCACCATTCCAGGGTCCTGGGATTGAGTCCCACATCAGGGTCCCTGCTCAGTGGGGAATCGGCTTCTCCGTCTCCCTCTGCCCCTCTGCCCTGCTTGTGCTCTCTCTCTCTCTTGCTCTACCTCAAACAAAATCTTTTAAAAAATTATTTTAAAAAAATAGGAAGTTAAGAAATCTGGATTCTACCTTCGATTCAGCTTTAGCTCACAGAGAGGCCACATGAAAGTCGATGCACCTGCCCTGGCTTCGGTTTCCTCCTCTGTATAATGAGAGGGTTGGGCTACAATGTCCTCGGTCTCAAAGGCCTACCTCCAAGTCATTAGATTTTATGATTTTGAATTTAGTGCCTGGTTTGAGAAGGGCTCTTTACCAAAAGCAAAATGACTCTCAATTCACACGTCTAAATTTTTCCTATAGCACTGATGTTGCCCAGGATACAAAGTGCAAGTACTCCTTCTGATCCCGGAGACCTGGGAGCATGGTGATCGTGATCCCTGCCTCTGATCTGGGATCATATGCCAAACCACAAATGGGGTTCCCAGTACAAACTGATGTGCTGAACACGGAATGAGTCTCCACTGGCTCTTGTGAATCTGAACCTGGCATTGTGATGGTCTCCCAGATGAAATGGCACAGGGTTCATTTTTTTCCCTCCCAATCATGTGGCTTTGGGACATACTAGCTTTAAGTTGCTGCCTTGAGCTTCACTGGGTCTGGGGATCAGGCGGGGCAAGCCCATCCTTGGGAAGAAGACCCCTTCCCATTTCTTCTCTACATTTTGTGATGTGATTATGGGAAGCTCAGCTCACATACCCCCAGGACGTCTATGTTTCTTCCTCTCTTACTCTGTCCCCACACGTACTTCATAGCTGACAGGTACTTTATTCACATCTGTGTGTGACAGTGACACCAGCTCTCAGGGATATTCATCCTACACCAGGGGCTGGGCAATGAATTTTTCACTTTTACAGTGTTCTATGCTTTTAAAACAAAATATGCCTTATCTATTTTGGTCCTTAAATGTTTAGGACAGAAATTATTATTATTTTTTTAAGATTTTATTTATTTATTTGACGCAGAGAGAGAGAGAGAGAGAGAGATCACAAGTGGGTAGAGAGCCTGATGTGGGGCTCAATCCCAGGACCCTGAGATCATGACCTGAGCCGAGGCAGAGGCTTAACCCACTGAGCCCCTCAGGCACCCCTAGGACAGAAATTACTATCTCTACTGAATTTCACATCAGCTTCATGAGGACAGGAGTTACTTCTGTTCTCTCTCTCTCTCTCTCTTTTTTTTTTTTTTTAGCAAGAGAGAGGTGAGAAGGGGCAGAGGGAGAGAGAGAATTTCAAGCGGGCTCCCTGCTGAGCACAGAACCCATGGTGGGGCTCGATATCAGGACCCTGAGATGATGACCTGAGCCAACACCAAGAGTCAGACACCTAACCAACCGAGCCATCCAGGGGCCCCTCTTGGCTCTATCTGGTACCAGATACCCACTTAGAGAATGTTTGCTGAGTTAAGTGAGTGGATCTCCTCTATACAGAGGAGAAGTTAAGTAACTGCTTGAGGAGAGGCTGTTGAAAAAACACTTCTAGATCATCTGTCTCCAGGTCTGTTGCTCTTTCTATCACCTCAATGACTAATCTCAGAGAGGCTCAAAATGGATTTGCATAGACAAAAATAAAATCTATGCTCCACAGCAACACTCGGCAGCGACCTTACAAATACAAGGCCGTCAAGGAACCAGGGGCCAGCATTTGGATAATGCTTCTCTTAGCACCCCACGTTCTGGGTGTATGGATTCCCCTAATTCCCAAAACAAACCCCCTTCTCCTACCTCTCTGCCTTTGTGTATGCTGCGCCTACCTCCTGGGATGTTGTCGTCCTTTCCTCTTCCTTGCTATGGCCAACTCCTCGTCAGAAATCATGTTCCACCAAGATCTTCTGCCACCGAAATCTGAGCTCCCCTTTGTCACAGCACACAATACACGACGCTCTAGTTCCTCCTTTTCTCAACTTCCTTTCTCTTCCCCAGCCCCACACTACAGGTTCCTTAGTACAGGGACTGTGTCCTTACGACCATAAAGAAATTTCAAAAACATTGTCGGTACACGGGGGCTTCATAGTTGTTGGTTGAATGAATCATTGTGTGCAACCCTGTATCTTATCAAGAGAAAGAAAAAAGCTGAAGAATCTCCTCAGAGCACTTTTTGCACGGAGAATGAACTGGTAGCAATAGGTCAGCCATGTGCACCAGAAATGAATCCAGGCCAACACAAAATTGTGCTGCAGAATGCGTGGAAGGCGTTCTCTCTTGTGGCTCCTGGTGTGACCACGGGAAGACACGGGCTGCTGTTGATGTTGCAGTTGGAGGGATGGATACACCGGACTCATGGTGCTCCAGTGATACTGTCTGGTCCATTTCCTACAATGACCAGAGCCTTGGGCCTGAGGCTCCAGATTCCACCCCAGCCACAGGAAGCGGAAGCACCCTGGGAAGCTACCGAGAAAAGGGTGTTGCTTTACACACACAGACAGGCTGAATATTGTGGAAAAACGGCTGAGGGGAATTAGCCTAATTACCTCTGGAGGGAAAAGTGTGGCTGGCTTTCCCTTTTCACCACCTACCCTTACTACAGACTTGCAGCTCCTTGGTAAAAAGGTGGAGGGTTGGGGGTCTTTTATATAAAGGACACAGGACAAAGTGCGATTATAACAAGAAAAAGTAAAGAGCTCTAGGACTTGGGGAAAGAAAACAGGAGGGAGCCCTGGGTTTCTTCCCAAGTTGTGTCTATTCCAAGCTGGAGCAGGAGGGAAAGCTGCCTCTTTTGTGCTGCATATACCGAAGGTTCCAGAGAATTTTCAGGGTGGTGGGAACTCAAGTAGAGGCAGCCATTTACCCTGGCACAGTGCTCCCCCGAGTTGGGGTGGGGCGCTGTTTTCAGATGCCCTCTAATCAAAAGTTGCCAGGCCCTGAACTCTAGCTGAAGTGAGTCCCTAACCCCTTCTGTGCTTCCTTGGTCTCTCTGCAGCACCCAACCTTCCAGGGCAGAGGGGAAAAGAGAGGGCATTGTGAGTTAGCTGTGGGCTGGGCGGCCAGGGCCCTGCGGGCAGGTGTGGACTAGCCTGGCCTCTCAGGCTCTCAGGCCAGCCCCTCGGAGGTGAGGTCTGGGGAGCACGGCTGCTGACTGCTTCACCAGGGTTTTTTAAAGGGACAAGTGAGGAAACGGAAGTAAAAATACTCTGTCAATTGTCGAGGTGCTATAAAAGCGTGAAGAAGGAGTATTATTATCAGTGCTTTATTTAGTGGCAGTTTGCATCAGCACCGTCCCCTGACGTCGCTGACGCTTTGGCTCCAACACGCGTGAACCTCTCTCATTCCACAGATGCAGCCGCTCCCTGAGGTCCTTCCCCGCTGGGCCCCCCTTCCCTTTACTCCTGCTGTTCTCTGGCTCTGGAAGGATTTCTTGAGTGAGGCTGCGCTGACTAGCAAGTTCCTAATTGTGCCTGAGGGCCATCGCCCTTTTCCATCTCCCTCTGTCTCTTTTCCCCATCTCAGCCAGGGATTTGCCACGGTGGGGAGCACGGGCCAACTCATCTTTCTGATTAGACCGTGAGTTCCTGGAAGGGAGAATCTATGAGTTGTTAGTGGAAATCTACTCACAGGCCAGTACATGAGATGTTTCCCGTGCCCACTCCTCTAAGAGAGCAAAGTTTGCCGTCAGTAACATACAAATTTGGTTTATGTGCCCCATCCCGGAGCTGGTATAATCTGCAGATGGACGCTGGAGGCTAGAGAAGTAGAGGTAGGTGATAGTGATCACGACCGGCCATGGATGAATGCTAAGGCTGCACGAGGCATGATGCTAAGCCACCCCTCAGGCTGGTGGTGCTATTTTCCCGCATTTGCAGATGAGCAGATAAAAGAGGCAATCTGCCTTTGGTCCCCAGACTAAACAGTGGGGCTTAAGTTAGCTGGACTCCAACATCTATGGTCATAATCACCACACCAGAAAAAGATAATGCAAAGAAATGGGAAAGAGAGGGGAAGAGAGGCATTTGTCATTTACTAAGAAAAGAATATCCTATTTTTAGCTTGACTTCATGATTGTTCTAAGATGCAAACAGCACTATTTTCCCTACATCCCTTCTTCTAGTCGAATGACCCAGCAGGTAATGGCAGCAGACAAAGTTTCTGTGACACAGTAAAATACTAACAGAGGAGTTTCATGCAGAAGAGAGCCAAGATCCTGCCTCCCTAAGTCTCGGGAGTCGGCATCCACCTCTTCCTCCCATCTGCACCTTGAAAGCGGTCAGAGACCTCTTCCCTTCCATCCTTGACTCAGCAGCAAAGGCTTTAAACTGTTTCCAGGGATGACAGGGCAGAGGTGCAGCAGGGACCCACCCCCAGGGCCAGGGTATCTCCTTGTTCTGATGCTTCTCTGTGGACACAAATTAGGGTGGAAGGCCTCACAGGCCTCTTTGCTCCCAAGTCCTTCAAAACTAAAGAAAGCCTAGCTTGGGATCCCCTTCCATTAAATACCTGGTGGGCCAGACAGAGTAGATATGAGAGGGAAACACGTTATAAGGTAAGTCTCCACCTCTAGAGAGCTTGTCTACTTTTTTTTTTTTTTTTTTTTTTTTTGCTTTCTATCTTTAAGGACTTAAAAGAGCAAAGGTGAAGTTCTCACCTACACTTCATCTCAACCCCACAAAACGACTGGAAAAGGACTGTCATTGTGTGGAACCCAAGGGAAGAATAATGGGATGATGGTTCATTTTCATACCATTCCTGGGAATTAAACACCCTCACACAATTCAGTGAGAAAACAAGCTTTCAGAATACTCTGGCTCTAACAGCCACTAGCTGTGTGACCTTGGAAAAACGACTTCACCTCATATCTGTAAAGAACAGAAGATGATTTCACTTGTCTTAAAGGATTGTTCTGAGGCTTACAGGCTCAATATACAGTAAACCTTTAAAACTGTGCCTGGTGAATAAGAGCAGTAAGTGTTAGCCGTTGGTATGGTTATTGCTGTTAGTATTATTATTAGCATGACTCTGCTTTCTCTCTGCTCTGTCTCATGACCTGCGATAATCTCACCTACTCTAACGATAAACTCTAGAGATTATAGTTCCACATTCTCTCTTGTAATATTCTTTGGAATATTGGACGAAGAAACTAACTTCAAATAATTTCCCTTTTCGTGGCACTAGTAATAGAAACCCCTAAGTCAACCACTCAGTATTCAGGCAAGATTTTCATAACGAGCGCTGTTGGCACATTAGAAGTTAAGCATTCTGCCAATATAAATGCACCAAATATACCTAATGTCATTATTCTCGAGGTTCATCACACACTCAAGTCCATCTTTAATATCTATCTTAACAGAAAAGAGCCATGACAACAGATGATTAATAGCACTGAGACCTGGCTTCCTGAAGAAGGTTGGGTAATGGACGGAATACCGCTACATTCCCAGTAGCAGGAAAGTCTGTTCAAGAGATCCTGGACTGAATTCTTTGTGGGAAAGGTAAATGGGGTGAATGGAGAACTCGGTCCTGATGCCTTCTGGAAATCAGGGGTGGAGGTTAGTGCTACAGTACATCCCAGTCCATGATGTCCCACATATCTTGATGTTCAGACTCTCAAAGGGCTAGCAACTCTGTATGGCGATTTAAAATACGGCACCCAAATATTTTTTGAGCGTTCGCATTTAGAAGCGGATGTATAGATCCTCCCCTCGAATCTAGGATGTGGCTACTTGAATAATGGGATATGGTGGAAGTGATATATCAGTTTCCCAGCCCAGAACTTAATAAATGGGCAACTTCCACTTCCTATTTCTTCAGGCACTTGATGTTGACCCAGCCACCATTGTATGAGGAAGCTCAAGCTGCTCATGGAAAAGGCTTTGTGAAGAGGCCCCTGTGGAGAGGGATTCAGGCCAGTCCTAGCTGAACTCTGTTCTGAGGAGCAACCCTGACCCCCATGAGAGTGGGCTGTCTCAGAATTGGATCCCACAGCCCCAGGCTGAGCCACCCCAGATGATACTACATAGAGCAACATAGTATCTGCCAAAATGTAGATTCATGAGTCAAATCTACATATATATATATATATATATATATTTTTTTTTTTTTAAGTAAATGCTGTGTCTAGTGTGGGGTTGGAACTCATAACCCCAAGATCAAGAGGTCCACCGACTGACCCAGCCACCCTGCTACCCTGGTTCCCTGATTGTTTCTGTTTTAAACATCTGGTTTTGGCATGGTTTCTAATGCAGTTAGGTGATTTATATATTCTATGTTTAGTGGAGAACCCTTTTCTGGACCTTTTCTAGGTATTCTATCTTGAAATATTGCTTTCTTTGCTTTTTCCTTTTAGACCAGCAAAAGACAGTAGTTTCAGATTATTTGTCTATGTGTCAGAGAGTACAGAACTTGTCCCTAAAATGTTTTGTTCCAGTCTCTTAAGATACTGTCTTCTTGTTATTTTTTATAGGATTTTATTTATTTATTTATTTATTTGAAGAGGGAGTGAGAGAGCCAGAGAGCACTCGAGCAGTGGGAGGGGCAGAGGGAAAGAATCAAGCAGACTCTGTGCTGAGTGCAGAGCCTGACACAGGGCTTGATCTCATGACCCTGAGATCATGACCTGAGCCAAAATCAAGAGTGGGAGGTTTTACCAATTGAGCCACTCAGCTGCCCCTTATTATTAATCATAGAAAAACAAATTATATGAATGAAGTACAATCTCAAATTAGCTTTTTTTTTTAAAGGATACTATTTAATGCTGGTGAACTTGGGATGAGGTCAATATACTACTCATGGCAGGGTAACTTAGGACAACCATTTAGAAAACAATTTGACAACATGCACTAAACACATACACCCATCCATGTACATTAGTCATACTAATCTTTGGCTCAGTAATTTTACCTCTAATGATTTATCCTAAGCAAATAATCTAAAGTAAGAAGAAAAAAGGAACCTTATTAGAGGAGGATGCCCATTGTAGCCTTATTTATAATGGTGAAAAAATTGGAAGCAGGCTAAATTTCTAAACTTGGAGAAGAAATTTAAAAAAGGATATTACATCAGCTTTGTGGACTATTATGCAACCGTTAAGATGATAAAAAGGAGGACCAGACATCCTCCAGCTTATGATGCAATACTAAGTATGAAAAAAATCAGAATATAAAACTGTATATATACTGAGTACAAGTTTATAAATACAGAGGTACATATAAATGCATATTAAAATGGAAAAGATAAAAAATAAGTTATTTTATATAATAGTTTATATTAGTTTTTTCCCCCTTTGAAAGAAAACATTGTATTTTTTTAATGTTCAAAGAAAGTGGGATGGAGAGAAATCCACTAAAAAATTAAAATTACCCTTCAACTCAATTAAGCAGAGCATTTTCTTGGTTAAGATGGTTGTTATTGCCTTTCTGTCAAATAAAACCAACAACTAATACTTGCATCCCATGGAAAATAGCTTATTTTAGATGGTAACTTCCTAGACAATAGGTATCTCTATCACTTTGTATACTTATCCTCTGGGTGTACAGTATGAGAAAATGGAGGTAATTCAGTAATTGCGATTAAATGAGCATATTATATCTCTGGCTTTGTTCCTCACCTCTCCCAACCTTTTACTTTTCCCTTCCTAGACTTCCAGAATATGAAGAATATTATTTATGTTTAGTATTTAGTATAATAATATTATACTAAAATAAAACCAGCAACAACAGTTTCTATTTTAAGAGTGAACTTTAATCCAATTTTTACCAAGACCCACGCCAATTCGAAATCACTGCTTTTCTCTTGGTGCTAGTAATACACTGACTGTCTTTTGCATTAAAATTTAAGAATTACATTCACATAGGAGAAAGAAAACTTGGCTTAGACTTCTTAGTGGTCCAATGTACACCAGTAAAAGCAAATGGAAAACTGATTGTAACTGTGTTCTTGGATATTTAAAGCCAACACCATTTTTACCCCAATGCCTCAAACACTGGCGTCAAGGTCTCCTTTCTCGACTCTAAAAATATGCACAGGAAAGTGGAGAAGGAAGACTTGGCCTTTTCAGATCCCAAATTTCCACTTACAGCCCTGCCAGTGGAGGGACAGGAAGCAAGAACATTTCCTCTGCCAGCTTTCTTGCTCACCGCGACAGTCATCCCCCTCCTTTAGCAAGATCCAAATAAGTGACCATCTAAGTGTCAGATTAACTTTTATTTGAATGTATAGCAAAACATTAGTACATGTCTTTAGAAACTAATTTCCAAGTGGAACTTTTCATATTTTACCGTAGAGATAAATGGCTGCTGGAACGCTGAATCTATTTCAGAATTTGGTCACATTGAGCCATTTTTCTTAGTCATAAAATAAATACCATAGCAGATAAGGATAATTCTGTACTTCTGCCACTGGTTGTTAGAGCAACAGGAAGTCAGACTTCAGCTCTCTCTGCAGCCCTTTACAAATCAGCCCACTCAATACTGATGCAAATGTAAACACATCATTCTGCCAACTGTTGGGGCCAAAGGAATATCTTGGGAGCTAATATGTGAACTCCCATTTGGTTCTAAGGCTTCTAGGCTAAGCATCCTATTGCCACAGTAAAACAGGCAGGAGTCAAGATGTTCTCCATAAGCAGAAAATAAAGTTAAATAAGGTCAAATTAAATTAAAATAAGTAACTATAAACAGACCCTTAAACTGGATAAGTTTTAGGAGGCCCAAAGAACAGGATACTTGTAGTTCTTGAAAGCCGAAAAACTACCACTCTTCCTTTCTCTCACACACACAAACATCCTAAACTATTTGAGTTGTTTAAAAGAATCTACATTAACACCTCTTGATCAGGGTCAAAGTAAAAATTGCTTAATATTTAAGTGATGAAATCCAAAGCACTAAGCATCAAGGCTTTGATCTTAACTGGCTCCTGCTACTGTGACTTACACCAAAGTTGTTTGTGGGCTTTTAACACTACAGACAGCCTTCCCATTTCTTTGCTTTAACAGGCCAACAGTGTGCCTATGAAGTAGGAGAGGCCCACTTGATGATGCAAATGTTCAGGGGGTGATTAGAGACACCCTCAGCATTGAATTTTCTTGTGATCTAAAATTTGCTGAAGTAGAAGGTGGTTTCAGGCAGAACTCACGGTGTATCTAAAAATGACGGCTGCTGAATCTCAGTTAATTTAGAGGATTTTTTCTTTGAAATGTCTTTATTCAATGCAATTTACCAGTGACCTCGACTTGATAAGAAAACATGAGTGTGTCTGAAATCCGTGCTTGCCGTGAAATAGATGTACGTTTTAATACAGAATTTGTACCTCTCAGAGGTGTCAGAATGACTGAACCAGAAAAGATCTTTGTTCTCACACTGAGTAAATACAGATTCAAGGGTGGTGCTTTATTTCTTATACTTTGGAGACACTGGGTCTCTATAGCTATCCGGGCCACCCTTCTAAAAGCTAATACTGAATATAAGATGACATGGAATATACCTTGAGCTGGCATTCACTTGATGTGCCATCGTGGAGTCTGTTTTAATTGGTCAGTGTCCATGCCAAAGGGCTGGTTAAATATTTTGATTATCACCTTGCAATAAGCCAAACTTTTTGGACTGTAAATTAGAAAATTCTCAAAGATGACAATATTTGTATATCAGGATTTTAAGTTCTTAGATATGGCTTTCTTTTTAAATGTGATAGAAGTACTGGAGTGAGTTAAGTCTCCTCTGGGATATTAGCCTAAAATTGGATAGAGAGGAAAGGACAGATCCAAATGAAATGAGCAGAATAATACCAATGCTCAATGAATTTGATTTTTTGTTGTAAAACTATCAAACAGCATGTAGGCCTAGTCTAGAGGTCAAAGGTTTTAACAAGAGCCCTGATTTCAACTTCCTTCTTCTTTTTTTTTTCCCTTTTAACCCCATAATGCCTATGTCTTAATACCAAGTTTTGAAAGAGTGATCATCACAGGTATAATCCAAATGCAGACCTGACATAATTTTATACTAGTATCTTGGTCTACTGAAGTGTGAGGATTGCCGGCAGTGACCCTAGAGACCACGTCTATGTCTATTTTGCCGTAGTTTACGACTGAAAGAACCAGTGCCCAGGGAAATTAGGTGGCTTGTCTGAGTATATAATGCAGTGGGAACTCAGACCCAGAGTCTGGATTCTTTACAACTCATGACTGTCTACTTATATCGATACAAAACAAATGTCAAAAACAAAACAAATGAAAAGGAGCCATTGGGATGGGCCATGTGATTTTCAGGGGCCAGTGCAAAATGAAAATGTGGAGGTCCTAATCAAAAAATTATTAAGAATTTTAAGATAGCAACAGAAGAGCATTCTAGGCATGGGGCCAAGCTTGGCTGCACAGGTAGCATACTCAGGAAACTGACCCTGGGTGCTCTGATTTCATTGCTTATGGACACTGACTCTTGGAAGACAAAGGGGAAGAAAGGCTCTGTGAACACTGAAAGTGCTCAAAAATTATCTGTCACATGGATAAGTGAATGAATGATGATGCCTATGAGTGGGAGAATATACCTAGGAAATTCCTACTAAGACTCAGGGGCAGGTTGTGCTAATGCAGTAAGTCAACGTGAGAACATGGTCCATTCTTTAAGTGTCACAAATCATAATCTGAAAATACTGCATATCATAATCAACCTTCACAGTCCTGACACAGATAAGTTGCCAGAACTACGTCCAACCTGTGAGTGGCCATGTAAGTATGCGGTAGGCATTACCATACTATTATGTCCTCAAGAAATGCCAACTGCTTCCCAGAACTGTTTTGTATTTTTTTCTCTCTTTTGCATTTAGAAGTATCCATCCAGATATATTTTATGGAACCCATCCGTGTGCAAAATCTGTAAGCCCTTCAGATATGAATATTTCCTACAATGCCAGGCATCCTTGATTTAAAAACAATAGTAATAATAATAAAACTACTACAATTTATTGAGTTTTTATTATGTCAGGTAGCATGCCAAGTGCTTTGAATGTATTTCCTCCCAAAGATGATCTCATAACATATCTATGAGGTAGATATATTATCCTGATTTTTCCAGAGAGGAAAACCAGGCTTTGAGAGATTGAATGACAGAATCAGAATTTGACCTTAGGACTATTTGGATTCCTGGAGACTCACTGTTCTTTGAAAGGAAAAATAGTGCAAAGTTGGACATACTGAGAACAGCAGAGCAGGAGCTATTACCTGACTTGAAAGAATGAGACTTTTATTTGATAAGGCCTGAGTGAAGTTTCACTTTGGTGAGTCGAAATGAAAATCTAGGTGGTTAATTTTCAGCTTACTACAAAGGCAGATCAGTTGCACAAAGATAGATGGAGGAGGAGTCCCCTTGCCCACATTTTATGGGGACTTTGTCCTGATTTATTACATTACGATACCAGGAAAAGAAGTTAACAGCATAACAGTACAGAGTGAGAGAAGGCTCAGAGCCAAGCTAAGATTTCCTCGCAGGTAGTCTGTAGTATGTTTCATTAAGAGACAAGAAAAAGATTTTTAAAAAAATGTGCATAACTTCCCTCAGTAGATACAGATTTACAATGTGTAACAGAAACACGGGAATGGTTAACTTTAGAGATTCAGGGGTCAATGGTTTTTTGAAGTGGGGATCATAAGAAAATATGAATTTTTAATCATGAAATGTCTCGAATTGAAGAAAATATAGTTAGTGTTTCTGTCTCTACCCCTCAAGAGATAAGAGTGCCTTCATAATTATGGCTTCCATTTATTATGACGTTTCAAAGTGTTAATTTAGCAGGAGTATCTCATTTCTTATTTAAAACAAGCTATGGAAAAAAAATAGGAAAAAGCCTGGAAGCGTAGCAAAAGCAAATTCATTTTATATATATTCTGTCCGTATTTTGTAGCATTGTCCTCCAAGGTCATATCTTTTGTATTTTTTAATTGTCTGATTAAATAAAAAATCTGTTTTAGGTATGCAAAATTTTCGAATAAGGGCAGAAAAATATTTCTGGCCAAACACCAAAGTTTTATAGCTTGAGCGCACTCATGAATACGTCAATGTATTATACACTGTGTCTGCATAGTATGCATATACAACAATGTGATATACACAAATAATTTGTAACAAAATGCTTGTTTTGTTCATGTAGCCATTCAATAGTAAGAGAGTCTCTCCTGTCTAAGTCCACTGGGGTGGTCCCATTCCCCTGTGCAAGACTGCTTTAGGCTTCAGCTATGAGCAGGTGTCATGACTCTATACACAGACACCAAGGAGAAATGTGTTACTAGGAGAGGTTTCTTAGTTAGCCTTGGTCTCTTGATTCGCTGGATACTCAATTGGAATGCACCAGTTTTGCTGGAAATATGAAAAGAGCTAGTCAAGGACAGGGCAACAGCCTGGGAATGGCAGAGAATACAGATGGCACCTAAGTCTTTGATGGCATCGGTGAATGAAAGAATTTACCAACCCTGGAGCCAGCCCATGTCAGGACTTCTTTTTATGTGACTTAATACACATGTCCTCATTGTTGAAGCAACTTTGAGATTGGTTTTCTGCTACTTATAGCCAAACGCAACGTGACTGACAGCTATTATGTCCGAAGAACTATTCCGGCCAGTTTCCGTACGTTATCTCTAATTGATTTAACATTTCTAAGCAGAGTATATTTTCTCCATTTAACAGAAAATGAAACTAAGACTTGGAGAAACTAATCATATACTCACATCCAGTTATTGGATAGGACAGGATTCCAACCTTAGTCTGCCTGACTTTGAAAGTTATCATTTAAAATCTCTGTATGTGGGCCACCTGGGTGGCTCAGTCAGTTAAGGGTCTGACTCCTGATTTCAGCTCAGGTCATGATCCCAGGGTTGTGAAACTGAGTTTGCATAAGCGTCTCTCTCTCCCTTTCTCTCTGCCCCTCCCTCCTCTCAATCTTTAAAAAAAAAAAAAAAAAAATCTTCTAAAATCTCTGTATGCCTTTGTGTACTTGTGTGGTGGTACTGCATTTTTATATATTTTTAAATATGTCCACACTTATATACCTACGGTGAAGGTGTTATCTGTGCGAGCCCATCATTTATCACATTTTTTCAGTCTTTGAAATGTTAAGATGTTATAAACATAAGTATGTTTAACACAAAAATGTTAAACAGACTGAGGCAGAATTGAAGGAATATTCAATAAAATAAAGCAAATGGCAAGAACTGGGAAAAGGAATCATTGCCAGGTTTCCTTTTCCATGGGGGTTACTTATTTACCTCCTCATGGAATTCCAGCCCCGTCCTTGAGGCTAGCTGAGACATCAACATCACGCTGGATGACATCTGTATTAAAGACTTATCAACCTGTACAGATAACATTAATGAGTAGGAATGTTGTAAGGGAGATACGTGTCTCTACAGAAAATAACCAATCAAAGATGGCAAATGTGCTGGATGGAGGCTACCACCCACCTTCCGTTTTCACAGAAGATCTTCCTAATCAATCAAGGCATTTCTTTTTTTCCTTGACCTTGGATGTAGACCCACAGACTTTTCCATCACTAGCTGCAGCAGCCGCTGCCAATCAGTCAGGTGTGGCTCTCTCCTTGGAAACTCATTTGCCCTGTGTGTCCTACATGTTCCGCAGGGGATGGCTCTTCAGGGACATAACTGAAATTACAGGGAAATTGTGCCATGCTAGCTTATCAACCCCTGAGAGTTGAATGAGGGAAAATTACTGCTAACCGAAAATATTATCTATGTATTTCTGAAAATTGAGTCTAAAAACTATATTAGCAGCAATGAAGTTTAAGTGATCCCGAAAGAAAAGGGCAAAGTGTTGTAAAATATAAATGGCAATAATAAATGTGAAAGTTGGGCTATTTGTGTGTCTGTCTCTTTTCTACAGATTAGCTATACGCACATTCACGAAGTGAATTCATATGTGGAAAAAATCACCATTGGGTTTGATCCTATCACCTAGCTAATTAAAATATGGAAATAAATATAGCATTAAGGAATCCTCCTACTAGAAAGAATCTTGAAGATTCTTTGGACTCTCTCCGCTGCCCATCCCCACCTCACTTTGTTCTAATGAAAAAACTAAGGGCAGCAAGGCCAACGCCTTGTCCACAGAAATCTGCTAACGCCATTAAAACATGTTCCTCATATTCCTCCCCCTCAGATGACCCTCTGGTCTGCCCAGTTCTCCTTTATTTAATCACCCCATGAAAGACAATTGGATTCAGAGATTCTGTAAATGCAGTTGATCAGGTAAATGATATTCATCCTCACAAGACATAAATGAAAGACCATGTACAGTATGTAGAGTCCAAAGCAGGACATGAAGATCAGCGTGGGGAGTGTGTTTCGTTACTACTATAACGATTATTTTTAAAAGCCCCCAATTGATTATTCTCAAAGTAACAGGGCCCTCCTGAGCACTTATGTTCTATAACTTTATTGTTTCTTCCACTGATGGAACCAAAGAGATTTTCAAGTGAGTGGTTCAGTTGTGGGCTTTGAAGTCAGACAGGCGAGGGCATGAATCCTGACTCTGCCGTGGCCCGCCTGTGGTGAGGTACTGAACTGCCTCAGACAGAATCAAGTCCCCAGCCCTCCCCAAAGATGTCCACACCCTAATCCCTGAACCTGTGAAGAGGCTCCTTTACCTGGCAAGAGAGACTCTGTATATGGGATTAAGTAAAGGATCTGAAAATAGGGAGATTTTCCCGGATTACCTAGGTGGGCTGCAATATAATCATCAGGGTCCTGAAGAGACGGAAGGCAGAGGCACACAGCCAGGAAGGAGCTGGCTACTACTTCTAGAAGTAGAAGCTGGCATCAGGGACGGCTGGCTTGGCCTTGGAGAAGAGACCACAAGTGAAGGAAGGAAGGCAGCCTCCAGAAGCCGGGAAAGACAGGGAAATGGCGTCACCCCTAGGGCCCTACGGACACCTTGCCTTTAGCCCAGTGACACCCATTTGGGTTTTCTTACATCCAAAACTGTGAGGTAATGTAGTCGCGTTGTTTTAGGCCTCTGGAACTGTGAGGATTTGTTGCCACAGCAATGGGAAACTAAGTGATGCTCCCCAGTGTGTGTCTCATCTATAAAATGGGAATAAAAAAGTATATGCCCTGAAAGGCTGATGCAAGGATTTTATTAAGGGAATATAAAGAAAGCACATTCGTGCTCAGCAGAGATTAAAAACTCAATGAATGCTAACTACCATTATACATGTGATATCATCACATAGACTAGGGATTTATATAGTGCTGATTAGAATAAATGGTGATTCCATAAAATGTAATTCATTCTATCATAATAATACCTTACATCTGGGCGACACTCATCTGGCTTTTATGGAGCCTATTAACCTCCACTGTCTCATGCGATGCTTATTAGAATTGTGACTCCACAGATGAAGAAGAGACTGAGGGTCCGAGGGGACAGTGCTTTCCTCAGTCACTCAGAGAGCACTCTGTTGGCCAGAGTTGGAGTCCAGGGTTCCAGATTACAGTACACTCCCAATCTCATTGTGTGGTTTACAGAAACATACGGTATGCTATGCGGAATCTTAATATAAAACAAAAATGATAAAGCCAAATGATGATGGGGTTATTCATCGCACACCAGACCATTTCCCATATGATCTCACCCAGCGACGTCTTCTGCTGGGGCCTCCAGCCCCCCGCTCCTCCTAGCACTGCCTGAGTACTCTCTCTAATGCATCTAGTCAATTGTGCAAAGCACAAGGGAAAAAATTCCATCCTGACCGCAGCAGGCAATCACCTTATGCCCCGAAGCATGAAGTTTGATTACCCTTATCTCAGTTTATCATTAAATCAAAAACTGTTGCTATGAATACTGGCCTAGGACTCCATTTATGAAATGATATAGGCCAGTCAGCAGAAATAAGTGAGTGCCCTTTTTCTTTCTTAATTTCTGCTCACTGTGAAGATTTTTTTTTTTTTTTTTTGGGTGAACAAGGGGGTAAAAAAAGCCTCTTTAGCTTTGAACAGATTTTATTACTTTCTCCACTCTTTCATGAGCTAGCTGGGATGCCTCAGGCTCATCGCCACTCTCCCTGTGCTGTAGGTAAGAGGTTTCAGATCTGATACCTAGTGACCTACCAATGCTAGCCTTGAAGTCTGCACCTTGTCTGGGCGGGGAACTGCACTCTGGCCATACCAGAACACCATTTACCAAAGCGGGGTCAAGGGACTGCAGGGTGTGGGTTACCTGAACTTTTTGATGCAGATGCAGACTCTGGACCCCACAGAATAGAGCTATTAGTGCTGGGGTCCTGGGAATCTGTATTTTAACCCTGTGCGCGCTGATGAGTTTGATCGTTGGAGGACTACTGGTAGAGATCAAAGCTGTGGGTAATGACAGGAATGGTCTGGGAATGTGCCTGGATTTCCCCAGTGCTCTTCAGTTTTTCATCAGCCCGGGGGCAACCAGCACAGAACATATACGCCAATCACATCTATCGGCCTTCAGTACAACCAACAGTAGGAGCCAGATTTCTGAGGCCATGAATCCCAAATGGCTGACTTCGAGGTCAGGGTTATGCAACTGGACATCAAGGGCTGGGGTAAGTCTCCAGGCCACTCGACCTCTCCTGCCAAACTTTCCAGTCTGGTTGACTGTGCAGCAAACATGGTGCATGGGGGTAGAGGGTAGCTGAGGGCGAAGCTGGCTTCAAGAGCTGCATGTCTCTCCATGGGGAGAGACAGCACAGCATGAGGGCTAAAAGCCTGAGCTCCAGAGCCAGACTGCATTTACTTCTGTTTAATAGACACCGAGGCACAGACAGCACTCACCACCTGCCAAGCACTATTCTAAGTGCTTTTCAAATATTAATTCGCTTCTGTCTCACTACAACCCTTCTAGGTGGGTACTACCATCGTGGTCCACCTTTTCTGTGGTGAAACCGAGCCTCAAAGAGGTGAAGTCATGGGCTGGAGATCACAGCTGTCAGCCACACGGCCTGGACTCACACCCCGAGGGGCCGGCTCCAGAGTTCTTGGTCAGGACCCTACCGCGCTGTTTCTCATGGATCCAACTCCCCTGTTGGACCCTGGGAAAACTGCTTCAGCTCCTATCCCTCCCATCCCTCTGTGCGCCCCTGTATCAAAAGAGGACATTATGAATAATAGTACCCATCCCCAAGAATGCTAAACAAATCATTCAGTAGATGAGGCACACAGTAAGCACTCAGTAAATGCTCCTTCTTAGCTACGGAGGGGTCCTACACCCTCGGGGCAGCCTGAGGATTAAATGAGATAACATATTTAAAGTATTAGGCACAGTGCCACGGCACACAGTAAGTGCTAGCTGTTATTATTAGCTGAGTTGAGCCAGGCCAGTTTATTTTAGGTCCTGTCTGCAAGGCAACTGTGCTTTACGCAGGAGGAGGCAGCCAGTCCTTCAAAAAAAAAAAAAATAACTGGGTGGGAGCCAGACTCATTATTAGACTGAACATGTTCTCCGCTTTATATCACTGGAATATTCCTGAAGAGTTCCCGATAGAGGATTTGTATATGTTTAATCCTCCTTCCCCACTGACCTATTTTATAATTTCTGATTGATCCTTCATTGGCAGTGATTTCTTCAGACTTAAGTTGTCTCTCAGACTGTCATGTAACTATTACCTTGTGAAAGACTTACATATACCAAGGAAAATTGAACCACTGGAGCAACTCTTGGCAAAGTAATTGGCTTAATCATCCCCTAATGTGATTGTTTCATTTTATTTTTCCTTTGTTACATGTCCTAATAAGCATGCTTCTACTACACAGAATGTCTTCCCTTCCATGAAGCTTATCACCTCCACTATTAAATGGAACCTTGGTTAAGTGGTTTGATTACGACTTATGTTAACTCAAGGGGTGAATGATAGCTTGGCAACCTGGGCCCGGGACTGGAGGCCGGGGTGGGGGGGGGTGGGGAGGGGGGTTATGGGGCGCCACTGCTGGGAGGTGAGTTTATCCTGAAAGTTCAGGCATAGAGAGCGCAGCTGAATCCCTAGGATGAATCTCAAGGATGGCATTTTCCAAAAAGAAGCATTAGTAATTTTCCAGGTTGTTTACTGCTACTTTTTCAATTGATTAGGAAAAGACTGTCAGCTCCAACCCCATTTTTTGCAGTTTACCAGGCATGATAGGCTCTATCTGCAATGTAATAAAATGTTAAACTCGACAGACACGTTTACTAAGATGTTTGCTGCACGTCACTCACTCTGCTACCTTTCAGAGATGAACAGGAACAGGCAATCCAGCCTCACGGGACCTGCAGTGTGGACTGAGCACCTGGAGTCCAGCTCCTGTCATTCTCACAGTTTTTTTTGTTGTTGTTGTTTGTTTTTTTTTTTCTTTTTTAAAAGATTTTATTTATTTATTTGACACAGAGAGAGAGAGAAAGAGAGAGAGATCACAAGTAGAGCAGCAGGCAGAGAGAGAAGGAGAAGCAGGCTCTCCACCAAGCAGACTGCCCAATGTGGGGCTTGATCCCAGGACCCCAGGATCATGACCCGAGCCGAAGGCAGAGGCTTTAACCCACTGAGCCACCCAGGCGCCCCTCATTCTCACAGTTTTAACAAGTTTCTACTCTCTTCTGCTTCCTCTCTCCACATCCCCTTTTCCCCTCTCCAAAACCCCCAATATATGTACACGATTTAGTCCTTACCATAGAGTCTACATCTAAAACAGAGTATTTTTCAAGTTAAAAAAAGTTGAAACCAGTGAAGCAGGACCCTTCTAGTTTGGTTCTGCTAAACAACCCCATGAGGGGAATAGTCTTGCTAGGTAATTTGAGGCAAATCATGTTATCCCTTGCAATGTGCCTGTGCAACACCGAACCTGTTGGCAGTTGATATGGAGTTTTTAGCTCTGATCACGGAGCAATCTACGGAATCGCCACAAGATTGATCCCATTCATTCTGATGGCTTAAGCCATGGGGCCATCTGCTGAATGGCCAAGTAGAGAGAGCAGACCAGAGATACTCAATAAAGATTTGTGGAGTGCATAGCAAACTGCCTCTTCACACCTGAAATGCAAGTCTGTCCTAGGTTAGGACTCAAATGTGGACAACTGATGGAGACCCTTCCCCCCACCCCCACCCCAGGGCCTTTGCCTAAGCTGTTCTCTATGCTTGGAATGCCCTCCCTCTCACCACCTCCCCCATGGCCCCCTCACAGTCCACCTGTCCAAATCCTACCTAGTTCAAGGACCAGCTCAAATATCAGCGGCTGCACAAAGCCTTCCCTGACTACCCTAGCCAGAAATAACTCCTCACTCCTCTCAACTCCCATAGGTCTGTGTGTATGGTTCTGGCCCTGAAAATGCTCACCATTTTATTTTGGCTCTGTGTTTACCTTGTCTTTTCTATACCACTCAGCAAGACCCTTGAGCTCTGAAACTATGTGTCAGTTCCTCTTTGAACCATCTCCCCACCCTGGCACCTCCTTGTGCAGAGCAGACACTTGGTAAAAGTTGGCTGAATGAACAAATGGTTTCCCCAGCAATGACAAAAACAGAAACAACTGCAACATTCTTTCCTCCTTCTTCTGCCTCCCCTTCTCCACCACCTTCTCTAGCTTTTAAAAGTATATTTACTTGATCCCCCAATTACCCAGGGGAGGAGGTTCGGGGACCTAAAGATGTAGACAACTCCACAGACCAAAAAAAGTTTCCAGGGACCCCTATAATGACAAGCGATGCCTAGGCCAACACAGACGCTGGGGGAGTCTGAGTCTCTGGTCCGCTGACAGCCGGCTCCTGGGAATGGAAGTGTTATTTTCCCAAAGAGCTTCATCTGCTCTGGTTCACATGTGCCAGGTCCTCGTCTGACTAGAAACTCCTGACTTTATTTTTAAATACAGGCTCCAATAATAGGCTAAGGAATCGCGCATCTTCCCGAGGCCTAATTATACATGTCCCTACACACTGGCCTTCTTCAAACCCATATTTCCTTCCCATAAATACACGCAGAACAACTTAAATTTTAGCATTCTATGTAGTGGTAGTGTGTATCTGTGGTTTTCTTGTATCCCCCTTCCGTAGGCATCCTGAATAAAAAAGGGCAACGAAAGAAATGCTGAGGCGCGAGGGACAATTTCTCAACAATGTGTCCGCTTACTCCTCCAGGTAAAAGGATTCTCTCACAACCATAAGGAAGAAAAATGTGTATCACAATATAATACATAGTCAAACTTCAATAATACACTTTCCATCCTGGTGCCACTAATGCTTGAACAGCTGCGGTTCTCCCTGTCTTTGCTGATGGGCCCCATAAATACTCCAGGGAAAGGGGACAAGGATACATAATGGATCTTCACCTGCCAAGATCAGGGAAATGAATGTCAATGGCACCCCGATGCAGACTCACTTTTTGGTGGAGAGTGATGAATTCGGCCATTTGTCCTGGGCCACTGTAATCTTGGACAGGAAAGCCTACCATCGAGAAAAATGGTGGGCGAAGGAGCTGTTCTAGGACACTTGAGAAGAAGAGTGTGTCATAATTATTTGGCCACCAAGAATAAAAGGGAAAGAAGTGTATAACAGTATGATTTAGTTTAGAGAAAGGTTAAAATTTAAGAGAATACCCACACTGTATGTATCGTTTCATTTGGTATAAAATGTTCCCTCAAAGTGGGACTCTTTTATTGAAGAACAAATGTCAGAAATATCAGGGAGTCACAAAACTATAGGGTCATTCATGCTCCCAGAAACAATTCAGTGCAGAGATGAAAGAGTGTGGGCTGACATGTGAGCTCAAATCCCGACTCTACCACCTCCCTGGCAGTATGACCTCAGGACAATGACCTGACTTCTCAGGTCCCTGAGTTTTCTTTTTAGATAGAGCAGTGATAATCACAGAGCCCACCTTGTGCACTTGACTGAAAGTTACAAGAGAGAATGATGATCAAGATTAACAGTAAGGGATAGGTATTGCATGGAGGCTGCTGTTTCCCCCCTCTTCCCCTTTCTCTATCATCATCATCTTCATCCTGCCATCCCAGATGGTTTGTGGCTAACTTCATTAGTAAATATGAGAGGAAGAAAGCAAGAAGACCATCTCCCACCAAAATACGAGGCAGTCTCCCTTGCCCGCATCAAACTCCAAAAGCAGTACTTCTAATCATGAGAGTTTTCTTTTTAAAGCTACCCAACATAACTTAACAAGCGCCTCCACCTAACTCATGTCCTTTTTTTTAATCAAGCTACGACTACTGCGACATACTTTCTTAGTAAAAAGAAGAAAGCCCCCCCCCCCAAAGCAATAGAAGGCACTGGGTACTATCAGACAAGAGTCCCAGATTTAAGGACATCACATGTTCTTTGTGAAAGGGGAGGAAGCAGCGATATGTCCAGTTCTCCAAGGAACTTAGACAAGGTCTTTTTCTGTTTTCAGTCATTCAGAATCACAGGCTAAAGGCTACTTCATTCTTTTCTTCCCCTTTTCAAAAAGACTGCCTTCCGAAGCTCTAGGATGTAGGGTGTCTGGGTGGCTTCTTCTAATTCTGTAATTCTGGTGGTTTAACTGTGTCAAGCCTGCAGAGGCTTTCCCGTGGGGTGTCTAAGGCTGTGGCAAGTCCTCTTTGAAGTGGGGCACACCATTGCAAGTGGGCAGGGTCTGCAGAAAGGTCTGCAGGTGTGCCCCCAGAACTGGATGAGGGGCCCAGCCCAGGTTGCCAAACAATGGAAAGTTCCCGTTCTGGGTGTTAACTGTAGTTACCACAGCCAGACAATGCTGCCAGTGGTGTGGAAGAAAAAATTGCTGTAGCCAGCTGTGCTGTTCACAGTCGGATGGATTCTGTGTAGCTCCAAATGGTGATGGAGCCAGCAGCCTGTTGTAGCCAAGGACAGGATGATGGATGATCTACATACTGTGTCCAAGTAGAGAGAATGGCAGAAGTTCACTTCAGGGTTGTTAAAATGCTAATCTGGGGGAGTTAACAAAAGCTTAATAGAAATGAAAAGTTTGAGAAATAAGTATACCTCACGGGGTATCTATGTGGACCACTGATTTGATCGCCCTTGGTTACATAAATGGTGGCTTTTCCCAGTAAAATCATTTCCTAGTTTTCCTGTTGAATGAACGGAAGCACCTCCAAATTGTTAGCGGCACTGCCACTGTTGTGGGTCTAAGGAGACGAGTCAGCCCAACAATAGCCATCTCCACTGAAGAAGGTTATGAGAGGCTTAATACAGTTATATGAATTTTACTCTCTCTGTGTCCTGGGAATAAATCAAAACATGTCCATCCCACCCCCACCCCCCAGCAGAAGTTGGCAGCTGTTCATGAAATAAGCAGCAAGCTAAGACATAGGCTTTGGTGGATCTTAAAGCAAAGTCTCCATTCACATGAGTTCTCCTGTTCTAATGACAGTTTCAGTTTGTGAATTACACTACTGGTATACTGAATGATGGAGTGTTCACAATTTAGGATTCAACAGCATGCTTCAAAAAAAGGTGCATATTTACATTTCTTGCCAGTGATCCATTTCGCCACGTGATCCAAGAATGCCATTTGCATTCTTACTTAAGTTGAACATACAGAAACATGGCTGCCTCACCTGGCTTTGGAACACTGGCTAGCATAGCTGCTTGCAAACGACAGGTTTTCGATAAATACTGACTGACTGGCACACCCCCGAGTGCCTCTTGTTTCCTCTAGAAATGAATCTAAAATGTGAGGCTTAAAGTCTATTAATTGAAATAAAAGGTAATATTTTATCCTGCAATGTGTGAGGGAAAGAGTTCACCTCTTACAGTTATACCAATAACGGTTAGGCATTCAGCCAGGCTCTTAACTCTGCATAAAATGCATCAGAAGGGTGAAAAATGACCCCATCTCAGATGCATTTTTCACTCTTTGTATCTTAGTGAAACTCACATACAAGAACAATGACTAAGCTAATTACTAACGTTTATTATGATGGAGCAGCAAGAAGTGAAGAACTTCTCCAGCTTCAATAAGTCCTTAACAATTATGGGCATCTTTGTGAACCAAAGCTCTGATTCCTGCTTACTTGCCTGTGTGCCTTTCAAGCAAGAGAAACCACCACACAAGGATGCAGGGGCCCACTTACCCAGAGCACCATTACTGGACAGATCCTTCCTGTGCAGCAAGCAGCCAGTGAACTGAAGTCCACTGGATATTTCTAAGTTGCCCTCACTCTAAGGACTAATAGGTTTACATCAGAGCCATCTTTCAGATCCATCAGACCAGGGGAGACATGACCAGATGGTGCTATTAGTGGGCACCCAAAAAATGAAAGAGAGAGACAGAAAGAGGGAGAGAGTAGAAGGAAGGAAGGAAGGAAGGAAGGAAGAAAAGGGCAGAATGACCACAAATCTAATAAAACTTGAGTTAACCAGCTGTTTTGTGATGGAAAAGTCATAATATTCCTGGCATACTGTCCTACATCACAGAAATGTTCCTCCAAAAAGGTCATCCATGTAGTATCTCTAGTATAAGTGAAGAGAGGTACTAATATTTTGTAGGATCCAATAAGATATAGTAACTAACTAAATGACCCAGGGGAAGAAAATGGTTAGCTAAACAAGACATTTTGGAAATCTTAGGGTTATTTACTTAACTGTCTTTCTGAGAGCACATTCTAGGGACCTAAACAGAGCACAGACAGTAACGACAAAAAACAAAACTCGGCTATGGCTGGGCTTTAGTTTATTTACCTTAAGCTGTTTTAAGTTCATGATCATATAGGCCTAAATTTCAGGGCTTACTTGACAATTTCTATTTACCTAAGCCGGGTAAATGTTTGTGTAGTATTTGCCAGCCTGACAGAATATGCCTGTCACTCACTACATTAAACAGGACTACACACAACTTGATTTCCTGAGTTAGATAGCTAACAGAGCAATAGGATTTTTTTTAACAACTTGAATAAACCAGCATCAAAACCTACTGTTTATTGAACCAAAGGATAGTAAAATGCTCATCTTGAGCTGTCTGAGATTTTTCTCAATTCTACAGGGATGAAACCTGGAAGAATTTCTTCAAACAAGAATTTTTCCTCTGCTGAGGGACAGAGACCAAAACGAGATTGGAAAAATGTTAAACCCTTCCCTAGGACTTTAACCTTGAAATAAACAAAAGAATCCACTTTATTGCTCCAAACATCAAGCAGAGGGGAGAACAATCCTGCAAAAGCAACTAGACTTTTTACTGCAGACTTAAAATTCTCAGCCAGAAGTTCTTGGGAAAATTACCCTAGACATTTCTTTTCCCAAGTCACTGGAAACACTACCGTTATTTTTGAGAGAAAGCAGCCGCCCATCGTTGGGGACATAAGATCCAATTACTATTTACAAAGTCCATATATCTGTAATAACGATCTACTGTCCCTCCTGTGTGACAGCCGCCCAGCTGAGACTGGCGAGGGGTTGGGCTGCTGGAACTTGGGTCGCTGACTGGTCAGCTCAGAACAGGCAGTACTACCCTGAGTTCCTCTAATGCTGTAATTAATACTGCTACTTCATTCCCCTCTAGCTTCCATGACATTTAGCTCTTCACAAGTTCAGGATTTAAACAATCTCTAGACAGCGGTGGTCCCGAGAGTCGATTTAGCAGAAATTTTTAAAACCCAGTTCTTATCCATACCAAGTCTTTTATGACCTTTTATTTCAATCCAAGACTTAAACACGACGGAGGAAGCTTTAAGCCTTCCCAAATTACCCAAGGCGGCTGCTCTATCAGTTTCTGCAGACCAGGAACAGACATCATCGCTGTCAAGACGGGAAATAAAAGTTTCCCTACCTTCCTCCTCACCATCCCCCTGCCAGCGGCGGCCGATACGAGCGGCGGCTCCCTCCCGGCTGCAGGACGCCTCTCGCCGCCGGAGAAGGGGTTCAGTGCAAAACTGACTCTTCCTTATTTGTTTCCATCCATAATTGATGGGAAGATGAGAACGTAACACATCTCCGCGCTGGGCTCTTGCCGCCTGGCGGAGACCCTCTCCAAAACGCTTCCGTAAATCATTTCCAGCCGTAGAACAAAGCACGGAAAGTTGCGGGGGAGAGTGGCCAACAGGAGAAACCCGGGCGCCCGGTGGGCGGTGGGGGTGGGCGGTGGGCAGCTCCAGGCTCCAGAGCCCGCCCGCGGAGCGCTCGGCCAGCAGGGGGAGAAGGAGGGTGGGAAGTGGCTGCCCTCCCGGCTGGAGCCTGGGTTGGGGGGGATGGAGGTGGCCGGGTACCCCGAGCCCCCGCCCCCAGGCGCTGCCGGAGGCTGTCCGGTCCGGGGGCGCACTGACAGGTAGCGGGCGTCCGCGGTGAGCTGCTAGGTCTCGGCGGCGGCTCTGCGCCCCTTCTCCCAGCGCGGGCGAACGCCTGCGGGTCCACTCCTAGCCTTGCGGGCGCTGCGCGACCCCGACGGTCCCAGCGTCGGCTCCGGGGCGGGCGGGCGGAAGGGGGCGGCCGAGCCCGCGGCCGGCTCTGTCGGCTTTGGCTCAGCTTCTTGCGCTGGCTGGAGACGCCGTGACCGAGCAGCCAAGCAGCCCGGGTTCCCACTGATAATGCGCGGGGAGAGCGCGGAGCCGGCTCTGCCTGGCAAGAAACTTTTACTTGCCCCCTCCTTCCGCTTTTTTTTCGGGGGGGGGGGCGTGCACAGTGGAGGGGGCCTCCAACTCCACGTGCCCCTCCCCCTAAACCTCCAGCAGTGTCAGTTTTGACGGGTCCGCCAAACCTCTCCGGCCCGCTGCGCGTCCCTCGCACGGCAGGCGGACAGGGCTGCTTGGAAGAGAAATCAACTCTCCAGTGACAACACACATGCACGCACATACACACACGCGCGCGCGCGCACAGGCACACGCACATAACACGGGCTGCGACTCCGGCTCTGAGGATCTGCGTCCGACCCCCACCAGGCGTCCAGAGCATTAGCAGATTATAAGACGGTCTTACCTCATTGGGGGTGGGGAGTAGGGGTCGGCTGGTTAAAAAAAAAAAAAAAAAAAAAAAAAAAAAAAAAAAAAGAAAGAAAGAAAAAGGAAATGCTCAATACGCGCAGGGAAAAAAGAAAATAAAGAAAAAAATCCGTCTTTCTCTTTAGGTCTTGGCTTCCTCGGTATAATCCTGAAACTCGCCACCACCAGTCCTTGCAGCAGCGACAGCAGCAGCAGCAGCGGGACGGAGCGGGAGCAAAACAAATCGAGGCAAGGCAAATGGTGTAATTCGATCCATCTCCAAGTCAATCCATCAGGCGAGCCGGAGCTGGTTCCCTCCCCGCACCAGGCAGCTCGCGACGCGGGGCCCACCCCCGGGCACTGACAGCAGGAGGCGCGGGCGGCCCGGAGCGCTCACCCTCGGCCGAGCGCCGTGGCCAGCGCCGCCTGGAGGCCCCCAGCCCGGCGCCGCGGCCCCGCTGACCCTTCGGTGGCCCCCGCGTCCCTCCTCCTTGGCGCTCTGCTGCGCACCCTCCCTCTCCGCACCTCTGAAGGGCTGCTCCTTCCAGCAACTCCCAGAGCCTCAGTCATCCAGCTCGCGGTGACTGCTGCAGCCTGCAAAGCAGCCTTTTCGCTTTCCTCCCTCTTTCCCTCTTTTTTTCCTTCCCTCACTTTTTTCAGAGCTTTCCTCCAGACATCCAGAGGACAAATCATTGCAGCCCAGAGGAGCTGCAGGCGCAGTTGCTCTGTAAAGTTCGGCCTTGGTTTCTTAATCTAAGATTTATTTTTTTAAGCACATCCTTACAAAACCGCCCCCATATTACCTTTCTCGTCCCCCAACCCCCTCCAATTTCTCTTTATAACCACTAAGCAAAACAGCTGGGAAGAAGCAATCAAACACTGCTTTATCTTTATAAAATACAGAAATTGCCTACTAAAAATCCCATTTCTACTTTGAATGAAAGCCATTCAGTACAGTATAATTTTGCAGGCTAATGAGCCGGTTTTACAGGCAAGTGTTTCGTGTAATATGTTGTGGGAGAAATGAAAATGTCCTTGAAGTGACATCATTTAAAATTGACTGTCACAAATGAAAGGGGGAAAAAAGGCCATATATTCCAAAACAAGAGGATTTCAATCCAAACTTCATTTCCAAGAATGGGGGCTGTGTTTTATTAATTTCCAGTTGAATTATGAATCACTGAGGGCTCTGAATGGCTGGAATGAACCATGATATCCCAAGAAGAAGAAGAAGAAGAAAGAAGAAGAAGGAGAAAGAGGGAAAGGGGAAGGCCAAGGAGAAGGGGGAGGAGGAGGAGGAGGAGGAGAACAGAGCTTTTTCACCAAACTTTCAATATTCATTTGAGTATAGTTAATTACCCGAAAAAGAAAAGAAGGGGGCGGGGAAAGGATTTTCCTTTCCTCAACGGTTCCTGCTTTCTCCTCTGCACAGAGTTGCATGTTTACATTTAGGAAAAATACCCTGTTCTGAGTTGTTTCTGAAACTTCCACTGACAGCTTTGAAAAGGAACTCCAAAAGACACCCCATGGAACTGCGGAACTCCGGCCTGGACTCATCCGGAGAACTGTTTCCTCACCAGTTAACACTTTGTTACCAAAAGGCAGAAGGAGGGAGGAGTGGAGGGAGAGTCTTTTAAAATATAAACTCTCTTCCTGCTGTTCTTCCTATTCGAAGAAAGGGGTAGGGGGCGGAAAGAACAGCTTTGGCAACTCTGCTCTGTGATTTTTCTGTTGTTGTTAAGGCTTTTGTTGGCTGGCTGGCTGGTGATTTCTGGTTGTGCTGGGCTCTGACATCATTGCAAGTTACTTGGCAGTCAGGGCCCTTCCCCAGCCAACTTCTGACCCAGAAAGCTGTGCCTGTTTTACTGGCATCCAGTCATCCCGTATTTTCTCCACCAAGGGAGCAGGCCCCGCTGCAGGCAGAGGGCTCTGTGCACTGAATGAAGATGCAAGGGGGTGACCCGGTGGCTCCATAAGAATTAAATTGCCACCCACCTGGAGGCAGAAAGCTTAGGAGTTGTTCTGTCTCTGCAGTAACAGCAAAGGGGGGGGGGGTAGGTTTCAGTTCTTTAGACTCCTGAATTCTTTGCTGAAATTCCATGATGACCAACTTTACAGAGCACCACCCCTGGGAGTACAGTTTATCCTGGACTGAGTTCTTCAATCCAGGAATAAAAAAAACTTTGAGGCTGCAGAAGGATGTGCTAATAGGTCATTTCAAGCCAAGGATGAGACATGTTTTCAGTCTAAACATCAGTCTAGACCTCTGAGCCAGTCTCAATGTTTGGTTCCCTGAGGAAGAGAAGTAGGGAAGTGGACAACCCACTGACATGGAAAGAGTGACACCCTGTGTCTTTTGGTCGGGATCAAGACATTACTCTTAGGAATTCATCATCTCCTTGGTTCCCGGAATCTTGATTGTCAGGAAAATGACTTTCTTTTCATTTGGATTTTAGTGGGAAACAGTCTATAAAAGCAAGTGCTCATTCTATGCACTTTGTTAGCATTTGGTCCTTTCAGTTGATTTTATACACTTTTAACCTTCCAGCTCTGTTTACTTCTCTAGTGCCATATTTTGTCCCACGTCCCACATCCCACAGTACATCCCCATTAAGCTCTCGCATCGCATGGCCGCTGGCGGCCCCCCACTGTGTCACCCCGCTTCATGTCTCCTGTCTTCATTTATGGTGTCTCTGCTTTTAGGGCTGCTCTTTCTCCATAACGTCAGGTACTTTAATTTCTGTTTTTCTTCACTTTTACCAAAAATTTTTCTAGGTATCAGAATCTCCCTCCTCCCACTAGCCCCAGGATGGGTTTAAGCACCTGTTTTCTATGCTCTTCCAGCAAGTTTATTTAGGTAATTTCCCACAGGGAAGGGAAAAGATCTGTTTAGGATGTCTTCCCCATTGGGTGCTTCTTAACTGCAGGGATCTTGCCTTTTGACCTGGATAGCCCCCCGTGCCTAGCACAATGCCTGGCATTTACTAGGCACTCAATGAATACTTCTGAAACTGGTCAGGTAACAGAGCCTAGAACTTTTATGTGCTTTCATACCCTTTTATGTGCTGAACTAGTCATCTCTAGATTGTGTCCTCCTCCAGAGTAGGGATTTATTCACCCGTATCCCCTGAGCAAGCATAGTGCCCTTGTAAGGATATCGGTTGAATGAGTGAATAATGAAGGAAGATATCTGGCACTTTCCACACTCAGAAAGAATGCTTAAAGGACTCACTGTTGTAGAGGGTTAGCAGTGATGCTTTTGGGTTATCTGTGTACATCTCGCATTAGGGATAAGCAGTAACTTCATTCACAGTCCTTGGTTTGTTTCCTTTAGGAATAAAACTCAGAATGTAATTTCTATCTTTCATTCCCAATCTCATTTCCAGAATAAAAGCTATCTGAAAATTATGGAGAATCTATGTGTAACGATCAGTGAAAGTTTATCAGTCATTGAAGAGTACAACTCATGAACTCCTACAGCACAAAGCACTCGTGCTTAATATGGGCCAAACTCTGTTCTTAGCCTTTTACAAATATTAACTCACAACAATTCTATGAGGTAAGTACTACTGTTCTCTTCATTTTATAGAAAAGGAAACTGAAGTTTACAGGGTGCAAGGGACTTGCCTAAGGCCGCCCAGGTAGTAACTAAATAGGATCTGAACCCTACCTCTTGCTTAGTTGTAAGAACGCTTAATAGTGAGGTCACAGTTAATAGCAGTAGTTAATAGTGAAGGCTTTAAAACATCAGACAACCTGGATTCAATCCAGATTCCTCCCCCTTGGGATAATTTATTTGACTACATTGTGCTTCAGTCTTCTCACCTGTGAAACAGGGGTGATAACAATATTTCACATGGGTCTTATGAAGTCTGAATGTGATAATGCATGTAAAGTGTTTAGCATCTTACCTGGAACACAGCAAGCCCTGAATAAATATTAGCCAATATTATTATACGTGCCCTGAAGGCAGAGCAATCTTGGAAGCCTGCAGAACTGAAAGGGAAACTTAATCCAACCTCACATTAAAAGGGAGCTTTAGTGCAAAAACACATGGTATACAACAGCTTGGCAATGCCTTCCTATATCCTTCATTCCCTCATCTGAGTCTATGTATCTGTTAATTCAGATACACACACTGCTCGCTATCCAGTGGATATGAAATAACATTCTTGTATGAATTTTAATGAATAACACAGTTTAGGATCTAGAATTTCATGTTCCAAAATAAAAAGAGAAGAGGTATTGAAATTTCAAAGGTAGCTGCAGCTCCTGTGATTAATTTGGAATGCACATATAGTCTTCCTTGCGTTCACACATTATAGAAAGTGCTTTTGTGGCAAGGGATTGTTTTCAAAACTAATCTAAGCTCTCCATGACATGATAAATCATTAATAATATAGACCCAAATCTCGGCATCTGCATGGGCACAGCTGGCCTCCTTGTGTCAACAGTCTGCATATGAAAGTGACTCTGCCAAGATATTTCACTTTAATGAAAAATATTTATCACGGTAAATCTTAAACCTCAAGATTTTACTGACATAATTCATTTCTATTATTATGTACTATGATAAGATACTACCACAGCTATGCTTATGTTTGGAATGATAAAACTGTGGCTTTTTAGCCATTTTGATTACTGTTCCTTAGTATGAACAATTTCTGCCATACACTCTAAGTAAAGGGAATGCACCATGCATCTACGATAATAATAAATCAGTTACTTATCTAATTTTGCTAATGACCCCACAGGTGCCGCTGTGTGGACGGACACTGAGTGCTCAAGCCAAATTAAATCAGACGGGTTTTTTTTGTTTGTGTTTTTTTTTGTTACCATCAGAGAGATGAATGGTAAGCAGCCCTTAATAATATTAGCTCTTTTGAAAACAGACAAGAGATCAGGAATGCTATCACCATTTCATCAAAGATCTTTTGAAACAGCAGAAACAAAATAAACTTTTTAGAGGGAGGGTCAAACAAAAGGATGATTAAATTAGTCCCAGTTGCTTACTTGTACTTATATGTACTTAGGAAAGAGTGCTTAGGGTGCAGGGATGCTAGCTTACATCCCCGCAGATAGAGGGAAGCTGAGACTCTGGGTAAATTCCTCAGAACCTTCTCTCCAAAATTTACAGCAACCAACCCACTGACCTTAAGGAATCAGGGCTGAATAATATCTATTAAATGTTAGAATCTCTTCACAAAAATAAAAGATAATACAAATATTCAAAAGTGGTAGAGAATTAGAATATGTTTTTTGAAATGTATACTTTTTAATTTTTTAAAAAGGATGTCAAATATCTTTTTTTATAAAAGATTTTTTATTTGTTTGTGAGAGAGGGAGCATGAGCAGGGGGAGGGGCGGGGGAGAGGGGCAAAAGACTCCCCCGCTGATCCAAGAGCCCTGAGAGAGGCTTGCATGACTCTTGAGATCATGATCTGAGCAGAAGGCAGACACTCTACTAACTGAGTCACCCAGGCATCACATTTTTTTTTTAAATAGACCCCACTGTCTAATCACCTTCTTCTCCTTTTTCTTCATTTCCCTCTCCTTCTGCTTATTTATTAACTTATTTATTTTTTGCCTCAGCCAATGTTAAAATTCAAATCAACCAAGGGATAAGAAACTAACTGGCTACTTATTACACCTTAGATACTGATGGCTACAATTCTGTCCACTTAATTTTCACCATAACTCTTAGAGACAGGAATCATTTAGGAATGAAGAAACTCAGGATTATTTGAGATAACCATCTTGTTAAAGTTTGCAGCTTTGTAGATGATGGAGGTCCAGAATCTACCATAGGTCTGTTTGGCTCGCAGCCTAATTTGCTTTCTAGGCATGCTGTAAAAAATGTAAAAAAAAAAAAAATGTAAAAAACTTGCTTTACCCCATGCTGTAAAAAATGTAAAGAGCACAGGGTTGAAAACCAGTGTGTCTTGGATAACACAGCAAATAAAATTATTTAAAACTCACAACTACACTCTCCAAGCTATGTTAAAAACGTGTGCTTCAATTTCTAATTCTTTGATAGTTCTTGCCTGTTGCATACAAACTAGTATCAGGAATTCTGTGATAGGGTTTATAGCATACTTTAAACTTCTCTACCTTATATGCCTACTATTACCCATATAACTCTTCTGGACTACTTACAAATAATAATTTTAAAGAACCTATTCAACAGCATGCAAATTTTATATTAAAATCATCCCCACTGGGTAAGCTACAAATGTTTCAATTAATGGCTAAGGCCATAATGATGGTAACCTTTGCAAAAAAAAAAAAAAAAAAAAAAAAAAAAAAAGAAAATCCTAATCTCTGAATGCTGTATATATTAGAGCTAGGTAGTAGAGCTACAGACTTGAATCATTGCTAGACACCACTAGTGCCACCTATTGGTTAAAAAAAAAGAATAGGATTCTGGGTAATTTCCATCTTTCCAAACAATGCAAGCAAAGATACATTTTTTACTTTCCTTTCACCTTCTGTGGAGGATGTTTTCTGTTATGGACATTTGATTAATATTGAATATGTTAGAGTCATTTTTTAAAAATGACCTTGGTTACATGCAAAGGAGTGAAGGGTAATAGGTATATGGGGGACAGGAAAGGGTTGACATTCTGGAATAAAAATCAATAGCAAACACTGTTCGCATTCTGCTGTAATTAGAGGAGTTGTCTAAAATCCCCAATGCCTTATTAAACTGTGATGAAGTGGCAAGGGCCAGTAGCACATAGGGAGACACATTTGGCTAACAAGTGTTTAAATCTGAGTCTGGGATATGGTGTCACTGAGTCAGCAATGACACAAACGAGGTAATAGGAGGCAATGCTGTCTCCATCAGCCCCAAGTACTGGAGTTTCATTCGTGTTCTAGAAGGAGGCTCAGGAGAAACCTGTTGTTTGTCTAACCTTTCTCTGGCTGCACAAAGTGGTCTCCCCAGATCTCTCTGGCCTTCAAAACCAGAACCCATCATCAGTAGACAGTCAGCAAGTAAAAACAGTTAAGGATCATAAATTTTTACAGCAGAATTTTCTTGCTAGGATGGTCCTAGCAACCAAGTTAGAGCTAAACATTATCCATTTTACTTTACTGCAGTCGAGGTTGAGCTCCTCGATGGCTGCTAAAAGTTTGAATTGTGATATGTGCTGAAAAAAAAAAAAATCACTTCGAATTTACATTCTTAAGGACCCCTTTAAAAGAGGAGCCTCAGAGTTTGCCACTGTCTGAATTTGTATTTCAATTATTAAGCGAAGAGAAGAAATTGTTTGGCTAGAAGCCTTTCTGGAAAACCCAGAAAAGGTCCAGAAGGACTGTTTAGAGGCTTTTTTTTTTTTTTTTTAATTTGACAGACAGAGATCACAAGTAGGCAGAGAGTGAGAGGGGCAGAAGCAGGCTCCCTGCTGAGCAGAGAGCCTGATGTGGGGCTCAATCCCAGGACCCTGGGATGATGGCCTGAGCAGAAGGCAGAGGCTTAACCCACTGAGCCACCCAGGCGCCCCTGTTTAGAGGCTTTTAACACTATTACACACCCATTAAATTAGAATCTTTCCATGTATTGTATTCAATGGTTGACTTCTCAAATCATATTGCGTCTGGATCCACACAGGTATCACGTGTGTACTCTTCTAGAATTCCTGTTTAAAGTATTTGTGGGTTCTTTCGCTGTATGAAAATCTTTGGAATTGTGCTCATAAAGCACCCCAATGTGTTCTGAATTTCTGGGTCCTAACTGCAGACTGAATGGATTCATTTCTCATCACAAATTTTAATTAAGAATTCCAGTGATGCAATCATTGCTAATGAATAATACCTACTCAGTACCAAAGCATTCTACTAAATATGTTTACTCAAGAGTATGTTTTCTAAAGATACTTCCCATGGGTCCGTTCCTCATTTTTAAGTCATTGACCTTATATTTAAAATAGGAGGAAAATGTTTATCTCCTATTTTATTGAGATATATGAGAATTCAGAAGACAAGGATGGCAGCTGGGAATAAATTCATATTAAAGTCAATCAATCATGATTTCAACTCCTCAGAAATATCAAGATGCTTAATTCTGTGACTTATCTTTGTTTAGATCATTTGGTAAGGCTATTCAATTGCTTATTCCCTGGCTAGGCTATTGTGCTTTTGAAAAAACTACCCCAGGCTACTGATTGCTTGAATATGCTCTTGATTTCCATGTAATAAGGGAAGAATCAATTCGTTTGTTTTTAACTTATTTGCCAGCTTTTATGTCGATGAACGAAAAACATAAATAAATAAATGAACAAACTACTCATCCCTTTTGATATCAGGTAAGTGTGCAGCCTATAGAAAGAGTGTTATTTCTGGGAATTTCAAACAATGTTAATTCTTTCAAGTTAAATCACTTGAAACACACAAAGGCTGAGGCAGACTACCCGTAAAAATGTTTCTCCAAGAGACCTTGAGTTCCAGGGAACAGAGGACCTTCCAAATCAAAGCAGGACATTACAAAATCCACTCAAGGTGACAAGAAGAGATCCCCAGATAAGACTATAACTCATGTGGGCGAGGGCAGGATCATTCACTCATTCATCCTTACATACGTTCATTTCACAATTTGTTATTAATAGCATCAATCTGCTTTGTGTAAAGCACTGTGCAGAGATAAATGAGATATACCTTGCATTTAGACAGCAACTTAGAGTTTGAAAAGCAGCTTTATCCGTCAGAGTCCTGGCAGGGAACAGATGGCACATTCAACGTGTGTAATTTGAAAAGTCTTTAATAAAGGGATTATTTGTAAAGGTGTGGGTAGACTGCAGAGAAACCACAGGGAGAGTTACCCTGAGGCCTGACTACCCCTAGGACCTAAGGAGCCAGAGGAGGTAGCAACTGGCAGAACCTAGACACATAGAGACAATGTGGGGAAGATCCCCTTGCTTAGAAGTCATTTCTAGAGGCACAGAGTAGAGGAAGAGGACAGAGGACAGAGGCTGGATCTAGAGGAACAATTGGAAACCCATTATTTAATTTTATTTTGATTCTTACAGAAGAGTAGTGTTAGAAACCCTAACTTTGCAAATGAGAAAACTGAAACTAGATTTGCTTATCATAACTTAGTTACATAGCAGAACCAGACCTTGAACTTGAGTCTTCTGAATCTAAATCCCGTGCTTACCAACCTGTCTCCTTATTCCCTACCCTTTGGACTTCCTTATGACCCTTATCATATTGAGTTATTAACATGTTTTATCACTTAGTGGACTGAGCTTCTTGAGAGAGAGAACTAGGTCATTGTATTTGGTGTATAGAGTTGCAGCTGGATAGGAATTCTGGAGACCTCAAATGGATAGAATGGAGAGAGTGTGCAACCTAGCTGGAAAGACAGATGTGTAAGGCTAACATCACACATAGCAGAATGCTGCAAATGCTAAATCCAGAAGTAGAGGGAAAGGAGGAATAGGTAACAGTGTGGGTTGTTAAGACTTTATGATGTGGGGTCATATGAGCTGAGCCAAGCACTATGAAAGACAAGGTCAAAGGTAACCTTTGACCAAGTTACTGTGGGCAGAGGGGAGAGCAGAAGTAGGAGCAGGTGGGAGGGCATGGTATAGTTGGGCATGCTTGACATTCCTGGAGGCAAATAGCCTGAGATGTGTCTGGAAGGACAACATAGGCGCACAGCATGGAATTTCTGAAGTGGCACTTGCTGGAGTTAGAATGTCTTTCTCAGGGTGTTTAGAAGCCATAGATTTTTGAAGAAAAGATGATCGTAATTTAGGCTGTGCTTTTGAGAGACAGTCCTCAAGGCAAAGGGTGGAAGAGCTTGGAGAGGTTTCAGAGTAAGGATGCTAGGATAGGGGCCAGGGCAGAAGTTGGCTTCAGTGGTATTGGAATCAGTACATACCAGAGACACAACAGGGGCTGATGTTTGACTGTCAGTGTGGGATGTGGTTTTTAGTGAGGACCTAAAAACTTATTTTCAATCCAAGTTTCTATAGAGAACATAGTCTTCAAATTCATCTAGATTTTCTTTGTATGGCCAAATTTAATAAAAGTTGAATTATTTTAAGAGATGGAGACACAGGAAGTGGAGCAGGTTTTCATGGAGGATAACTGAGTTTGGCTTTGGGTAAGTAGACTTTAAAGTGCTGGCATGGTATCCCTAAAAGGAAAATTAGAAATTGTCATAATAATTACATTCGTGGACAGGGGACACTTGCTATTTTCCAGAGAAACAGCAACATCTAAATGAGCCAAATACATAGAATAAGGTAAGAGGCAATTCAGTTCTTATCAAATGACCTAGGTTAGCCCTTATGCCCTCCTAAGTCTCACGTGCTCAGAGATGCTCGGGTGAAAAGCTTTAATCTTTTGTATTCTTGGAGTGTTTGCTCCAACACAGAAAACGTACACTGGAGAATTACACAATTATTTCCATTTCTCGGCCATGTCCATGCAAACATAGGAATAGCATACCTGGCAATTCGTTGTATTTTATCTAATACCTTTTGGGACGACTGTTCAGTGATATCTGTTCCACCCAACACTTTTATAGAAAATGCTGATGCATACTTTTAGAACTTTTTATGAAACTATTCAAAATCATTCTTTCAGAACGCTAAGGGAACTTTGATGTTTCTTTTTTTTTTAATTCTTTTTTTTTTTTTTAAGATTTTATTTATTTATTTGTTAGGGATAGAGGGAGAGAGAGTGAGCGAGCATAGGCAGACAGAGAGGCAGGCAGAGGCAGAGGCAGAGGGAGAAGCAGGCTCCCTGCCGAGCAAGGAGCCCGATGTGGGACTCGATCCCAGGACACTGGGATCATGACCTGAGCCGAAGGCAGCTGCTTAACCAACTGAGCCACCCAGGCGTCCCATGAACTTTGATGTTTCTTAAAAGTGGTATAGATAAGTGTCCAAAAATTAATTGAGTTAAACCATTATCACTCCATGTAAAATTAGGTATCCCTAGGATCTGATTATCAATATTTGCTACCGAAGTCTAAGTGAACTCAGAGAAATAGAGTTCCGTGGTTTCTTCTCTCCATTATTTTAAACAATGTGAACATTAGCCATTTGACTTGATTTGCAATGTTAACATGAAATATAGTAGAGAGTGGATCGTTTCAGAGTAAGAAATCACATCTTGACAGCCTGGTGATAAAATGCTATAACAGTAAAGATTAGATCACTTCCAGTTGTCTCTACAAAAATTTTGGGAAAAAACAGAATATGACTTTATATTCTTCAAGCTTAGTTTTTCTATTTATTTAGAAAAAGAAAGTGAGTGTGGGGCCATGAACATCATGATATTATTTAATGGTTAGAGTGAACTTCAGAGTAACTTCGATCAAGACAACTCATAATGTAATGGTTATAGGATTTGATAAGTTTCTTCACTTATGTTATATAGGTTAAAAACATATAGTGTTCTCCCCCAGTACATAAGGGAGAGAGACAGGAGGGAAGAGGGAGTGGAGGCAGAAAAAAAGTAGAGCAACAAAATGAAAGAAAAGGAAGGCAAATGAGAAATCTAATTAAATTTAACGGCACATTTCCAAGAAAAAGATAAAATCTTTTGCAACATCTGCAGGTTCAGTTTCTGAACTGTAGGCACTTACATTGGCAGGAACTTACTCCCCCCCCCCCCCCTTTTTGTTTTATTATTTGCCGTTAATGGGGGGAGAAATAAAATAGATATAAGTATTTGTTAATTTCATGCAACCCGTTTCAAATTACACAGAATCTCATAGAATGTAAGCTTAATTACATAAGCAACCTTTGTATTAAAAACATCACTTTATTACCCTCTATAAACATTTTATGAATCCGTTTAGTTTATGGTTAAATTAAGAGGAAATGAAAGGCAGGGATAAACTACAAAGGATTCTTTCCTCATCTTTTAAACTGACTTCATTAGAACCATAATTTAGGGCTAGGTATATCTGAGCAATCCAAGCATAGAGATAGGACAAATCTACACTTGTATTATTCAGTCAAATGTTGAAAAAGTGGTGTTTGGTTTTTGATGAATATTTAATATGCCAGAGAGCTCTCAAGATTCCACTTTAGCTGTGAGATCTGGAGCGGTTTTCAGCAGAGGCTGAATTGCTGATCTGGCCCCCTGAGCTCCCTCTCCACTTTTCTTCCTCTGATATTCCTTAAGTTGCAGAGAGGTAGAAAGATACAGCACCCTGCTGCCTGAATAGTCTCCTATATGTACTGTATAAATGAAAAAGATTAGGAAAAGGACCCTGGACCTGAGGCAG
Organism: Mustela lutreola; assembly: GCF_030435805.1. Taxonomy (NCBI): domain Eukaryota; kingdom Metazoa; phylum Chordata; class Mammalia; order Carnivora; family Mustelidae; genus Mustela; species Mustela lutreola. The sequence continues at coordinate 73,378,519 of NC_081296.1, read as the reverse complement.
TCCACACTCTGGAGAAGTACCCTGGTCCTGGTTTGAGGCCACAGGACTCTGACTATCCAGCAAAGGTTTTTGACTCCCTGGTAATGGCCTTAAGCCTCGAGGGCTCGAGAGAAAGCCAACATTTTTCATACTGCAGCATAGAATTTGGACCCAATTTGAGCCATCTGGACCCTTCCTTGCCTCTTAATCAGTGCAAGTCAATGTGGGACAAGAAACACAGGGCTTTCACAGATGACTGGTCTTACTTATTCCTGCAATTCAGAGGGATTGCGAAAAGCACTGGTTGAGCTGGCCTGTGATTAACCAGTGACTCTCTGGTTCAAGTGGGAAATGGTGAGCTTCTGGAAAAAAAAAATCAGAAAAAAATAAATTCTAGAACATCTGTGAAAGATTATTTATTAAGTCATGTATTTTGTTATTCAATTATTTTATTAGGGCAAGTACACAGGTTTTGTTTTGTTTTTGCTTAGCTTTGGTATCCTAACGATTCCAGGTTTCAGTTTCCTCTTCTGCAATGCTAAGATAGTTAATATGAGGTTACTGTTAGGAGTACAATAACCAATGTTTATGAAAACATTATATAGGTTTTATAGAGTAAAACTGTAAAACCTTACAATAAGATTAGCTATTACCAAAGTTCAGTGGCCGACCTGGTGGCCAGGTAAGAATTGCTTGGGATGCTTTGTTAAATTCTGTGCGTCACACCTGCTTTCTTCCCTTCCTTCCCATTATGATCTGTCCGTCTAGTGTCCTTCTCTTCTCTCTCACTGAGTATCATTACTTTAGTGACCCCCTGTTACACCGCATTCTTCAGCATAATAAAAAGGTGAAAAGTAGCTGCCTTTAAGCACCGAGTACTAGAAAGCCATATTTGTATCTCCAGTGCTTAAAACAGTATCTGGAAAATACATATTTATTGAATGAACAGTTTAAATGATAATGCAGAGATTACTACCAGAAAGGTGAATGTAGTTCTACTACTATAGTACATCTTTAAAAAATTTTAAATACCCCTTAACTACCTCACTGGGGGAAAAAAAATCTAGAATAGGATAATACTTGAATGTGATCAAAGTGCAAGCCACTCATATCAAAATCCAACAAGTTCTTAGTGGTAAAATACAAGAGTTCCTCTTAAAAAAAAAAAAAAAAAGTCATAGAGGGGCACCTGGATGGCTCAGTGGGTTAAGCCTCTGCCTTCAGCTCAGGTCATGATCTCAGGCTCCTGGGATCAAGCCCCACATTGGGCTTTCTACTCAGCGGGTAGCCTGCTTCCCCCTCTCTCTCTGCCTCTCTGCCTACTTGTGATCTCTATCTCTGGGTCAAATAAATAAATAAAATCTTAAACAAACAAACAAACAAACAAAAAAACCACAATGCCACAGTAAGGCAGGGAGAAGCATCCAAGTAAACAGAACAGAGTACAGATATAGACACAAATTTTTATATAATATTAAATTCATTAATATGTAAATTAAAATATAAATATGGTAGCATGTCAAGTAACAGAGAAAGGATAAATTCTTTAATAAGAAAGCTGAAACAATGGTTGTTTTTTTTTTTGGCTGGCGGGGGGGAAGCTGGACTCCTGTTTCATACTTCATTGTCTGCCAGAAAATAAACTTCTAATGGATCATATATCCAAATTTAAAAAGAGGTTATAAAAATCTATAAGTGATTATTTCCACAAACCTAAGATAGTTTCTAAATATGACAAGACACAAAACCAAAACTCAGAGTAAAAGACTGGTATTTTTCCTATAAAAATCTGAAAATTTATATGCAGTGAAAAATACAATAAAACTTAAGAAGACCAACTAGCAACCATCTGCAATATAAAAAACAAAAGGATTATTATTCTTTTCTAAGTAACAGCTGTACTAAGATGTAATTCACATACTAAAAAGCTCACTCTTTTACAGTATACAATTCAGTGGTTTTTAGTATATTGACAGAGTTGTGCATTCATCACCACAATCTATTTCTAGTATGTTCACATCATCCCAGAGAGAAACCCTGTACCCATTAGCAGTCACTCTTTATCCCTTCCTTTCCCTGACCCTGGTAGCCATTAATCTAAACTTTGTCTCCATAGATCTGCCTGGACATTTCATACATGCGGAATCATACAATATGCAGCCTTTTGTGTCTGTTCCTTTCACTTAGCACAAAGTGTTCAAGACTCATCCATGTTTGTGTCATGTATTGGTACTTTATTCTTATTATGGCTGAATCATATGCTTTTGAATGGATATACCACATTTTCTTTATCGCTCATCAGCTGATGGACGTTTGGGTTGTTTCTATTTTTTTGGCTACTGTGAATAATACTTCTATGGAAATTTATATACAAGATTTTGCATGGATACATGTTTTCATTTCTTTTGGGCATATACCTAGGAGTGGACTTGCTATGATAACCCTGTCTTTAATTGGTTGAAAAACTACCAAACTGTTTCACTCATTGGCTGCATAATTTTATATTTCTATTAGCAGTGTATTAAGGTCAATGTTTTTATGTCCTCATCAACACTGTTACTGTCTGTCTTTTTTATTATAGTCATCTTAGTATGTATAAAGTAACATCTCACTGTGGTATCGTTGTGCATTTTTCTATTGACTAAAGGTGCGGAACATCTTTTCATGAGCTTACTGGCCGTTTGGGTATTTTCTGAGAAATGTCTACTTAAATTCTTCACTTATTTAAAAAATTGGGTTATTTACCTTTTTATTACTGAATCATAAGAGATCTTTCTATATTATAGGCAAAAGTCCTTTAATCAGATATACGATCTGCAAATGTCTTCTCTCATTCTGTGAGTTGTCTTTTCACATTCTGGATGGTGTCCTCTGGAGCACAAAAGTTTAAAAATTCTGACGAAGCCCAATTTATTTTTTTTGTATTTTGTTGATTGTGCATTTGGTGTAATATCTAAGAAACCACTGCTTAATTCAAGATCATGAGGCTTTACTCCTATATTCTCTTCTAAGAATACAATAGTTTAACTTTTACATGTAGAGCTATGATCTATTTTGAGTTAATTTTATATGGTGTGAGGTAGGGATCCACATTCATTATAGTGCATGTAAAAATTATTATCTTAATGTATTAAGTGCACTTCAATAATAAATACTGCAAATATGCCAATAATAAAATGGACAAATGATATTGAGCAGGTAATTTCAATCAATTAAGAAGATATCAACTTCAAAAAGTAATCAAAATGTAAATTAAAACAATAAGTTATCATTTATAGTTAGTAAGTTTAGCCTTAATTAGAGAGACTAGTAAAATCCAATGTTGAGGATGTACGGGGACATATACTTCCTTGTATTTATTGGTGGGAGCAGTTGGCACCATGTATCTGAATGTAAGATGTACTTTTCTTTCAACCAGAAGGTCCATCTCTGTAAATTAATTCTTTAAAAAAGAACTAGACTACTGTACATACTTAGGACTGTTTATGACAGCAATAAATTTCAAACTACCTAGATATCGATCATTAGAGGACTATTTAAATTATCAGGGAAATACTACACAGCTGTTGAAAGGGACATTAATATTTTGTGCATAGAAATACACCTACTACATACTAACAGATAAAGGTAGACTATAGAGCAGTTTATTTCATATGCTTTCATACTTTAAAAACAAAACCCAAATGAAGGATATGTGTGAATGTAAATAAAAGTCTTAAAAATCCCCATGATTTTAAAACAGGTAATTTACTTTCTTCTTCACATCTCCATGTACTATCAGAAACTTTTCTCTTTTTATCAAGAAGGAATTAATTCCATTTTCAGAGAAAAGTTAATTGTTTTTTAAAAAAATCTAAAAACTTTTAAAATTTTCAATATGTTTCCACATTTGGTGCATATACACACACAAGCCTGCCCCAGAAAAGACAGGGAGAGAAAACTGGGGCATTATTTAGTATTGGATTCAAATGTTCTTTACATCTCCTTTATTGATTTGTATATTTCAGGGAGGGTTTTTTTTTTTTCCTCCCAGAGTTATCTAGATAATGCTATTAATTTTCCACTTTCCCTTCTGAAATGTAAGTTCCTAGCCCTCATTTTTCCTTGCAGGAAGTTTCTGGAAAGGCTCACAAAGGGAGTTGCTTCATGATGGGTTCTTTTCTCTTTTTCCATGGGAACAGTGGTATATATGAAAGTTCACGTAGCTGATCAAAATGCATCATGTTATTGATATTACAACATAAATAGCAGCTTTACCTTAGCCAATGTCGAACTTTCAAATATGCAAATATGCTCCTTTACATTTGCTTTAAATAAAATTATATTTCATGTCCTATTCTAAAATTTGAATATATTTTTATTGATTATACAAAGAACCCCCAAAACTATAAAACAAATGTATAGCCTATAAAAATACAATTCCACCATGCTATAAATTACAGTGAGCTAAAGCTAATGGGCTAGCTAGAGCAAACATTAAACACTTGACTAACAATATGTACATGGGCTTTAGAGCTTAGAAATTCTTTCAGAGAATGTTTCAATAGGTTACCTTTTTTAAAAAGCTGTATATGGGGGACGCCTAGGTGGCTCAGTTGGTTAAGCAGCTGCCTTCGGCTCAGGTCATGATCCCAGCGTCCTGGGATCGAGTCCCACATCGGGCTCCTTGCTCCGCAGGGAGCCTGCTTCTCCCTCTGCCTCTGCCTGCCTCTCTGTCTGCCTGTGCTTGCTCTCACTCTCTCTCTCTCTGACAAATAAATAAATAAAATCTTAAAAAAAAAAAAGCTGTATATAGAAATTTGAAATGTTTTTATTAGTAATAAATTCATGGACTATATTCAAAACTTTTCCACCTGTTCTTTTCTACACACACACACACACACAGACAGAGTATCATAATCATTTCTGGGGGGCATTCGTGATTATTCAGCTACAGGAAGGGGACTGGAAAGTAGGAATATCTTAAATTGGGTTTTCTAGCCTTTCCTCTGTTTTCGTTTCTTACCCCAATATTTCCCTTCCTTTGCTACTGAATTGATGCTAAACGTAAGAGAACAATTTAAGCAACTTGTTTAGGCCTGACTTGGAGGGACAGCCACTATTCTCTGTGCCTGATAGCTTGTATTTCCAGGATTCCATTTGTTGACCTTTTTTTAGAGGTACTTTGGTGTAGTGGAAAGAGCACTGCATAAAGCCAGGTTTATGTACCAATTTTGTTCCTTAATAGCTGTTGGAAAATTTATTTTAATAAGTTTTAATTTCCTCACATATAAAATAGGAATATCAATCCTCATAAGGTTATTAAACACCTAAATGAGATAGCATTGGTAAAGCACTTAGCATTATGGTTAGCACACAGTAGGCTTGCAATAAATATTAGGTCTTGTGTTATTTTACATAAGTTGTATGATTACATGAAGGTTAGTTTCAGAGAGGAAATACAAGTGCTAAGTGAATGGCATTGAATAAAACTAAATTAAAGGTCTTTGTAAATCCGGCATAGGCTGATCCTGCACATCTTCACAGGGTTGGGCACAGGGTAGATCCTCAATAAATTATATAGATAGGATAGAAAAGCAATTTAGGGATTACTCTTTTTTCACGTCCTCCCTCTTTTTTAATCATAGTCACTCCCCTTTCGCCCGTCTTTGCTCTTGCAGCCACTTTAAAATTTTAGTTTATTATACAGTGGAGAATGTTACAGCTACTACTTTGGTGCAGAACCACACCATAAGGGGCCTAGTTAATCTCTGGTTTATAGGAGGCAAGTAAGTGTAATATATTGTGTCAATTCTGCCAGGTAGTGACTGCATGGGCTACTGCGTTGCTGAAACAATGTGGCTACAGGAGGACATGTGGGGAAGAACACTGACTGACGAGTTATGCCTACCATGGGCACAGGAGTATGGACTAGACATCTCTGCACCATCTACTTCTATTTCATACGCTGAAGGAAAAAAAAAATGGCGGAAGGGAAAAAGTAACAGGTGATTTCCAGACAGGAAGGGAACAATCAAGTTTATAAATATTTCTCATTTAGTGGACACATTTTTAGGTCCCATCTACATCAAGAATGTTTTCATTTCCCTCTTGAGGAGCTTTCCTTGTTAGGAAGATTTTAGTAGCCATACCTTGAGAAAGCCTTCAGAGAGTTTTAGTTTTACTGCTAGAGGTTTTACCATAGAAGCAAAAAGCATTTATAAAATTCTGTTCTTGCCATTGGAGAGTTTGATCATTTGGTATGTTAAATAATATCTAAGTTTACACAGGCCCTCTTTCTCTCATTTTCTCATTTATTCCATTGGTTACATAGAGGCAGAACATGTAAAAGAGTTTGCATTTGAATGTTTATTGACCAAGCCCCCACTTTGCCATAAGCACTGTTCAAATATTAAATTTCATGGATTATGTAAAGTATATGTAATCCCAAAGGGATCTCACCAAACCCATATTTTAATAATGGAAAGTATCTATTTTTTGAGACAAATAAAAAAGTGCACATAGTTCCTACAAGCATATGTTAAAGATCAAGGGATTTCTGATAGAATAAACTCAAAATTGAACAGATTCTAAAGATCATCTGTGATCAAGTCTTCTATTTTACTGGTGGGAAAACTGAGGCCCAGGGAAGTTAGTGATCCTTTGGTCTTAGTGAGTTAGGTAAGCGCCATGTTGAAATGGAATCCAACTATCTTGACACTCAATCATAGCATTTTCTACCAAATGTCACTGCCCCTGAAAAGAGCTGTGTCAGAAATAAGATGATAAGGATGTGTATTCAGGATGATGTTAGGGGGCTTATGTAATGGAAGGGGTAGGTAGGTAGGAAGGTAGGTTGAGATGGAAAAATGAGGAAGATTTAAACAGCAACAGACATAGAATTGGATTAATTAGGATCAATCTCAAATCAGCAGAGCTTCTCCATATAGGAAGAGAGATTTTGAAGAAGATTAATGGACAATTGAAAAACAATGAACTAAAGGAATTTTGGAGTCTGAATCCTAACCAATGTAGTTTATTAGGGTATTATCTGAAAGCAATTCAAAGTTTGAAGGAAAAATAGAATCAACCTTGGAATCCAGTGAGTATCAGTCAATAACCAATCAGTTAGGAAAATAAATGCCACAACATTTGCTGGTGGGAAAGGAGAAGAGGCAAGAGGTCAAGATTGCAACCAAGCCCTATGTGGGCACTCTGGATATCCTGAGCTGTACTTACGGGGAGTTCAGGGTGGGGAGTGAGGCAGGATTGGCTCTTTTTCAGGGAGCAGGATAACCCTCAGAATGCAGATCAGGATACCCTGTGCACACATATGCCTTCCTGTGCTTCTCTGCTCTGGCAGTGAGGAGAGTTTTGCCAGTCTCTCCACACCCTGTTCCTTTGATTCTATCAAGTTCACAGATACACCTTGCCCTTGCCTTTCCTGGATGAGAGGGACACAGCTGACAGACCCTAGTACGTTCTTTAAAGCCTGGGCCTGGTGTGAAAGGGAGAGGAGCAATAAAGACACCCTTTTCTCTATGTGATAATTGGATAATCTTACAAAAGCTTATCAGACACTTACGAGGTGGACAAGCATACCATTATAGTAATAGGGGCCTGGGTAGGACTTACACGATGATGAGGATTACAGTGATCATAATAATAATAGCAGTTTTCCATGTGTTGAATCCCTACTGTGTCAAGTACTTAATTGGGTACTTTAAAAATATTAATCTTTATAGTAAATGAGGTATGCATTATAATCACCAGGAATGTATGTATATCCATGAAATGTGGAAGCAGTCCATAGGGCAGTGGCTCAATGCCAGGTCTATCACTACCTGTGTGACTAGAGGAAGGAACTGAACTCTTGGAGCCTCAGTTTCTTATGTGCAAAATGGGAGCATTAATTCCCACATGGCAGGGTTGTTGCTGAAGTGCCTTTCACAGTACTTGGCCTCCAAGAAGCTACAGAGCAGATGTCAGATCCTTTCCACTGCCTTCATCCTTTCTTTCCACCTTGGCAGAGAGAGAAGACACTAGGAGCTTTTGCCAAGTTTTCTCACCACAGTGAACCCCTCTTGCTTCCCCCTCCCAGCCCTGCTTCTAAAAATAGCTGCTGAGAGTTGTAAACCCGAGAGTAATGTCTTAAGTGTGTTGTTCAGGCTGAGAGAAACCCCTGGAAGTCTCTCCTCCCTCTTGAGCTTCGCAAGAGACCGTGTTCCTCAGGAGACTTAACAGAATTTTAGGGTCACACAACTTGGATTTCTAGGGATGGAGGGAGGATGCAGAACATCCAACCAGCCCTTGGAGCGGATAGATATAACCTGGTGAATTTGAAGACGGAGTTTTCTAAAGAGACTCGGACTGAAAAACAAGTTTTTAGATCCCTAATAAAAACCTGGAAAAAGTGGAGTTCAGATCACCCTCTGAACGCCTCATCAGCCGACATCCAAGAAGCAGATTGGAGACTTCTCTTGTGCTAAGGAAACTTACATATCTTAAGGGGTAGAGAAGAGGATTAAACAGCAGAGATGTGGATGCACATGGGTCAATATGTGGGGTTGTTTTTTTCTTGCAACAAATGTTTGCAAATGTGTACTAAAATGACAAAGGACTTGACTAACAACGCATTACTGAAACCCATGCTTACTGGATATACTGATGGCTTACTGGTTACAAAAATGTCAGCTTAGTTTATCACAGATCAATAACTCATTACATGCTCGAGAATATACACAATACAACACGGATCAGCTTGCTGTCACATCCAGCCATTCAAATCCCACACCAATATGGACCTTTTTAGTCATGTGACTCTTCCTGTTTCCTTCCTACACTCTACCAGCTTTGGGAATTAAAATACATTTTATGTTTTGTTAGATAGTAAAATAATTAAAAATATGTTTTGCTTTCATTTGGAAAATTTGACGGCTGAAGGAATTAGCAGATGATTAAAAAACAAAATCTTCATTTAACAAGACTTATAAATGTGTGTGTGTGTGTGTGTATGTGTGTGTGTGCATGCACACACACACATACACACAATACCTCTCTTTCCTAATTAGAAGTTGTCAGGGCTTCCATAATTCAAATTAGCAAATCTATTCCAGTTGATTTTAGCAGAGACCATTCCGGGTACAGGGTAAGGGAATGAAGATACACAAACTGTCCCTACATTGTCTACACCCGCAACGTACTGGGACCTGAAATACAGCTTCATGGAAGAGAACATAATTTACATGGCTATGCTAGCAAGATTCTTAAAGTCCAACAGGAACGGGAACACATTACCTTTTTCTTCCTTTCTCCACCTGAAAAAGTAGAATCTAGGTTTGGCATTGGTATTACAGATCAGTTTGAGTCCACAGAAGTCTGATTTCCATTTGGCCACAAATGAGGAATTTCATTAAGAGTACCCACCAAACCAGCATTGACAACCTGGTGACCAGGCAATCTGTTTGTCTGTGTAACGTAGGCTGGAAGCCCTGGGGGCATATGTTAGGCACAGTGTTGTCATTCAAGAAATAGTCAACATTAACTTAATTTTTGCCTAAGGCAATGCCTTGCTCAAGTCTATCATGTTTGGGGCTCTGGATCCTCTCCCTGTTACCTACCAGCAGACATCACTACTATCTCAGTAATTGTAACACACATTCTAATTGGACACAGATGTATTTTATTTTATTTTGTTGTTGTTGATACAGACATATTTTAATTACCAACCTTCTCTGCCATGACTTTTCATCTTTGTCCCTTTAACATAAAAATAAGTCTGATTTGAGAAAAGCTGCTGTATTCTTCCTGTGCTCTGCTGCAAAAAATAACTTGCAGTTGACTGGCCACAACAGACACATGCGTTGATCTTTTCACAGCTGGGTTGTTTGTATTCATGTGAGCCTAGGAAAAATATTGCCATTTGTATCAGGTGAGTGAACGCACAGCTCCACCACAGGCTGGTAAGCCTCAGCATGGAGATTGATGGCCACAAGCAGGAGGCTGTAGTTTCTCCGAAGCAGCCCCTAATTCAGCTGGAGGGGGCATGTGGCAGGATGGGAGAGGCCTTTCCCTGCTTATTTTGCAATTAAGAAAGGGCAAACCTCTCTCTTCTAAATTCATAGTTTGGTGGGTTGGAGGTGGAGAGGAGGGGTGTCAAGTTCCTAAACTGGGATCTTTGGACACTGAGATATCCATGGACCAGACAGGTAGACTATGAACTCTGATAGTAAATAAAAAATTTAGGACACATGTACATTGTGTGTTTGTGTGTGTGTGTGTGTGTGTAAAATATCCACAACTTTTCAGAGTCTCAGGAGCTTCCAACATGTAAAACCTCAATGTCCTCCTAGACCAGCATTTTCAAACATGACCACGCATCAGTACCATCTTTAGGGGTTGTTAAAACAGTGATCCTGGAACCCCAGCCCAAGAGTTTCTGATTCAGTAGGTCTGCTATGGGCCTTGAGAATCTGCATTTTTCACAATTTTCTGGGTGACTCTGATGCAGCTAGTCTGGGGACCAAACTTTGAGGAACACTAAACTGAAAGAAGGCAAGGTTTCCAAACCTCTCTGCACACTGGAATCACTGGGGGAAGCTTTTAAAAAGATACCAGGTTGGGGACGCTTGGGTGGCTCAGTTGGTTAAGCAGCTGCCTTCGGCTCAGGTCATGATCCCAGTGTCCTGGGATCGAGTCCCACATCGGGCTCTTTGTTCAGCAGGGAGCCTGCTTCTCCCTCTGCCTCTGCCTGCCATTCTGTCCGCCTGTGCTCGCTCTCTCTCCCTCTCTCTCTCTGACAAATAAATAAAATTGAGAAAAAAAAAAAAAAAGGATACCAGGTTGTAGTCTCTGCTCCTAGAAATTCTAATTTGATTGATCTGGGGGAGCCCAGGTATTTTTTTTTCCCCCAAATTCTCCATGTAGTTCCAATAATGTGAGGCAGGGCTGTGAATCACACTGCCTCAGAGCAACAGGAGAGTTGTGGTGATAGCAGGAGAGGGAATGTATTGAGATAAAAGATCCCTTTCACTTTCAATGATTTAGCCTTGTGATTTTTTTCTTCCATCTCAGGTGATAAGTAATTGCATGAGTTTGCTAGGGTGGCTGGACAAAGAGCCACAGACTGGGTGGTTTTCACAACAGTAATTTATTGTCTTAGTTCTGCAGACCGGAAATCCCAAATCAAGATGTCTGTGGGGTTAGTTCCTTCTGAGTCCTGGAAAGGAGATCCCCAGGTTCCAACATCTCTCCTTGGCTTGTAGGTGGCAGTCTTTTTCCTGTGTCTATTCAAATAGTCTTCCCTCTGTGCACATGTCCAAATTCACCCTTTTTATAAAGCTGCCAGTCAGACTGGATTAGGACCCACCCTTATGACCTCATTTTAAGTTGATTAGCTCTACAAAGATCCTGTGTCCATCCAGGACACATTCTGAGGTACTGGGAGTCAAGACTTCAACACATGAATTTACGGAGAAGGGATTGCAATTCAATCTGTTACAATAATACTGTTGTTTCTAAAACCGTAAATATCTGGGAATGGGAGAGGGATACTCTCTACTCCTCTTTGTAAATTTCTCATTCAAACCAAAGCCTTTTATAATTGTAGAAAATCAATCTTTTGTAAATATTTTCTTCTTAGCTCATAACTGCAGAGTCCAAACTTCATGCTATGCTTTTGAGGCAGAGCACTGAGCTACCAGAATGAGGTCCCAGGGTCATTGCTAAACAACTAGAAAATAGACGGTCATTGGTATGCAGTGGATGGTCCATCCAGTTGACACCATGGGTCATCTCTGCAACAGATCCCAGGAAAACTTGAACACTCTTTCCAGTTCAGCCAGCCAAAAATTTTCTGACAGGTTTACATGACTCTGCTTTATTCTGAACATTGGAGAATCAGGTATAATGTGTTTTTAATGTAATGTGACAATTTTTAAGGCGCTAGACAACCTTGTTTTCACAGCTTAACTTTCTGTGCTGAAGGGATGCTAAGTTTGCAGCATGCCAAGGGATTTTTTTAAGCAGAGAAAATTGTGTAATCAGCAAGTGGACCTTAGCAAGATCATTACTAGGGCGGCAGAACAGTAATTGGTATGGAAGATATGGGAAAGCAAAGATCTAAGTGGGGGCACCTTCACTATTCTGGTATGTTCACAGTGGAGAAAGGAAAGCTTTGTGGAATAAAGAACACTTTCAGTTACGATCAAAATTAAGGTTAAGGGCTGAGGTAGGGGGCGAAATGCATTGCTAATACCACCAGGGACTTAGGAAAATGCCTAAATCTGAGCAGAATGATAGATGGTCCTCAACAAAAGGAACAAAACAAAACACATGGAAGTGAGCTTCCTGAAGAGTTGTGCTACTAAGCACAGTAGCCCTTAAACTCTTCCCTCCGTTCCAGCTGCTCTGGCCATCTTGCATTTTCCCAAACATCTGAAGTTCTTCCCTATCTTGGAGTCTTTGCCTTTGGAGTTGCTTCTCCCAGAAATGCTTTTCTTCTGGCTCTTTGTATACAGCAATCCTTGCTACATTTTGGGTCTCACTGTAAATATCACCGCTCAAGTGAGGTTTTCTTTGACCATTCCATCTGCTTATGTTGCCTCTTTCATTTCCCTTTTATAAGAGTTTCACATTGTAATGTTTTCCATTTATTCACTGGCTCTTCTTTCATTACAGTGTAAGTTCCATGAAGGCAGGAACTACACAACCAGCCCCGACCTTCTGGTAGACACTCAATATAGACCTTTTTGAATGAATGAATGAATGAATGAATGAGTGAATCAAGCAGGCTAAATGAAAGGTTTCACGAACACGGACAGTTGACCGATGTTACACAGGAACAGGGACATCTATCTAGCCTGTCTCCCATCGGACATGGTGAATTCTTTTTATTAAGTATCTACAATGGCAATGGCCTGACCCTAAATGGGAACCTTTTATTTATAATCTTTAATACTCAAATTAATCCTGCAAGATAGATACTGTTATCACTACTTTGAAGGAAAGAAGGCTAATACTTGTCCAAGACCACAGACCTATGAATTAAAGTGAGGTAGACGTGACTCATGTCATTCTCATTTTATTATGACTGTACGAATAATTGTCCCTTAAGTCACTGTATTCTCTTGCAACTACAGGCTACAGACAAAAGCAGCTGATGACAGTGGTAAAGATGTAAGAAGTATTTACACTGCCTACCACCTACAGTAAACATGATAGAAATGAGAAAGACTATATTTCAGCTTTGTTTCAAGCACTCTGAGGGGCACAGTGGCTTTTGAGTAGCATCCTGGAACTCTAGCTTTTAAAAATAATAGCTCAGGGGCACCTGGGTGGCTCAGGCAGTTAAGTGTCAGATTCTTGGTTTTGGCTTGGGTCATGATCTCATGCGTCCTGGGGTCCAAGAAGTCTGTTTGAGATTCCCTCTTTCCCTCCCCCAACACATGTGCACACACGAGTGCTCTCTCCCTGGCTCTCAAATAAGTAAATCATCAAGAAAAGAAATAAAAACAATAGTTTCAAAGAGAAAAAGAGTTATTTTTGCAATAGGGAAACCTGGGACTCACCACTTTAAACAAGTAAGCAAAATTTGTATCATTAGTAATAAAACATATTGACATCAACTACCTTCTGATATGATGCTCTGAGATGGGCTTAATATTACTTCTTTGGTATTTTTGATAAAAAGTATACTCCCATTTTAAACATGAGACAACATAGATAGCTCCAAATTGGGGCATATTTCTAACACATAACTAGCCACTCCTCTTTTAAAGTGTCACAGGATCATGAAGAAGAATCCCAGATTAGGGGAGACCAAGGAGACATGACAATTAAATGTAGGGTCGATCCTGGATTAACTTCTGAACTAGAAGGAGGGTATCAGTAGGATGATCAGTGAAACTCAGATGAAGTCTACAGATTATTTAATACTGTTTGTATCGTCGTCAAGTTCCTATTTTGTATTACTGTTCTGTAGTTATATAAAATGTTAACAAGTGGTGGTGAGGGGAAGTTGGGTGAAAGTTATATTAGAATTTTTTGTGTATTTTTTGAGCTTCTTTTATTGAAATATAATTAACAGTGTTATATTAGTTTCAGGTATAAATATAAAGCTTCAACAATTCTATACATTTCTCAGTGCTCATCAAGATATGTACACTTAGCCCTCTTTATCATATTTCTTCCATTTCCCCCACCCCCAATTTCTCCTCTAGCAAACACCAGTTTGTTCTCTGTATTTAGGAGTCCGGTTTTGTTTGTCTCTCTTTTTTTAATTTGTTCATTTGTTGTTTCTTAAATTGCACATATGAGTGAAATCATATATCATTTGTCTTTCTTTCTCTCACTCACTTTTTTCACTTAGCATTATACCCCTAGATCTGTGTTGGGAATGGCAAAATTTCATTCTCTTTTATCTTTCATATATATATATATATATATATATATATATAAATATATATCTATAATCAGATATATCTATATCTGATATCTATAGTATAGATATCAGATATAGATATATATCAGATATATATATCTGATGTCATATATATATCTATATAGAAATATAGATATCTATATAGAAATATAGATATATATATGACATCATCTTTACCATTCATCTACAGATGGACAATTGGGTTGCTTCCATATATTTTTTGGAACTTTTTAGAGTTTTCTTTTTCTGCTCCTTTTTTTTTAATGTTAGTCACCATACAGTACGTTGTTAGTTTTTGATGTAGTGTTCCATGACTCACTGTTTGCGTATAACCACCCAGTGCTCCATGCAATCCATGTCCTCCTTAATACTTATCACTGGGCTCACCCATCCCCCCACCCCCTCCCCTCTAAAACCCTTGGAGTTTAAAGTTATTACAAAATGAAATGTTAAAAAACAGCATAGTTTCTAAAAAAAAAAAAAAAAAAGATATACCAATTTCAAAAAACTGAAACTAAAACACGACCTACCAAAGGTTTAGAATAACGCTTTCTCTCTAAGTTTGGTGCCACTGGGAACCACTGTGTAGTGCTGAAGGTTGTTTAGTGGTTTTTGTTTTTGGTTTTTTTTTTTTTTAAAGATTTTATTTATTTATTTGACAGAGAGAGATTACAAGTAGGCAGAGAGAGAGAGGAGGAAGCAGGCTCCCTGCTGAGCAGAGAGCCCGATGCGGGACTCGATCCCAGGACCCTGAGATCATGACCTGAGCCGAAGGCAGCGGCTTAACCCACTGAGCCACCCAGGCGCCCGTTTAGTGGTTTTGAATGGTACCATGATTCGTTATTTTTGTGTCTCCTAGAAGAGGAATCAAGAAATAAATCATGAGGAACCAATAGTAAATCTCTGTATATATGAAAGAAAACAGATAGTCTTGGATTCATTCCTTCCCCATTCTTGGGAAAATGAGGAATTCCTTCAGAGAATGAGGATAAAGTCTGAAATCAAAAAACGACGTGCATATGAACTGTCTATATAACAATATAAACAATATAACAATATTGTTATTGTCTATATAACTATTGTCTATATAGCAATATCATATCTCTTAAGATCTATGGTTCCTCTTCTCTCCATCTATCATGAAAGACTAATTCAGGTGCCACCCCCACCCTATCTTTGCCATATATAGCACACCTGAAACAGACCAAGGAATCACAATAAAAAGCTCTGGGAACAATGACTTCTCAAAGCCACAAGGGAGAATCACCTGGGTTTGAAGCTGCTGAGCCTTGCTAGATGCAAGTCGTTCCCTATTGTAGCTGGGCTATGGCTTCATACGTGGGCAAAATGCCATGTCTATAGATGGGCAGCAAGGGGTGGGTGTAATTGTTGGAGGGGGCCAATGCCTCTATCTATATATGACAGTAACACTCCACTTAACAGAGGAATGGAGGTGTACGGCCACGGAGGAGCTTTGCAATGGCAGAACCAGCCTGCCCAGGTCGCATGTTTCAGAGAAACACTTTGCTCTAAATCCCTGCTCTCCCCGCCCTAGAACGAATCTCCTGCTGCCCAGGAAACCCCTGCAGCGCTGTGAATAGGAAAGGGATGATGATGAGCAAATTCATGCCTACAGAAAAGCTGTGGGCCCCAGTGAGCTTGTTTCATTAGACTATTGTGGAAGCTGATGATTTGAGGAAAGGCAAGCTAACGAGAAGGGGCAGTAATGGAGTCAGGACCTTGCTCTAAAACATGCAGTCCAGCTCATTTCACAAATAAGTTGGCAGTGCGGGTACAGGTAGTGGCCAGAGAAAATGAGGCTTCTTAGAGGCCAAATCTCTCCCTCTACTAGAGCTTTTAGGGGCTCTAGTAGAGGGAGAGGGGCTCTTTATTAAAGCTCTGAAGGGAGGAGAGGCCCTTCTTCATTTTACCCACTTCCCAGGGCAAGCCCTTACACTGTGTTATGAGTAGAAAGAGATTGCAGAAAGCAAACCAGGTCTGCTGATTTTCTAATGTTCTTTCTTATCACCTCATTGAACTAAAAGCTTTACATGGCCAAGATCACTACCCTAAGATATTGGCGGAGCACGACCAAAATTCTCTGGGCATCTGACTGACACATTTTATATGGGCTCATTCATGAAGGAACCAAATCAACTTTCACTATGAAATTGAGTTACATGCCGAAACTGCCTTCCTATAGAAACTTTTAGGATTTCAGCCTTTTTTGAACAGGCCATCAGAACCTAACGATGTTCCAGCTATCCATATAATGAAATTCAAAGCAATGACTACAATTGGAAGCATGCATTTAAAAAATCTGAATGTAAGTGTCATTGTTGAATATGATGAGTGGGAACACATATCAGTGATATACTTTGCAGTGAAAAGTCTAAGTTCCTATCTGAGCTAATATCAGACTTTCCCAACCCTCCCTTTGCTGGGTGGGTCTTTGAGCAATAGTAAATTAAACTCCACCTGGGCATGATTCAAATGGCTTATCTATGACTCAAAATCGGTTTCCACTGTCTTTGCCAGCTTGCACAGTGAGCCAAGACTCATTTCCTTTGCATCCCCAGAAATCCTCTCCTCACCCCTATGGATGTGATGCATTTGCCTAACTGAAGTTTGGTTACATGTGGGTGGACAGTCCGGTCCGGAGTATTAGCTAACGAGGATGAACCTTTATAGATTTTAAGGATCTCAGCACTTTGTCAGTTCCTCATCTTTCAGTGAGAAGACGGGGCACCTTCTGGTGAAGCTGACAGGTTACATTACCACATGGTTGACTCAAAACTAGGAAACAAGTGTTCTTCCAGGTTGTCCACTAAAATGTTGTTTCGTGTATGTCCCTCTCTCGTCCCCAGGATGAATCATAGAATGCCAAGGTTGGAAAGTACGTGAAAGCTTTGTTAACCTGCCCATGCAACCGATTTTGTCAATCCGGTTTTCACCCACCCTGTGTTTAAATACCCCCAGTTACAAGGAATGTGCTACCTCCAAATAATTATGGGATAAATGAATACATGATAATTTTAATCCAGCTCCTATGTGATTGCCCTTTTAATATCTGAAGATGAATCATCTTTTATTTTATTAGCCTGACCATTCATACTTGCTTCAGTAATTCTCAGGCTGTGTCTTGTATGTAATGAGTCACTTCATCACCTGTTCTTCTCTTCTGAATCTGCCTCTAGTGGGGTGCCCAATAATTGACATGATGCTCCCAGGGAGAACAGGACTCTCTATTACCTTATTTTAACACCACATAAGGTAGTAATGCACACTATCATTACTTTACCTTTTTGTATAGCTCCATCACATTTTTGATTCCTTGAGCTTAGTGTATATTCAGACTGCACTTCCTATATATTCTATCTCTAACTCGCTGGCCTCATTTGTTCCTTTCCCATTTTTCCTACACATGCCTATTTTCTACATGATTCCAGGAATTGATACTTCATAGAATCTTTTTTTTTTTTTTTTTAACAGAGATCACAAGTAGGCAGAGAGGCAGGCAGAGGGGGTGGGGGAGCAGGCTCCCTGCTGAGCAGAGAGCCTGATGTGGGCCTTGATTCCAGGACCCTCAGATCATGACCTGAGCTGAAGGCAGAGGCTTTAACCCACTGAGCCACTCAGGTGCCCCAGGTTGATACTTCAAAGATTCATAGCTGATCATGTTACTTTCCTGCTTAAAACTGTACAGTGGTCAGGGTGCCTGGGTATCTCAGTTTGTTAAACATCTATCTTCAGCTCAGATCATGATCTCAGGGTCCTGGGATCAAGCCACATGGACTTCTTGCTCAGTGGGGAGTCTGCCTCCCCCCTAAGCACTATCTCTCTCTCAAGTAAATAAAATATTTTAAAGCAAACAAACATTTTCAATGGTTTCCCATTGCTTTTCAAATAAAATCAAATCACTTAATGTGGTTTAAAAGGACTTTCGCAATCTTGCTTTTGCTACATTTTCCAATTCCTTGAATAAGCCATGCCACGTACCATTCCCTTCTGAAACATTCTACAACTCTGCCTTATTTAGCTGATTTCCAATCCGTCCTCTCAATCCTCTTTGAAGAAACTCACACCACTGAATCACACGTATCTTTCCTCTACACAACAAAGTTGGTGTAACTATGATTAGATGCCTAACCCTTCATGTCTAGGGATGAATCAGCTTTCATTGAAGCACTTTAAGGAAGTTTCAGAAGGTTGGAACTTACTTAAATGACCCTTCTAAAACATCTAAATTGTTGAAAGAGTTTTCCTTTTGCCTCCAATTTATGATTTATTTTTAATTTTACTTGTAAGTCGTTGCAAGTGACTTTATACTATGACTTATTCTCCAGGGAACAAGGTAGCTGATAAATGACTTGAAGTCCTCTTAATGTAACTTGCCATGTGCAGGAATGTATCAATCAGATAGTGGCTAAGATTAAATATCCACATTTTAATTTAAATAAATAAATAAACAAATAAAATCCAATGTGCATATATATATATATATATATATATATATATATATATATTTATTCCTCTCTGCAAATCTAGACCCACTTGCTCTCCAGTGGACTCTATGTCAGTAATCATAGATTCCTCCACTGGCCCATTTCTCAGGTGATTCTTTTAGTCAGACTGTGTTTTCCCCCCATTATGAGTTCTCCCAGCAGTGTTGAATGGAGTCTCAAGGAGATGCAAAGCTAAACCAGGATTGTGGCACATGTTCCCGAAGTCAGTTTTACTCACAAGATGTATTAGACTCCTCATGTAGCCAGCCCCAGCTCCTCTGGGGCTCCCTGGTCTCTAGGATCCTTGGTCACATGTTTTACCATAACTGTTTTGGTTTGAGACTCCTGCTAGGGGTCTTAAAATCCTCCTATCACTTCTGGGCTCAAAGCACTACCTACTATGGGAGATGTGACTTACTTCATGGCTTCTTGAAAGGGCTGTGTGGTCCAATTCAACATTCGGGGGAGTTAATGCCTTGTGGAGCAAATTTTAATAAATATGGGAGGAAATCAGCAGGCAAATTCCTCCAGTCCTTTTCTCCATCCTCTCTAATGGACTTTAGGAACATAGTAGTTCCCATATGGGCTTTTAAAAGACTTCTGACCAGACCAGGCAATCACTCTGCTTGATACAAGTGATGGCAACTTGGTGATGTCCCCTCCTGTTCACTCTCTCTCCTCTGCCTCATCGCCATTCTTCTTCCCACCTGCCTCTCTGGAATATCACTAACTAATGAAGGGTTAGCTTAGAAGTGTTTGCCTCAGACTGTTTTCTAGGGATTGTGAGAAAACATATTGGATGGGACTGCAAAAAATTTTCATGAATTTTATGATAAAATGTGATTCTCCAAAGACGGTTAATGCTTAAATTGGGCCCCTTGTGATATTCATGGAAGACAGGTTTGTTCTCATCTGCTATCAGAAATTTTTCAGTAAAAACATTTGAGAAAGACTACAATAAAGTGTGAGTTTTTCAACATATTATTTAATCTTGAATTTTAATCTACCCTGTCTTCTCCTCTTCCTTCTTTTGTGGCACAATAATTATTTTATTTTGTTTATCACTAGTTTTTTACATTTCCTTATATCTCTGATATTTGGCATTGAGCCTGGCACAAAGAATCCAACTGGTGAATATTTAAAAGTAAATTTATATGTGAAGGAATGAGTGAACAAATGGGTGGATGGAAGAACTCTCACTTTCCTACCATAATGATTAGATTGAATAACTAAAACTGATTGTGGTTGTAATAAACCTGCCAATACAATTTTTAAAAAATGGAATTCCCATGTTAAAAGGTCTTATAATTTATTAAATATTTAGCTTCCAATTATAACTGGATAACTGCCAGCACAGTAATATTTGACAAGCTATATTCATTCATTTTTTCAACAAATAATTATCAAGACTCTGATATGTGCCAGGCATTATTACAGAATCAAGGAAACAAAGCAGTGTACTACATAGTCAAACACTCCGGTGTTCCTACAACTTATGTTCTTTTTTAAAAAATTCAATTAGCCAACATATATAGTTTCATATGTTGAGGTCACTTAATCATTAGTTGCCCAAGACACCCAGTGCTCATTACATCATTTGCCTTCCTTAATGCCCATCACCCTGTTACCCTATCCCCTCCCCTACCTCCCCTCCATCAACGCTGTTTGTTTCCTAGAGTTGAGTCTAGAGCTTATGCTCTATGTCATGTCTCTGTGCTTTAACACTAACTGTAAAATGAGTATACACACTATCTCAACCTTAATTTTTAAAAGAAAAAAATGTCTCTCTCTCTCTCTCTCTATATATATATATATATATACACATAGATAGATAGATATATCTCTATATAGATCTCTATCTATAGGTAGATATAGATATCTCTATTTTTACATATAGAGATATCTATATCTATAATTTTATATATGTAAGTATGGATCATATAGTATTATTATATAGTGTTATATAGTATTCTAGTGTTATAATACTACAATATGGATGTATTTATATCTAAATATGTATCTATGTATCTGCATAGTTTTTAAGGTACTACCAAGGTCCCACCAAACATGTAGTTGACACTCAGTAAATGCTAATAGTTGCTATTGTAGATTTTTAAAAATTATTTTTAGGCTGAGGAATGTTCCATGAAACTATATAGCCCACATGAAGATAATGCAAGCTTGACCACCCAGTTAGTGCAGGCAATATTTGATGTGGCCTTTGGAAGGCATCAGCATCTTTTAGGGAGAGGGGAATGAAGCCTATAATGCTTTTCTTTTGGCTAAAACTGCTTAGGTATAAAGACCATTGTGAAGATTCTGAAGATGACTGCATGTCAATTGATCCAAAACATATCCATTCCTTTAAAGAATTCTGCCTCTTTACCATCTGTCTTCAGTACCTCTTGAATTTTGCTATCACTGGGTATTAAACTTTAGGAGTGTTACTAAGTTCATGTTGCTAGAAAAAAGTAACATTAGTTATACAGTACCAGAACTGAACTGGAAGGATGATACAATTCATTTTCTTTGTGCAGTCAATATTTCATTCAGTCATGACCTCAATGCCTGGACTCTCAGAGAAGAATGAATCATTGATGTGTCAGTACAACCACACTAGTACTTAGGAAAGTAGAGCTAATAGTAGTTATACTTAACTATTTTGAGTGTTCAGATGTATGATTTCTGTTGATAAAAACAGGGCAAATATCAATACAAACCACATAAGATGTTCACGGGGATTTTTTTCTGAAAATAATGCAGGCAAGATAAACTAAAACTTACATTCCAATAAACAGTAGGTACTAAATGCAAAAAAATACCATGCTTTCCAGGTGCAAAGTAAGGATTTTGAGATTTTCAGAAACTATTAGCTTTTCTATTTGTAGAACTTGGACATAACTGCTTTTAGGTGCAGATCTTGGCATTAAAAATATGCATACAGACTAATTTCTCTTCATGGTCTGCCGTTTGGAGTTTCGATGCAGACATGGGAATTAAACCTGATCGAATTCACTGTGTTGAGGAAATCAATCAACAGCGTTTATACGCTTAGCATTCGTGTTGAGCATGCTCGTTGGTTGGGGAAATCTATCCCCTTCCCTCAAGCGGTGTTTGTGTGGTGTCCAGGGTTTCTATCTTCATTTCTCCCAGTGGACATCAGTGAGGAGAGTTTCATGTATGGCTCGGGCCAAATAACTCACATCAAAAAATGATTTAGTTTTCAGCGTAACTAGGATAGAGTTGTTTGGCAGAGTTGTGCCACTCTTAGAGTACAGTTACAGTTGATTTGCAATAGTTTAATCGGTCTTTTACTTGCAGAGAATGATATGGGGTAAGCCATGCTGGTAAAGAACCATCCCAGACTTGGTATGCAGGGTGAGTAAACCAAGTAAACTAAACCCTGGAAATGGGGGAAGAAAGAAAGAAGTCAGTGAGCAAAGTCCTTAATTCTTGACATATTTTAATTTATGATTTGAAAAATGATTCAGAATGATGCAAGTATTGCAGACGTAACTGACACGTAAGTGGCACTGCTTGGGTCAGGCTCTGGCCCCTTTGTCACCTGAAATGCTAACTGATTGGGAAGAAACCTAACAGTTAACTTTACCCTTTAGGGGTTTGTGTCTATTCCTTACATCACACCTTACTCAGAGACATTTAGAAAGATTAATGTTATGGAGCTGAAACTTGGCTTCTATAAAAATTGAATGTTATTTGAAACAACTCGGCCATTAGATGTAAAAGCTTTTTCTTAGAGAGTAATTTTCTGATAAATATATACTTTTTAACTGATCAGACGGGAAATTTTGTCAACAGCAAACACATCCCCGTGATTATCTCTCCTTTAGGTGAAAAATGCTAATGCAATTTATGATAACAGTAAAAAACCCACCTTTCATTTTATAATGCTTTGTAATTAATAATCATTGTATAGAAGATATTACTATCTAAGGACTGAGGAAGTTAAACATCATATAAAATATACAGTGAAGGAGCGACAGAGATTGGTCTGAAGTAGGCATTCATTCATCCACTTATTTATTCGTTCCTTTTTTTTCTTTCTTTCCTGCAACATGAGATCAACCCTCTTAACAAAATTTCAAGTATTGTTTTTTTATACTTTATGCTCCTTTTCTTTTCCTTTTTCCTTTTCTTTTTTAGTATATGTACTGCCAAAGCGAGTACTCCTTTTCTTTTTTAAAATTGTGTTCTGTTGGGGTGCCTGGGTGGTTCAGTGGGTTGAGCCTCTGCCTTCAGCTCTGGTCATGGTCTCAGGGTCCTGGGATCAAGCCCCGTATTGGGTTCTCTGCTCGGCAGGGAGCATGCTTCCCCCGCTCTCTCTCTGCCTATCTTTCTGCCTATTTGTGATCTCTGTCAAATAAATAAATAAATAAAAATCTTTTTAAAAAATTGTGTTCTGTTAGCCAACATATAGTATGGTACTGTTATCTGTTATGCACAACGTTGTATAGCAGATTTTCAGAACTCTTTCAACTTGAATGACTGAAACTCTGTACCCATTGATCAGCAACTGCCCATTTCTCTTCCCACCAGTGCCTGACAATCACTACTGTATTTTCTGTATCTATGAGTTTGGTTGCTTTAGACACTTCATGTAAGTTGAACAATACATTATTTGTCCTTCCGTGACTGGCTTATTTCACACACATTAATGTCCTCAAGGTTCATCATGTTGTATAGCCTGTGCCAGATTTTCCTTCCTTAAGGCGGATTAATATTCCACTGTACGTATATACCATACTATCTTTACCAATTCATCTGTCAATGGGTTTTAGGTTGTTTTCACCTCTCGGCTGTGGTGAATAATGCTAAAAATATAGGAAAACAAATGTCTTTCTGAGAAACTGCTGTCAATTCTTTTGGATAAATACCCACAAGTGGAATTGCTGGATCACGTGATTATTCTATTTTTATTTTTTTTCCAGGAACTTCCATACTATTTTCCATAGATGTCCTCCATTTGATATTCCTACTGATAGTGTACACGGGTTCCAGATTCTCCAATCCTTGCCAACACTTGTTATTTTGTTTGTTTGTTTGTTTATTAATGGCCATCCTGATAGATGTGAGGTAATATCTCACTGTGATTCTGATCTGCATTTCCTTGATAATTAGTGATGTGGACCATATTTTCTTATATCAGTTAGCAATTTGTATGTCTTCTTTGGAGAAATGTCTATTCAAGTTCTTTGTCCATTTTCTAAATGGGTTATTTGGTTTTTTGCTACTTAGTCATAGAAGTTAATATTTAGATATTAACCCCTTAACAGATGGAGTTTGCATACTCCAAAAATGTTTGAACTCCAAAATGTTTGCATACATTTTGTCTTTTGAGAAGTTGGCAAGGCTTTACCTTCCCAATAAATATCTGATTTTTTGATATGTCCAAGTAACTACATTTATGTCATTGGCCTCATTCTTTAAAGGGTAATGATGGAAAGCCTTTCAATGTATGCATGTTATCTGGAAGGGGCAATATATTAACCAATTAGTACCCATAATTTCATATAAAATGCAATTATTTATTAGGTTTCTATTGTGTTCTTTGGTTCAGAGCAGAACTCATAAATTAAGTGACAATAAGTGCAAGAACTCTAGTGATAAAAAGGGTCAGATCAGTTGAAGAACATGAGATATACCTAGGAGACTAGGATTTGGGATACAGGAATGCACTTCAGGGACCACCTCTGAATTATAAGAAATAGTATGAAGATTCTGGACATATGCTAGCTGCTGCCATGGGTGAATGACAAAAAGGGCAATAGAGACAAAATTTGGCTGTTTTGTCATGAAGAGAGGAAGCTGGTTCCCAAAATCTTAACCTGGACAGCACAGGAACCCTATTTACACCCTGGGGCATTATCTTTGGAGTCTTAAGTAGCTGAAAGGGGCCGCTGGTGGGTTATCTGGTGATTCTTAGACCTTTAACCTTGATGAACTTAACTGGATTCAGTAATGCTTTAAGGCCCAATTCTGCCATTTAACTGCTTGGAAAAATGAGTTTATTTAGAAAACCACTCAAACTTAAACCATCTAGATCCCCAGTTTTCTTCTCTGTGAAAACCAGGATTGGCATGAGGGCCAAATGAGCCTAAGACTAGGAAAATGATTTAACATCCATAGAATGTTATAGATATGTAATTAGTGGTTACTATAATTATTTTTCCTTCAGGTGTCTCAGCATTTACGAACTTTGTCATGGGGAAACTGATTATAACCTTAATCAATTTAAAAAATTTTCCCTGTGAATCACTTGAGGAGAAGAGAGGGAAGTTGTGGAACAGAACAGAATGATGGGGCATCCCTCTCTGGCAAGTGTGAGCATCAGAAGAAACTGAAGGTGGATGAAGAGCCTTGGCAGACTTCCAGGGAAAAAGGATTTTCTTTCTTTTCTCCCATGAAAATGTGAGAGACTCACTTGGAAGAATGGAAGAAGTAAGGTCAAATTATTCTCTATCTTTCTTAGCTAGAGTATGTGGGTGCATAAAAGCCATAGTTCTGAATCTCAGAATCCTCTTCATGACTATGTAACCCATCTCTTTACTTTATATATAGGACAATTGCCCAGTTGTCTGAAGAGGGCAATGAACTTCCTCACAGTCACATAAACCTAAGTGGTAGAGTTTAGGGTCTTCTCATTCTCAATTCAATGTTTTTCACTGCACAAAAATGGAATTGATGTTAAAAAAACACATATCTATAGCAAAAGTTAGTCAAAGCCCTTTAATTAGGAACAGCAAATGTAAGTCAATTTTATATGCATAAACACATAGTCTATTATATTCAAATGTCTTTTAATATCAAATTCTTATTTTTCAAGAGTCTAGAAAGTAAAAGTACAGATTCACCTTCTCAGATGATCAGAGTCCATTAGCATTTTAGAATCAACCTTATGAATAGTTGAAATCTGGAGATAAACATCATGGCCTTTATTCCTGATTCTAATACTCATGATTTGCCTCATGATTTGGGGACCTTAATTTCATCACTCCATCTCATGGTTTACCCATCGGTAACTGGGCCAAGTAATGGCAATTATCACACAATAACATTAATGTGAGGATTAAGTAAATTACAAAAAATAAGTCTAATACAGAGCAAAAGAGATAGAAAAGCCTCCATAAACAGCCATTATAACAAGAGTCATGACGAAAGGGATGAATCAAGTGTTAGAAGGAAGATCAGTACTTCACCACTCCGGTCAGCAACACTTTGCTACTTACTAGCTATGTGTTCTTTGGCAAGTCTCTTAATTTACAAGGGTTCATTTTCCCTCATGTGGGAATGTGAGCAATAGCTCACATTCACGGGATTGATGTAAAAATCCAATGAAATAATTTATGTTTTAATTTTTTAAAAATTTTATCTATTTATTTGACAGAGAGACACACAGCAAGAGAGGGAACACAAGCAGGGGGAGTGAGAGAGAAAGAAGCAGGCTTCCTGCTGAGCAGGGAGCCCGAAGCAGGGCTCCATCCCAGGACCCTGGGATCATGACCTGAGCTGACCCAGGTGTCCCCCCCCAGTGAAATAATTTAGATAGTACTTTCTGATATATAATATACCCATAAGAAAAGCTAAAGAAAGACAAGAAGGATGAGAGGAAGGGAAGAAAGGAAGGAATAGGAAAACATTAGAAAATCATGAAGCATTTTTGATTGTCAGAAGCTAAGAAAGGGACCTCTGTCTATTTGTAGCTGAAAAGTTGCCTTACCTTCTTGCCACAGCTCAGCCACTGACTTATTGTTTGATGCTGGGAAATCATTTAATCTCTAGATTATGATCTCAGGGGGTGTATATAATTTGTACTCTTCTGCCCTGTACCACTGCACTGGATAAGATGACCTTGAGGTCCCCTTCAGTTCTAATTTTCTATGATAAAATTATGTTCCTGTGCCAGTGGTGCCTCTCCAATAAAAAGAAAATAGTAAAACCTTAGGCTAGTGAATGTGTCAAATGCTTTGAGATTTGCAAGAGAAAATTAATGTTCGCAGGGTGGTTCTCATTGAGAAAGGATACTCCCCATTTTCACACTCCCTTTTTCTATTGAGGCTTTTAATTTAGTGGAATTATAATGCTTCTTTGCTTCTCTACAGCTTTCAAACATGGTGTGCTTTTGTGAAAAGTCTTTAATCATCTAATTTCTTACATTCTCTGTCTAAAAGCTACATCATGAGGATTGCTGGCAATTTAAACTTTTCCTTTTATATGAGTTCTTGGTTTTCAAGACCTATAGCTAGATAGATACAGATGTCGTTGTTCACAATGAACAAAACACTGAATATTTTTAGTGTGAATGAACTGTAAAAAGTATCTTGTTCAATTATCTCATTTAAGAAATAAAGATCCTGGGGCTCAGAGAGAGAAGGCATCTAAACCAAGATCACACAGGAATGGACTCCAATTTCCTGATTCTTAGTAATTATGACAGATGGCATTTTCTAAAGATGGTTGTAACATTATTTTCCATTCCCATATGCTTGTCAGCAATGTGGTTTTTTCTACTTTTCCATTAAGATATAGAGGCTAATTCTTTTCCCCTTGAATCTGCCTAACCAACAGAATGTGACACAAGTGACGTCAGAAGATAGCAAGACTAGGGCATGAGGGACCTTAGTAGCTTACGCCTGGGTGTCTTGGGATGCTCTCCCTTAGATTTCAGCCCCCATGTTGTTAGAAGCCCAAGCCATGTGGAGAGGCCATGCACAGACAACACAGTCTGCAACACGAGCTGAGCTCCCAGCTCATAACCAGAAGCTACTACTTGTCAAGAGCGTGAGTTTTCTTGGATGTTCAACTCAGTAGAACCATCAGAAGACAGAAGTTCCAGCCACCATCTGTGAGCCTGAGATATCCCAAAAGAGAACTCCTCATTTGAGCCCAGCTTACCCACAGACCCAACAGATAATGAGTATTTGTTTCAAGATAGAAATTTTGGTGTGTTTTGTTATGCAGCAAAAGATAACCCAAGAGTATCCCTCCTTTCATTGGCTCTCAGATCTCACACTACTTGCTTTTGATTCTATACTACTGCTCAAAATATTTGGGATTAGCAGGTTAATGTAACTGTTACATGGAATTGAAAATGAGAGCCAATTTGAATCTGACGGGATGAATTCTTGAAGTTGCACAGATTGTAACTTCCCACCTTTTGCTTGTTTGGAAAACTTGCCTTGGTTTCTCAGGTTGCCAATATTGGACAAGCTGTCTCTGAAAGTATCAGACATCATCAAGTTTAATATGAAAGCATGGAATGCTTAATATGGAAGCATGGAGACATGGAGATGTGAAGATACAGTGGCAGAAACACCCATTTGCCACTCTACTTTCCCCATCTTCTTTGGTCATAGAAACCTAATTCATTCATTTTGTCAGTGGACCCACTTAGTACACAGCATTCCTCAGCTACCTTTGTTATTGGATGTAGGTATGTGATTAAATTTTGGCCAGTGAGGCTGAAATGTTATATGTGATTTTCCAAAAGGTTGCTCAAAAGAGTTGACTTAGCCAAGAGATAAGATCTTTTCATTCTCCTTTTGCTTCCTTCTTCTTTCGTTCTAGAATTAGACATGATGGGTAGAGTGCAAGCACCTAGCTCAGGCAATGAGGTGACCTGGAGGATAGAAGTTGCATCTTTCAGGAAAACAAAGTCAGATTTTGTTAATACTCATAGAATTCAAATCTGGGAATTGGTTGCATAGGTTCTGGAAGAGCTGAGAAGCCAAACAGAATGGTGAGAAGACTTAGAAATTAGCAATAGTAGGTAGCCACTACCAGGGCAAGCTTGGAAGACAAGGAAGGAAGCAATGTTCCTGGAATCTAGAGCACAGAATCACCCAACACAAACTGTAAAACCGTGGACCTCTCCTGCTAGAAATAGAACCCCAGACAGATACAGCTGCTCCAGAGGCCAGCCCAAGGCAGAAACGCTTCATCCTTCCTCCTGTCTCCTGAACTCTGGCCAATGCTTCCCACTGGCTAAATGCAGCTTGGAGCCAATAATTTCAGGAACTAGGGAGATACCAGCTGTAGGGGCCAGCTTCTTTGCAGTACATGGCAGATTAGGGAAAAGGTTAAAAATGACTCTGGGGCAAATGAGCCCAGGACTGCCACAGAAGCCAATGCTGGCACGATGAAAGAGGAAGCTGCAAGGAGGCTGAGCCCTGATGATCATGAATTGCCATATTGGGAAAATGCCAGTCATCTGTAAGTTGTTGTTATTTGGATCTTCTATTACATACAGCAAAATACAATACTAATTGATCTTACGGTCTCTTAGGGAGGGGAGTGTATTAGTTTTCTAAGGCTACCATAACAAAATACCACAGACTGGGGCATTTAAACAATAGAAATCCATTTTCCCACAGTTCTAAAGGCTGAAGGTCCAAGGATCAAGGTGTCAGCACATTTGGTTTCTTCTGAGGCCTCGCTCCTTGGCTTGCAGATGGCCGCCTTCCTGCCTTATCCCCACATACTCTTCCTTCTGTGGGCATGCACCGCTGGTCTTTCTCCGTGTGTCCAAATTCCCTCTAGTAAAGGCACCAGTCAGATTGGATTAGAACCCACCGTAATGGCCTCACATTAATGTAATTCCCTCCTTAAATGCTTTTTTATCAGTCACATTCTGAGGTGCTGGGGGTTATGGCATCCAACACATGAATTTTTGGAGGAGACACAATTCAGCCCATAACAAAAGTTAAGAGGAAAAATCAGATAATGGGAGATCTAAGTCAATCTAAATTATATATGCTAAGTAGGAAATAACAGTATGGATAATGCCAAAAAGCAGATAAATTAAGAAACATTTTTATGTGTTTTTTATAACACTGCGGTCACTCCTTGACTTGCTCTGTGTTTTGCCTTCTAGATAGGCTGTTATGTAACTCAGTCTGCTTTTCTTGCTTATGTGGAAGCCCACCATTAGTTATCACTTAGATCATTGAGCCAGGAGGTCTTCCAAGAGACCTGGGATTTAGCAGGTGCTAATTATTCACTAACCCCTCAACTAAGAGGAATTCCCACTTCTGTTGGGGAAGGATGCAGATGCTCATGAATCCTCAATGAAGGGGCGGGCAGCTGCAAAACGGTGTTGCTTCCATAGTTTGCTCCTATAATTAGCTCCACTTAATCCTCATGTACACAATACCTTCTGAGACTACAAAAGCCCAGCCTTGTGCAGCTGCCATTCTTCCCCTCTAAGCTTGCTTTTGGCTGGACCTTGCTGCTTCTGAAGATGTAATTAAGTGTTTTGGTTGAAAGGGCAAAATCTAATAAGTGATCCTGAGTGGTGATAAACAGAATCCTGACCCTCCCAACCACGACGGCTATAAACAGAGTCAGAGAAAGCAAAGGCAGTCGGAATGTCCATGAAAGGGGCAAAAGTGACCCAGTAGTTGGGAATTTCAAGCTATTCTCTTAATCAAAGAACAATTAATTGATGATGTTTTCAACCTGAATCAAGGTTTCTCAATGCTGAGCTCTCAATGACGGGTTTAACATGCCCCCAGTGACCTCCCATCACAGTGGTGGTGGCGGCGGCTGAGGGACGGGATGTTCTTCTCATAATCTCCTTTTTTCCTTCCAACTCTTTCTTGCCACTCTCCTCCCTTCTACCTGGAGAACAAGCCAGGCCTGAAGATACTTGAGTGATCTGAAAATTACCCTAAAACCGATTTTTGAAGTAGACAGTGAGTTCTTATTTGGAAATGATTTTGCTACAAACAGCCCATTTTCCTTATTTTACTTTATGTGGGTTCCAACCAATGAGCCTCTGGGGGCACTTGACCAGATATGGGTCCCCGGAGCCAGTGCTGGTTTTGTGTGGAAGTACAGGATGATAGAAGATCTGTAGACAACATCCCGGGACAAACTAAGGTGCAACGGCCAGAAGGACGAGATGCCAAGAACAAGATGGAAAGCAATGAGATAAAAAGCAGAGGTGTCGAGACACAGAAAAGTCAGCCTGAGAAAGCACTGTAAGTGGGGCAGGGTCTGAAGACCTATCCTAAGGAATGAAGCAGAGCATTGCTTCTCCCATGGAAACCTTTATACTGCCAGTATGCAAGTTTTCCCATGTGGGCAGAAGGGCATTTCTGCATGCATCAGGCTATTTGGGAAATTAACTCCTTGGTTTCTTTTCATAATCTTTCTTCTTCCAGTTATCCTGCTGTTAAGCCCTCCCTACCCCCTGACCCCCGCAACCCCCACCCGTGCTGAACCACCACAGCAGCTCCCTCCTTCTTCCTTTTCCTACCCCACTCAGTTCCTGAGCAGAACTGGCTTTGCCCCATAGACTGGGCTGGTTTTCAGATGATTCTGAAGCTTTCAGTGTTGCCACTGCATCAAAACAACAAGCTTTCCCTGCAAACCTTATCCCTGGGTTGAACGTGACATATCCCACTGAATGCTTTCTGGACCAGCCCAGTCGTTGCGTGACAGGCGTGTAGGCAGCATTCCCAGACACGGATTCTGGTAGACAGCCATTTGAAAGCAGGGGTTAAGCTGGAGAGGGAAAAGGGGAGGGGGGAGTGTTCTCAACTCGTGTTGATTTCTGTCAGATTTCAGTTGAGGTTTGTGAAGAGATAATTGTGTTATATTTTCTCATCCTTCACAGCCTGGTGGTTCCTGTATAATTATATATGCCTGAGCTTAATATTATTTCAGAAACAAGAAAAGTATACAACAGATTTTTAGCCTCAGGCTTCTTATGATTGGGTACAGATTTTACTCTTGCAAATAATTTAGTCCTTTTTTCCCTTTGCAAAGAGCAATTGTAGGGATATGGCTCAAGTGGATAGCTGGCCATTGGGGGATTTTCTGGGGCTGAAGGAAGATTGCCAGGCTCTGGGCATATGTTGTTCAGGACCCGATGAAATGCACAGAAGTGGTCCTCCCGTGTTTTCGACAGCAACCAGGGAGATGACGGATCTTTCTGCCTCTGGCATCAGAAGCTAAAGGAGTTGGCTTGCAATGAAAATCCCATTTGAAAAAGTTCCTCGTCTCTCTGATAACCCAGCCGATTTGTTAAAATTGTAGGAACATTTCTGAATGTCATTTAATTTTTGCCACTTACGTTATTAATGTGATTAAGTATTATTAGGTCATATTTATTATGTTGCACTGAATTATTCTGATAACTATTAATACATTGTCTAGAGTGGAAAAATAAAAAGAAGCAATTCAGGTTGAGTGAAATTTTCATATTGATGTTATATAATTATCATTATTTAACCAGAAAGAGAAGCTGATGCAATTAGGAAAATAAAACAGAGCCCAAACGTTTTTATTGATATCATTAATACATGTGCTCAGGACTGCCAATAAACATTTTAAAACAACTTGGTGATAGAACAAATTACATCCATAAAATAATTATTTCAAGTTAATTAAAATATTTCTGGCATATATTTTTCTTAAACCTCAAGATTTAACCCTATGTTCTTCACGGTTTGCTCTGTTTTCAGGCTTTCAGTCTCAGTATATTTGACTTCTACATAGAACTTTGTTTTGATTTTGCCTTCTTTTTCATAAACTTTTGTGGTCTATAGCCAGAAAAGCAGTAGACATTCCCTATAATGTTTCACTTTCTAGGAGTCAGTTTTGGATATCTAAAATGGGAATGATCAGGAAAGTAATTTCTCACTGTTGTTGGACTCTGCCTGGTGGGATTATATAAAATGCTTTGCAACGTAGCATAACATTTGAGCTCAGACTCTGGAACCAGGCTACCCTGGCTTTGAATCCTGGCGTTGTGTGTCATCTTTGGCAAGTCATTTAACCTCTCTGTGATTCAGTTCCCTCCTGGGTAAAAGAGAGATGAATATATCACGTAGGGATATTATAAGGATTATATGTGATAATAATATCATGTAGGGATTTTAAAGGTCTTCTATGAATTCATTTAGTTAACATTTGCTGTGATTATTAGCAGATACCCCATATGCAGCAAATGCACAATAAATAGTAATAGTTGTGATTCTTACCCACATACCCACACATGCATGTCCTTGAAGCAGAACATCAAAACTTTCTATTCTACTGTAAGCATTGGTATCAGACTCCTCTCTGTCACTCAAGTTCATTCTCTCTTGCTTGCCCTCTTATCGACCCAGTTACCAAGCCTTATAGCTGCTTCCTTCACATCTCTTCGGTTCCATTTTATTGCTACCACCAATGGGTTTTCAAACTTAAAATATTGTAATAGCTTCTGAACTGCTATTCTTGCCTCCCACTTCTCCCATTCCAATCCATCCTTGGTGGTAGTAAAAGACATGTTTTTCCTGCTCACTTACTACTTGGATTCCCACCGTCCAGATTCCTTATTTTGTCAACTTGAGCTTTCCATTTCTGGGCCCCGAATATGTTATTTCCTTTCATTACCCAGTGCTCCAGCCATGCTGATTTATCCCTCATGCTCTCAAAAAGCTATGAGCTTCATCACTTTTCTTTTGTCTGAAGTCCCCCTACCAACTCAAACCCTACCTCCTTTCTCACTTAAGTTTCTCTTTCTATCCCTCAACTATTTCTCATTATGCCAATTCCTATAGGTCTCATCTAGATCTTGTATACATTTGCCATAAGAACAAATATTGTATTGTAGTATTTTATAATTTGACCTGTGTCCACATTTTGTGTATACCCTGGGGAGCACTGGCCACTTCTGACAGTTCTCTTGTATGCCCTACATTGCCCAGCATAGTGACAACCAAAATGGTAGGTATTTCAGAAATTCCTAAAACAACTATTGTATCTAGCCTCAACTACTCAGTTTCATTTTTCAACTCAATTCAGCATCATTTTCTGGTTCTTATGCATAGTGTATAATGAGATTTGCTTTGAGTTATCAACACTGTAGGGAAATGTTTAAATTAGAAGGGAAAAATTCACCACCAATTTCTTTGAAAATGGAATAAAAACACAAAGATATTTTTTCTATATTCTATTATCAAAATAAAATCTAAATCCAAAGCTATCATCTCGACAATACCATTGTTTTCTCAAGAATGCAAACTTGGTTTACAGAATGTACTTATTGAAAGTAATTAAATGGAAACCAAAATCCTTCTAAAACACTACCGTGTAGTATTTCTTGCCATGAAAAGTAGGACTGGCTAGTGCTTGGTAACTAACACAGCAGGAGGAAAAAGCTTATAACCACAAGAAAGCCAGTGGACTTGGGAATTTAATACAGCCATTTAAAAATGAGTGAGGGGGTGCCTGGGTGGCTCAGTGAGTTAAGGCCTCTGCCTTCGGCTCAGGTCATGATCCCAGGACTCATGATCCCGGAGTCCTGGGATCGAGCCCCTCATCGGGCTCTCAGCTCAGCAGGAATGAGTGCTTCAAGAACCAGAAAAGCATGGGGACTGATGCCAACGTCATGGCTAGCATGTGCCAGGTAGCTGTCTCACAAAACTACTGAACTTATAGTTACTTATGACAACAGTACCGCCCCCATATTGTGGAATAAGAGAGGCTGGTCACCACTGTAAAATGTTAGAGCTAGGACTCCAAGTCCACGTCAGCCTTCAGGACAGTCTGTTCCACACCATATAGAATGGGACATGATGAAGCTCAGATGCAAGTGTTGCTCAGCAAAGGAAGAAGAACGTCTCATTCTCTGAAGTATCTGAGAAGGAAAGGACTGATGTGTGGAGGAGAAGGAGCTTGGTGGAGGAGCTGATAGATACATGAGAAGAGGCAGGCTGGGTCATCTTTTGATCATGAAAAGAACAAAGCTGGGGTGAGAGAGGGATGAGAGTTCTGAATAGTAGCCCTGGAGAAGGGGGAAAGGGCATCTTTGGATTGTCAAGGATGGCATGGCAGATGGCTAAAGGGATGAGAAGCTTTGGAATTCTGGGATGGGATACCAAAAAAAGACTATTCTCATTTAGCTATTCATTTATTTGGATAAAAGTTAACAAACATCCACCATATGCCAGGCACTGGGCCAGGAACTGATGATGCAGAGAAAAATAAGAAAAGGATCCCTGCCCTTAGGGGCTTGCAGCAGATCAAGAAGATACAAATTTATATGCAACTCCATGTAAGGACTAGTTACAGATGCCAAGGTCAAGGTATACATGTGAAAAATGAGAGGAGGTTGTTCAAAGGAAGAGCTTAAGATTCCATTTGTGTGGAGGGAAAGGGTTCCAGGAAGCACTTCAAAAGATGGTGCTTTAAAAATGTCCTTGTCCTAAGGAACTTGGTGCCAAAATAGCCACAGATGAAGTGGCCCGATGGAACCAAAGGCAACAAGATGACAACTGGTCGGTCTGTATGGGTGTTCCCTATATTTCCTAACTTTTCTGTAAGTTTGGATTAAAACAAATTAAAAAGTGGTGAAGAATATAAGGAGGCGCCTTACAATGAGAACCAAACTGTAAATTATTTCCCGTCAGTAGATGAAAGATGGGAGAGGATCTGATCAGAAGAGACTCTGTGGGCATCTTGGTGGCTCTGTCGGTTAAAAGTCTGACTCTTGGTTTTGGCTCAGGTCATGATCTCAAGGTTGTGAGATGGAGCCCCAAGATGGGCCCTGCACTCAGCAGGGAGTCTGCTTGAGATTTTTTTCCTCTCCCTCTGTCCCTCCCCCCACTCACATACATGCACTCTTTCTCTCAAATAAATAAGTAATAAATAACCGTTAAAAAAAAAAAAGAAGAAGGAATTATGATAGCACAGAGGCAAGACTTATCCTCAGTGGGAACTGCAAGCAGCAGCCTTCATTCTTGGAAAAATTAGAACATTCCCCAAGGCAGGGGAAGTGGGGAGAGATGAAGCTACAGTGGCAGAGAGAGGCCAGTCATGGTGAGGAAAAAGAAGCTATTCATTAAGTGAAAAAACAGTGAGATTGAGGTGTTGGAGCAGACTGTTCCTTCCCAATCTGCAGAGGGTCTCGCTCTGTAGGTTCAAATAAGCTTTTAGTTTCCTGAAGTGGAGCATGCAGAGAGAGGGGGACGGAAGGCAGGATGGCATTTATCTCATTGATTTTGTAATTTCTGAGATGTATGAAACCAGAGCAAGCTGCTAGGAGTAGAACAGAGCCCATGTATTACCCAGCTCTTTATACATAAGATGTTGGAATAGTGTATATGTCATAAACAGTGGAGTGAGAATTAGTTGGCCAAGAGCTGGAATAGGTCAGACTTCATTTTAGTCTCAACACTTTCCAGTGTTAGATCAACTAGATGCTTATAGTACGTCATAGAACAAACTGGCTCAAGTTACTTCAGAGCCATTAATATCGGGCATTGTTTTAGTCTATTGTTTTAACTGAGTATATTCCAAACTTTAAGGTACATCAAAGGGGAAATAAAGTCCGTGGAATCCAGTATCAATGATACTCTTGAGTAAGCTTGGAGATAAAGAATTCTCCACAGTTGCACTTCTAAGGCATTACCTTTTTCAAAACAAGTTTCACAAAAGTTGTGATTAACTGAATTTGTTTAAGATGATTTTGAAGGGGCACCTGGGTGGCTCAGTCAGTTAAGTGTCTGCCTTTGGCTTGGGTCATGATCCCAGGATCCTGGATCAAGCCTGGGGTCAGGCTCTCTGTTCAGCGGGGAGCCTGCTTCTTCTCCCTCTCACTCTCCCTCTGCGCTCCCTCTCAAATAAATAAATAAAAGCTTAAAAAAATCTTTTAAAAAGATGATTTTAAAGCAAAGAATTGAAACTAACAGAGACAGAGAACAAGCATATGGGACTAAATAGAGAAGGAAAAACTTTTCCTCCTCATGGAGGCTGCCCAAGTGGACCCCCAGGACCCTGTTCATCTCCCTCAGTGTCATGGTTAACAGGGCTGTCTGGTCTCTCCTGGGGACCACCCAGGCTGAGGAATTAGGCGTCTTCATGGGGCTCGCTATGAAGCGTGAGGCCTGATATGCCAGAAAATGCTTAGAGCTTCCCACAAAATTAGACTGTGTTGTGCTTGAATAGTGTTTTTAAATACCCTCAGTGTTCTGTATAGCTATTTAGTGTTTCAGAAAATCAAAACATCAGAATGACAAGTTCATTAATGATGATGGTGATTGTTCCAGTTACTCTCACTTTGTAACAAACCACTCCCAAATGCAATAGTATAAAACTACTGATTATGCTCACAAATTCTGGGGGTCAGGAATTTGGACAGGGCATAGTGGGGATGGCTTGGCTGTGCTCCATGATTTTTGGTGCTTCAGCTGGAAAGACTTGAAAGCTGGGGGGTGACTACACAGTCCTGGAATCATCTGGAAGCTTCTTCACTCTCATGTTGGACAGTCAGGCCATGATGACTCTAAGACCGAGCCCCATTAGAACAGTTGATTGGAGTGTCTATGAGTGCTCCAAGTGACTTGGGATCTTTCCAGCATAGCAGCCTCAAGGTAGCTAAACATCCTACATGGCAGCTTATTTAGGGCAACATAAGAGCCATGAGAGGGTCGTGATCATAATAGTAATAATTTAGGAAGCACTTTTCATCCAAATACATAAAATGCATTCACATTCAGAAGCTTAATTTTCTGTTCATGTGATGAACACACATTGCCTAGATGTAGAGGCTTAGGGGCAAGAGCCAAAGGAGCAGGGAAATCTTAAAAGTGGGTCATAGTGGGAATAATCCATCTGTATTTTGATAAATCTAAGAAGAAAAAGTTCTATAAGAACAGAAAAATTCAGCACTGTACTCTGCACACTATGAGCATATCTACATATGGTCCTTGTCTGTCTTGCTCTCTCCCTACACAGTTCTGGTTTCCAAAAGATGCCACAAACCCATAAGACTCACCTTGCTTAAAAGCTTTAAAGTGTTCTCTTAGCTGTTGCCTCCCCAATTCTCTCTTTAAATGAAAATAAAGGAACTGCTGACTAAGTATGGGATTATCCTTTGAATATCACAATTTTGCCCCAGCCAGGTTGGTGCTAAATATAATTCCTAGTACAATTACTCACTGGGTAAAATAGGGATTTTTTTTTCCTCAGGACACTGGCCTTGCCATTACATATACAGACATGTCTGAGCCCAACTTCCTGAAGCAGGAAGACAGTTCTATTTCTTATTCTCTCAGAGCATTCTTACGACACTGTGAAAATGCAAACACTGTTAAACCAGGACTTGGAAGTAGAAATCTGTAAACAGCATTTCTGTAAGTTCAGAAAAACACATCACACAAAATTTCTCTTAACTACTGGCTAGAAATTTTACCATGGATATCTTGGAAATCTGAATTTTCATGTTGCTAGGACCATCCATGTATTACCAACAAGCACCTAGTTTAAGATTGGCAACACTTTACAGTCTAGGAATTGGGACTTATGGTCTAACAACAGGAAGAACCCAGGTACTCTGAGTTTCTTCTGGACGCTCTTGGCTGTAGGGTTGCCAAACTTAATTCCCTGAGGTTGTTTCTTCATCTGTAAAAATGTGAGTGCCTCAACTGATCTAATGCTGACTTGTTCTTCTCAGCTATGCTCTAAGGGTAAACATTTTTTTTAAAAGGGCCCTGAAAGTATTTACCTTAGGCAATGTATGCCCACACCCTCTCTCTAACCATGATCTTGCTCTTTGCACTCCTGATGTTCTGTTTTCCTGAAAGGTTAGAGGATCGGAGAAAGACTGGAAGGGACATGCAGACAATAAAAGACAAAAACACGAACAAAGAGGGGAAGGTGCCTGGTGGCTCAGTTGGTTAAGCATCTGACTCTTGATTTTGGCTCAGGTCATGATCTCAGGGTTGTGAGATAGAGTCCCTCATCGGGCATGGAGCCTGCTTAAGATTTTCTCTCTCTCTCTCTCCCCTTTTGTCCTTCCCCCTTCCTTCTCTAAAAACAAAAACAAAACATGAGTGGAGATAGATAAGGGGAGAAAAGGCGAGAAGAATGTAGAGGGAAGGATGGCAGGGGACTGAACGGCAGGAAGGATGGAAAAGAACAGCTTATAACACTTCAGAGTAGAGGATGACCTAAAGCTGCAAAGGCACGAGTGAAGAATGGTTTCCTATTGACCCTTCCCTCTTCCCTGTGCAAGGGCTGTGAATCTCAAGAATCATTCCTCACTGCAATTTAAATAAAAAAGTTAAATAATAATTCCACCAAGTCAACATCTATTTGCTATAGCTAGAGGGGATATTTGACAGAGAAAGACATTACATTCTGAAACAGAAAGGGCTCTTGAGATGAGAGATGAGAGAGGATCTTCTAGGTGACACTGCTTGGGAAATCCCCCCTACTTCCCGAAGGCCCAATTAAAGCTGGGGAGATGAATACAATCAGAGGAGTTCTGTGAGGCCGTGGTTGCTGAGGTCACCCATTGAGCCTGCCCAGCAGTTGCATCTGTCTTTCCAAATAATGCAAATGCTGTGAACAGTACAAAGAGTGGATTGGTAGAACTCAAATCTCAAGGTGAGTTCTGAACGAATACAAAGAAAATGCTTGAAAACTTTGCAGTTAGATAGATGTTGAGTGTTGATATTAAAAAGTGGCTAACCACCACAGATTGTCAGGGTTCAAATGAAGAGAACAGGTCAGGTGCACAGTGGTCACCAAGGAAAAGGAAAGCCAGAAGCAGGACCAAAGAAGAGATCTCATTTCTTCTGAGGAAGTGCCTCCACAGAGATGCTAAGTGCTCTGCTCAGGGCGACATGTTAATGAGAAGGGACTGTTATGTGATACAAATTACAATTATGCCTACAATTGTGCGCTACTTAGTTTTGAATATTTTATAGCTGTAATGCATCATAAATGGTTCCGTTCCCTTCCCAGTACAGATCAGAGTCTAAATAATTACTTTGTTCTTTAAGTGAAGAAGACTTCTTCAGTGGAATCACACTTCCTGGAACTTTGCCTGGCACATGGAGTAGGAGCTCACTAGCTATTCTATAAAGAGGACTTTGTGATTATAAGGTGAGGAGTCTTCAGAAATAACCAATCAGAGCAAATTCATCTGTCATTGTGCCTGCATTTGTAAAGCATAAGGTTGGTACCTTATAAATATAAAACA
This sequence comes from Mustela lutreola, assembly GCF_030435805.1. Lineage (NCBI taxonomy): Eukaryota > Metazoa > Chordata > Mammalia > Carnivora > Mustelidae > Mustela > Mustela lutreola. The sequence goes on along the minus strand of NC_081296.1, from coordinate 73,338,618 downwards.
AATGTCACCCTTCTCTGTGTATATGTAGGTGTAAATACATGTTAATTCAGCAGAATAACGATAAATAAAGAGTATTTACAGTAGATACAATACCATGGGTTGAAAATTGTTTTCATCAGAGGCTCTATGTACATATCCACTGTTATTTGTCTTCAGATTTGGTCGAGTATTGGCTTCTGGATTGTTTTATTCAGAAGATGGATATCTACTCATTTATGATGAAGAAGTCCGACACAGTAAAATACAGAGACCCAGAAGTCAAAAGACTCAGGGTCTGATACAAATGTTCCTAACAGTCTAGGCATCCACGAGCAACTACTCCTCATTTCTGGAACTGCATTTCTTCATTTCCAAACAAGAGAGCTGAGCCAGATGACTTTATGTGTCATGCCCACGTGCCCTGATGATCTAAAGGGCAGTTGCATTTTCAAACGTTCTCTTCTCCCAGGCAAACCACTAGAAGCTCCTGAAAATTCCAGCACTTTGGTTTTCAAAATACATTACACAGTCTGCCTTGGGCTCAAAGAAGCACTGAGATCTTTCGATTGATTTTGTTTCCAGAATTCTAGTAAAGAACTCTGACGAGTGTGTTCCAGGTACTTACTATGATGCTAAGCTTCTCAGGTTTTTATTTCTGGACACCAGAAGGCCTCGCACCAGTTTACATGTAAATATCTCCCCGCCCCCCAATACTCCCAGCCCCACTGCTACTGTGGAAACAAAACCAAGCATCATCTGTTACTTCAAAGATCAACCCAAGAGTAATTCAGGATCAGAAAATATGGTAATTCAGTTCTAGTGACACTGAATTGAGTCAGGAAAGACAGTTTACTGGCCAAAAGGAGTGAAGGATTTCAAGTGTCTCTTTAGTCGGAACCAAGTAATTTTCCATTGCTGAAAATACCTGAACTTTGCACAGTGACCGGTGTTCTTGGAGTACTCTTTCTGGAAATTGGTCATGTCTGGGTAATCTTTAAGGGCTCCACTGCCCACAGAATTAAAGGAAATGATGTTTCTTGAGAACCTATGTTATACCAGACATGTTAAATGCCTTATGTATGTTGTTTCATTTGGTTATCAGAATTGCTTTAAAATACATTTATGAGTATTTTACTCTGATCTTCAATTGCTTCAGTATGGTCACAAGTTAGTCTTTGAGTCCATTTATCCCCAACATGTAGCATAAGGTTATTTCATATTAACAAATCTATATGCTACTTGATTTGCCATATCTATAACTTTTATCATCCCATATGAGTGAATTGTGTGTGTGTGTGTGTGTGAACAATAACTACTTATTTTGAGCTCTTTCTCTCCCACACCCTACCCCCTCAATGTAGGTGAAATGCCATCTGTTTAAAGTCTTTGGTACTCTACACAACTAAAAATTGGTATATAGTAGTATTCAAATATATATATATATATATATACACACACACATACATATGAGTTGAATTGAGTTCACATATTGTGTGTTTAAAATAGAACTTTAAAAGAAATTAACTCTAAGAAGTGATGTAAATATGTATACATACAGAACGCCTAATGAGGCAAGTTATTGCTGAAACGTATTCGGACATATTTAGGGCTCAGATACAGACAGAGGAAGATAAATTCTGAAAAGGATGCGCAGAGACTGATGAGCTAATAACAGAATTTTCTGGCCTTCCTGATTTTACAACACTGTCATTAGCAGATAAAACTGAGATGAATGCTATTTCATAAAGACTTGGCTAATTTTAGGTTTCAGTGGTGCATTCAAAGAGGATGGCAGCAAGACAGAAATGGATTTACCGCTGCCATTCTGCTGCTACTTGTCCTGCGGCTTTTGGAGATGGTCCTTGAAGACCGTGAGGACACAACACACACACATACACACACACACACAGGACTCTGCCAGAGAGTGTGTGCATGCAGGGTGCAGGTGGCAATACTCCTGCTCTGACACGGCATCTCCTTTGTACGCGTAGCTTTGGAAACATTGCAACCTGTGGCATTCACAAACCCTGCTGATACACTCTAACATACAGCCTCACTAGGTCTCCTTGGGCTTCCAGGGGGGCGCAAATCAGATACGTACCTTGCATTTGCATGCCACACTGGAAGTCTGCAGTGACTGGCTTGGAATGGTCCTCAGGTCATTTCACGGAGGGTGTTAGGAATACCAGAAAAGAAGACTCAGCTGAGCTCTTTTAACTAAGTGATGTATGGAAGACAAATGGGCTAATTTTTCTGATTGGGACAAGAAGTGTTTCTGAATAACCAAGTTCTGTATTGGCATCATTTATGTTGGTTCTATTTGTCTGTGGTTGTTTTTTGTTTGTTTATTTGTTTGTTTTTTGCTTTATTTTAGGGACATGGGTTCTAATTCTACTCCTGCCGGCACTTTTGACATTTAGAGCAAAATCTCTCTGTAACTAGGCAACGAGGTTTCTCTTTGAACAAAAGGACTCCAGCATCACCTTCTGGGGACACAAGCTGGCCATTCTTCTTCTTGGACGCACAAACATTATTACCTTCAAAGTCCCCATTTTCCCACAGAGCCAGCGCTTCAGCTCTTCTGTTCACTTCCTAGAATGTGCTTTTCACAAATACTGTTTTTCTTTCTGAGTTTCTCTCTTCATGAGAGAATGTGAGAAGCCAGCTCTTCATGCAGTTTCCATAGCTTCACCCCTCACCCAGAAAATCTTAAAGATTGTAGATTTAGCAGGGCAGTGCCAAGGTGGTAGAACCAAAATGGATTTTAAAAAACCTTAGTTCAGCCTGACAAGCAGAGATTACATCATTAGTATTTTCATCATCATCAAATTTTATTTCCTTTTTGTTACAGTAGAAATTGCAAGATGGGTAAGTATGTAAGAAAAGAGCATTTAAAACGGGTCATCTCAGAAAAAAATAGACTCAAGCTCAATCTTTGTATACATGTCTCCTGACACAGTTTCCTGGGGAAGTGTCTTACTGGAAAGTCCATGGGGAAGGGGTTGGGGGAGGGGAAGGGCAGGTAAATTTTCCTTAGAGAAATGTGCAATAATAAAAGTGGTGTCCAGAGCTGATTAAGAAAGAAAATCTCCTTTTACTTGGCTCCCTAAGAAAATTAAGTGAACACGAAAAAAAACCTGATACCTGTGACTCAGAGTTCAAAACTGACCAGCTCTCTTTTGCTCAAAGAAGACATCTGGCAACTGTGACTTTATTTCTTTACCCCAAACCTAAGTTTACTAACAGATGAAACAGCCAAGGACTCCAGCTTTTCAAATTTCTTAAATTTACATATGAAAACCTGGCTTCTCCTGAATGGTCCAAACAAGTGTAAATCAACTCTTCAAGATTTTCAGAAAGTTTGTGAGTCACTCAGAGTGCAGAAAAATATCACTCGTTACATCAAACTGGTTCTTAAATAAACTACACATTTTCATTGAAAAAAGCAATACTTGTATATGGCAAAAATTCAAGTATTACCAAAAACTGTTCACCAAAAAGTAAGCTTTCTCCATATCCTGGTAACTGGGTTTACTACCTTAGAATAACTCCTGTTATGAGGGACTTATTTATCCACACAAAAATAGGTAAATAGAGCCTTCACAAGCATCTGTGTCTCCATGTGTCTGTTATTTTTGCCTACATATCACATACACTTTCCTGTCCCTTGCTACTCTTATTTTTTTTAATCTTAGAACATACCAAAGTTCTCTGTATTTATAGATCTAGCTCACTTATGTATTTTTTTTAAGATTTTATTTATTTATTTGACAGACAGAGATCACAAGTAGGCAGAGAGGCAGGCAGAGAGAGAGGGGGAAGCAGGCTCTCCGCTAAGCAGAGAGCCCGATGCGGGACCCTGGGATCACGACCTGAGTGGAAGGCAGAGGCTTTAACCCACTGAGCCACCCAGGTGCCCCTACAGATCTAGCCCATTTAAAAAAAAATGTAAATTATTGCATTGTGTCAATCTCCATAATTCATTTAATTTGGCCTCCTATTCATTCACATTTAGATTATTTCCATCTGCTTATTACAACCTTTCATGGAGTATTTTATGCCCCTTACAAGGAGCATGACCTCAGGCAAGTTATTTAATATTTATCTCAGTTTCTTTATTTGTTAATTGGGGACAACAGTAGTACTTACCTATGGCAAAAGCTTTTATTTTGAAAATTCATTTACTTATTTTTGCGGGGGAGAGAGCGTGAGCATGAGAGTCGAGAATCTGGGAGGAGGAGAATAAGAATCTCAAGCAGACTCCCTGCTGAGAGCAGAGTACAGTTAGCAGTTAGGCTTGATCCCACCTAGGACCTGAACCTGAAATCAAGAGTCACATGCTCAGCCGACTGAGCCACCCAGACACCCGTCTGCAGCAAAAACTTTTGATTGCCTATCCAGCAACTATTTCTTCCTTTTTCAAGTTTTAGAATCCTGACTTTGTCTTCTTGGCAATACAACATGCTCAGGTAAATTGAGTCCCTCCCCTAGTCCTAGAGGATGAAAAAAATAATTTGTTTTAGCAAGGTTAGCAATGACATTCCTCTTTGTTAGGGATTAGTCTAAGCCCAGGCACAAGATATGGTGATATAATTAATTGTTTAAAAGTGAAGCTCTTATTATGTTGAGCTATGTTCCCTCTAAACCTATTAAAACTCTCAGCAAAGTAGGTTTAAGGGAACATACCTCAACATAATAAAGTCCATATACAAAAAACTCACAGCCTACATCATACTCAATGGTGAAAAACTGAGAGCTTTTCCTCCAAGATCAGGAATAAGACAAGGATGTCCACATTCACCGCTACCATTCAAAATAATACTGGAAGTCCTAGCCACAGCAATCAGACAACAAAAGAAATGAAAGTCATGCAAATCAGTAATAAAAAAAGAAAACTTTCACCATTTGCAGATGACATAATATATATGTATATATTTAGAAAACCCTAATGATTCCTCCAAAAATCACTAGAACTGATAAATGAATAAAGTTACAAGATACCAAATTAATATATAAAATCTGTAGCATCTCTTTACACTGATAAAGAAGTAGCAGAAAGAGAAATTAAGAAAATAATAATTTATATAAAAATAATAAAATACCCAGGAAAAAAATTTAACTAAAGAGTTGAAAGACCTGCAATCCCAAACCTATAAAACACTGATGAAAGAAATTGAAGATGACACAAATGGAAACATATTCATTCCATGCTCATGGATTGGAAGAACCAATATTGTTAAAATGTCCATACTCCCCAAAGCAATCTACAGATTTAATTCACTATATCAAAATACCTGCCACATTTTTCACAGAACTAGAACAAATGATACTATAATTTGTACAGAAGCATGAAAGAGCAAGAATAGCCAAAGCAATCATGAGAAAGATGAAGAAAGCTCAAGGTATCACAATCCCAGATTTCAAGATATACTACAGAGCTATAGTATTCAAACAGTATGGTGCCGGCACAAAAAATACATAAAAATCAATGGAACAGAATAGAGTCCAGAAATAAACCCATGCGTAGACAGTCAATTAACCTTTGACAAAAGACACAAGAATATACAATGGAAGAAAGACTGTCTCTTCAATAAATGGTGCTGAGAAAAATGGACCACTTTCTTACACCATGCAAAAGAATAAACTCAACCTGGATTAAAGACCGAAATGTGAGACCTAAAACCATGAAAATCCTGGAAAAAAAAATGTAGGCAGTAATTTCTTTGACATTAGCCACAGAAACTTTTTTCTAGATATGTCTCCTCAGGGAGGGGAAACAAAAGCAAAACTAAACTGGTAGACTGCACCAAAATAAAAAGCCTTTGCACAGCAAAGGAAATCATTAACAAAATGACAAGGCAACCGATTGAGAGAAGATATTTGCAAATGATCTATCCATTAAAGGGTTAATATCCAAAGCGTATAAGGAATGTATACAACCCAAAACCAAAAAGCCCCAAATAATCCAATTAAAAATGGGAAGAGGAACTGAAAAGACATTTTTCCAAAGGGGACATATAAATGGTCAACAGACACAGGAAAAGATGTTGAACAGTACTAATCATCAGGGAAATGCAAATGAAAACCACAATGAGATAGCAGCTTACACTTGTCAGAATGGCTAAAATCAAAAAGACAAGAAATAACAAGAGTTGGCAATGATATAGAGAAAAGGAACCCTTGTGCACTGTTGGGAATGCAAATTCGTTCAGCCACTGTGGAAAATAGTAGTTTCCTCAAAAAATCTTAAAAAGAATTATATTATCCAATAATTCCACAAATGCGTATTTACCCAAAGAAATGAAAACACTAATTTGGAAAGATATATGTACCCATATGTTTATTGCAGCATTATTTACAAGAGTCAAGACATAGAAGCAACCCAAGTGTCTATCAAAAGATGAGTAGATAAGGAAGATATGGTAAATATACACACATGCAGAAATACTACTCAGCCATAAAAATGAATGAGATCTTGCCATTTGCAATAATGTGGATGGACCTAGACGGTATAATATTGAGTGAAATACGTCAGTCAGAAAAAGACAACTACCAAATCATTCCACTTATGTGTGGAATTTAATAAATCGCCAGCCAACCAAACAAACAAAAAGAGACATCCCCAACCCCTGCCTCTTAAATACGGAGAAAAAACTGGTGGTTGCTCGAGGGGTAGTGAGTGGGGGATGGGTGAAATAGATAAAGAGGATTAAGAGTACATTTGTCACCATGAGCCCTGAGTAATGTACTGAATTGTTGAATTATTATATTCAGGTATACATTTGTATACCTGAAACTAATATAACACCATATATTAATTATATTTCAATAAAAATAACATAAGTAAAAATTAAAATCCACATTCACAGAAAATAAAACAAAACAAAATTTAATGTAATTTAAAAAAGAAAAAAAAAGTGTGACTCTGAAGTCAGCTGCCTGGACAAAAATCTTGAGTTTAAGATTTATTGGCTGTGGGGGCGCCTGGGTGGCTCAGTGGGTTAAGCCGCTGCCTTCGGCTCAGGTCATGATCTCAGGGTCCTGGGATCGAGTCCCGCATCGGGCTCTCTGCTCAGCAGGGAGCCTGCTTCCCTCTCTCTCTCTCTGCCTGCCTCTCCGACTACTTGTGATTTCTCTCTGTCAAATAAATAAATAAAATCTTAAAAAAAAAAAAAAAAGATTTATTGGCTGTGTAAATTCAAGCAAGTTACTTAAACTCTCTCAACCTTAGGAATACAAAAGTACCTATTATATTAAGGATATTGTTAAGATTAAATGAGTGAATTGATATAAAGAACTAAGAGCAGTGTCTGGTAATTATTAAGTCCTTGATAGATGCTACTATTAATACTATCTGTCTAATGAAATGTCTTCTAGAAAGATAAAATGCTCCTGATCAAAGAGACACAATAAGAAGACACTGGTTTGCTTCTTGCTTCTGATGCTACCATGTGATGCTATGACTATCTGAGCTACTACAGTCATCTTGTCACTGTCAGTAGGCCAAGCATCAACCAGAACCCAGACTGCTGCACTCTACATTTGTGTCTAAGATCATTTACCCCCACACTTCTTGTTTAATGAACTTCTAAATTGTTTAGCCCGTGTTTCAGTGGGCATTTGGTTACTTGCAGCTAATAGCACTCCCAAATGTTTGTGTAGATGAAGTAAATTGATACTACATGTAAAGCACTTAGATGAATGCTTTGTCTATGATGAATATGCAATAAGTAATAGTTATCATTATTATCTTATTGCTATATTTGAATACACATACATATAATTAAATATTTTATATAAATTCATAAAAAGCAATTTCTGGGTCTCAGAGCATGTTCATTTCAAACTTTAATATGTATCATCAAGTTGTCCTTTAAAGAAGTACATCAAATTAAAACAATAGCATTTTATTATTTAAATTTATATATTTTTTAATTGTAAGTGAAGTTAAGCATCTTTCTTATATGTATAGGGGCCATTTGTATTTCTTTTTCTGTGACCTATGTATTCATGATCTGCACCCTTTCCTTTATTGAATTACAACAACTTTCTCTACATAAAGGAAATCATCCTTTTTTTATAGTGTAAAAATAGAAATTTGCTACTAAATTTTTTTGTTGTGCCAAAACTTAATTCTGTAATCAAATTATAAACCATTATTTTCTTGCTTATGAAAACTTTTTGCACTCCAAGTTTATAAACAAAACAAAACAAAAACAACAACACAAAAAGTATGATCCCATATAGTCTTCTAATACTTTCATTTTTTAAAACATTTGACTGGTAGATCCATTCGTATTTGGTAACAGATGTAGCTTTATTCTTTTGCAAATGGCTGGCCACTTTCCCAATACCATTTTATTGAGCAATTCCTATTTTTCCATTGATTTTAGCATTAAATTTATCATATACTAAATTTTCTACATGTATTTGGAACTGGATTGTCTGTCCTATCTCACTGTTCTAGTTGTATGTAATGTGCTAACATCAATTGCTTAATGTAGAAATAATTTATATAGCAATTGAGTTATACCTTACTTATTATTTCTACTTTTCTGAACTTGTCTGAGTTCCCATGTGTTCATTTTCCACAAAGACTTTCCTGTCTGTTTCTCTAATTTAAAATATTCCATTGCTATTTTACTTTGGATTCTATCAAGTTCATTAATTTGAAAACTGACATCTTAATAATATCAAGACCTGTTCAATGATAAGGTATGCCCTTTTTATTCCACAATAGTTTTCTTTATACAAATCATGGTGATTTCTTGTTCAGCTTGTTACCAACTATTTTTTTTGGGGGGGGGTTGTTACTTAAAATAGTATCTTTTCTTCTATTATATATTTTAAACTATAATCTGAGGAAATGGAATAATAGTCTTTATGCCTTCTTAAGCAGAAGATGCCCAATATAACTTAACTTTTTTCCTTTTAACACAAATTGCCAAAATTATGTAGACTACTGTGACAAATTTGATAAATTGTAACAATGTAAGCTATCCTAATAGATACTAGAAGATGATGGATTGAATCTTTACAGGTGTGGGGGTAAAGCCTACATAACCTGACACCAAAATTGGACAAAGATAGCTTTGGTCAGTGTCATTTATGAATGTCATTGCTAAAATTAAAAATAAGTTCTTGAACTTTAAATTGAGGAGTCTTTGATCCTTTCTTTAATTCTAAGCTATACATTCTTTTACCTTTTAATGTCTTTGAAGATAAAAAGCACCCTATAATCCATATGTATATTTTACAGAGTAATGTTTCTTTTTTCTGTTGAAAATTTCTTTACCTTAATAATTGATGACTTCTAAGACTTGAGAAAGTACTATAATACATTACAGCCATGTAGGTTTCCCACCCTCCCACCACTCCAGGAAAGCATGAGTGGTTTAGTATATTTATTAATATAATTACAGCTGTTGTTCAAAGAATAAAACACGTGAATTTATTGAGGGATGTTGAAAGATTTAGATAAGATCAACATGTGATTTTTTTTTTTAGAAAGTTAGTAACAGGGGCGCCTGGGTGGCTCAGTGGGTTAAACCTCTGCCTTCAGCTCAGATCATGATCTCAGGGTCTGGAATTGAGCCCCACATCAGGCTCTTTGCTCAGCAGGGAGCCTGCTTCCCCCTCTCTCTGCCTGCCTCCCTTTCTACTTGTGATCTCTCTGTCTCTGTCAAATAAATAAGTAAAATCTTCCAAAAAAGTTAGTAACATATTAGATAAAGAATAATCACTATCATCATAAAAATATCTTAAACCAATTACTACCATCATTCTTTTTTTTTTTTAAAGATTTTTTTTAATTTATTTATCAGAGAGAGAGGGGGGGAGAGAGCGAGCACAGGCAGACAGAATGGCAGGCAGAGGCAGAGTGAGAAGCAGGCTCCCCGCTGAGCAAGGAGCCCGATGTGGGACTCGATCCCAGGATGCTGGGATCACGACCTGAGCTGAAGGCAGCTGCTTAACCAACTGAGCCACCCAGGCAACCCTACCATCATTCTTAAATAAGACACTATATACAAATATTATATTAAAGTCAGGATGAAAAATGAAGTACTTCTGTCCCTGTATGGAACAAATTTTTCTATCAATTCTAGCTTAAGTCTTGTTGGATTAAAAGACAGGTATAAATGGGCAAGGGAAGAACACATGCATTGTTTTTAGATATATCCTTCCTCTTTCTGAAGTAAGTTTTTAAAGTAAATTCAATTAAATTTTTAAAATGCAAACGTCGATAAATTCCTTATACTCTTGTAACCATGTAGTGAGAAAGTGGAAAAAATATTGTTCATGGCAACAGTAATAATTTTAAAAATCTAGGAAACAAACTTAGAATGAGCAGGAACAAATTGAAGAAAACCAAAAAACTGCTAAAGACATACAAGCAGCTTAAAGACATGAGGAATCATATTACTTCTTTATATAGAAATCCCAGGTATGTCACATATATGATTTTAAGGCATTTAGAACCTTCAAATATTTAATAGCTTTCCATTTTTGATTCTGATATTAGGGCTTAAAAGCTTACTCCTTAGCTGACTCATTGTCATTTGTCTGTGCTCACCCATTTTTGTCTATTAATGTTAGCGTTACACTTTTGCTTCTGTCTTTTGCCTTAGAGGAAGACAAATCAAACTGTACAATTTCCCCAATACCCTTAGAGTAGCATACTCAGTGTAGCTCTAACATTGGATACAATGGGTGACCCAGAGAGAGCGCTTTGTTGGATGACATGTTTTCAACGTGGCAGTCTGACATCCTCTAGGATTATAGGCATTACACAGGGCATTCTTTGTGCCCTAATCATCATAGCTGTTTGCTTTTTTTCTCTTTTGTCACTTGCTATTTTCCACTGTCAGAGTGTCTACTGGTTTCCATGCCTGTTTCTGCTTCTAATTGATGTCACCATGCTGATCACCATCCTTCTCCTCTGCATGTTTTGTCGCATTTTGCAAAAAGCAGGCTTGACTCTATTACAAAGCTGTCATCATCAAGACAGCATGGTACTGGCACAAAAACAGACACATAGATCAATGGAACAGAATAGAGAGCCCAGAAATAGACCCTCAACTCTATGGTCAACTAATCTTCGACAAAGCAGGAAAGAATGTCCAATGGAAAAAAGACAGCCTTTTCAATAAATGGTGCTGGGAAAATTGGACAGCCACATGCAGAAAAATGAAATTGGACCATTTCCTTACACCACACACAAAAATAGACTCAAAATGGATGAAGGACCTCAATGTACGAAAGGAATCCATCAAAATCCTTGAAGAGAACACGGGCAGCAACCTCTTCGACCTCTGCCGCAGCAACATCTTCCTAGGAACAACGCAAAAGGCAAGGGAAGCAAGGGAAAAAATGAACTACTGGGATTTCATCAAGATCAAAAGCTTTTGCACAGCAAAGGAAACAGTTAACAAAATCAAAAGACAACTGACAGAATGGGAGAAGATATTTGCAAACGACATATCAGATAAAGGACTAGTGTCCAGAATCTATAAAGAACTTAGCAAACTCAACACCCAAAGAACAAATAATCCAATCAAGAAATGGGCAGAAGACATGAACAGACATTTCTGCAAAGAAGACATCCAGATGGCCAACAGACACATGAAAAAGTGCTCCATATCACTTGGCATCAGGGAAATACAAATCAAAACCACAATGAGATATCACCTCACACCAGTCAGAATGGCTAAAATCAACAAGTCAGGAAATGACAGATGCTGGCGAGGATGCGGAGAAAGGGGAACCCTCCTACACTGTTGGTGGGAATGCAAGCTGGTGCAGCCACTCTGGAAAACAGCATGGAGGTTCCTCAAAATGTTGAAAATAGAACTGCCCTATGACCCAGCAATTGCACTATTGGGTATTTACCCTAAAGATACAAATGTAGTGATCCAAAGGGACACATGCACCCGAATGTTTATAGCAGCAATGTCCACAATAGCCAAACTATGGAAAGAACCTAGATGTCCATCAACAGATGAATGGATCAAGAAGATGTGGTATATATACACAATGGAATACTATGCAGCCATCAAAAGAAATGAAATCTTGCCATTTGCAACAACATGGATGGAACTAGAGCGTATCATGCTTAGCGAAATAAGTCAAGCAGAGAAAGACAACTATCATATGATCTCCCTGATATGAGGAAGTGGTGATGCAACATGGAGGCTTAAGTGGGTAGAAGAATAAATGAAACAAGATGGGATTGGGAGGGAGACAAACCATAAGTGACTCTTAATCTCACAAAACAAACTGAGGGTTGCCGGGGGGAGGGGGTTGGGGAGAAGGGGGTGGGATTATGGACATTGGGGAGGGTATGTGATTTGGTGAGTGCTGTGAAGTGTGTAAACCTGGTGATTCACAGACCTGGGGATAAAAATATATGTATATAAAAAATATATGTTTATAAAAAATAAAAAATAAAAAAAACCTGCCAAGTGAAAAAAAAAAAAAAAAAAAACAAAACAAAAAAAAAAAAAAAAAAAAGCAGGCTTGATATTTCATCAAAGGGCTCTTCCCATCCATGCGGTAGCTTTTATCAGCTGCATTTGGGGTTGTGCTGCTTCTTGGCTGCTAAAAAGTTTCATGTATTTTTCCAGCTATTTATGAGTTTGAAGGTTTTCTGGGAGTATGGCTATTCTAGAAAGCTGAATTCTGGACAGTAAAAGCTTGCATGGAATTGTTTTTACAGGTAAGAAAAATGTAATTTTTACTATAAATAAAATCGATGTATTCATTGGTATCTGGACTTAATTAAGAATGATTTTAAGATGAAAAATCCGACATTGGGGAGGGTATGTGCTTTGGTGAGTGCTGTGAAGTGTGTAAACCTGGCGATTCACAGACCTGTACCCCTGGGGATAAAAATATATGTTTATAAAAGATAAAAAATTAAAAAAAAAGATGAAAAATCCGAAGGATGCGTAAGAAGCGTATGGAGGCTAACCTCTTCTAGCAAGAATTATCTGCCAGCCTATCATGCAAGACACTTTGTACAGTCAATTCTCATTATTCAAGGTATTTATGTTCTATAAAGTCACCACAGCTGCTAAATTAGAGAATCTGGAACCATTGCTCCAATGGGAAACACAGGGTTAGGTTCCTGTGAGCCTCTGTCACAGTGTTTTTGTCAACTAATCAATATATAGCCTTGTTATATGGACGTTTTTATCTAAAGGCACCTTATTCAATATATATTGTTCATTGTTCATTGATTTATTGACATTGAAGTCATGGCCAACAGGACAAAACAGGACTATAAGTCAGACCTGAGGGAAGCTTATCTAATGCATCCATCTTCTCCAAAAGGCACATCCCAGCCTTCTTGCACTTAGCAACCCCAGATCAGCACTTTAACACTCCACTTGGACACATGGAAGCCAGTTTGTGAAGCAGTGAAATTACCAACAAAATAACAACAAAAACAACAAACATCCAAAAACATGGCAGTAAATAAACCATGGATGGACCATTGTTCTCAGAACGAGGGCTGAAGCAAGAAGGCAGAACATCACCGTCTTTGACTTTAGGTGGGAAAGTGTCACAGGTAACTCAAATCTCTTACCACTTCATGCACATCCATAAATGACCAGAAAAGTGTCGTGAGCATTGATTTTGGAGTCACAAATACATTTGGGCAAGTAGCTAATTCACAATTACTGAAACAATGAATAATGAGGATCCTTTACATTTGGATTTTTATTTAATATTTTAAAAAACTCTCAAAGATAAATCTTGGTATCCCCAACCTACAGATGAGAAAGTTGAGATATAGAGAAGCTTCAGAGTAGAAAAGCTTCAAGAACATGTTAATAATAATATGTGGTGCTTTGTTCATTTAATTCTAAGACCCTAATTCTTCCCATGATGGTTTTCCAAATATGAATAATGACCTTCTAATTCATTTTCTTTGAAGAAACTTGAATCTCCTTCCCACATTTAAAATAGGGTGCATCATTACCTAAAAACAATAAAATAGTGATCTGTGTCATTTTATTGGGCTTGTAATCTTTGTAAATATTTATAGCAATAATATTCCCTCTTAAGTTTCTGATTTTGTGTTTGGAAGAGCTTAAGAATATAATTATGGAAAGACAAGAATTATGACCATAGTTCTTAACTCTGGCTTCACATCGGAGTCCACTGAGAAGTTAAGTAAGGAGATATGAATGTCTGTGGGTGAGACCCAAGCATCTGTAGCATATGTAAAAACAGTCCAGGTTATCTGGATGTGCGGCCAGTTTGAGAGCCATTGCACTGCAGGGAATGCAGAAACCAGCCAAGCCTATTTACTCCATTTTCTTCAATATGGAGTCCTGAAAGGTATGGAAAGAAAGGTAAAGATCTATCATAGAATTATAAACCTGGCTGAATAGTGGTGTAACTGATCATCTAATACTATTGAATTAAACAGAAAGAAGACCTTGCTGATTTGGAATTGAAAGATTATCACCATCCCTCCTTTTTTTCTCATCTTCAATTAAGACCTAAGTATGGGTCTTTGGTAGAAGATTTACAATCATATCAACATGGAAGATAAGATTCTCTATCAGTATAAATGCCCTAGGGCAAGAACTATACCCATTTTGCTTGCCACTCAATCTCTAGAGCCCAGCCTGGAAAAATGTAATTCTCACCAAATATGTATTGAATATATTAGTAATGCACCACACTGATCTGAGAATGAGTGAGGCAGGGACCTTTAATCCTTGATTAATTCTCCATTCATTTATTCACGGACAGTATCCCCTTCTGTCCATGCATGCCTTCTGTGTCTCTGTTTACTGTGCAATACACATACAAAATAAACCACCAAGAAACTTTCACTGCCGTTGCATGGACAAGGCATATAAAATATTAGGAATCCATATTAAATAATTATTTTAACAGCACCACACTGAATCACAAAGATAATAAGTATTGCTGTTGGGAGTGTTTAGGCAAAGCTTTACAGAGGCATGGGGTTTCCTGGAGAACCTGCAGGCACTGCACAGAAAAGAGCAAGTCAATCAAAGGAACACTGAACTTAAGAAGGAGACGCTAGTGGCTTCAGCTCCACTCTCCACAGGCCTTGCTAAGAAGGAGTGAGCCTTTTCTCCAGGGTTGGGAAGAGTGCATGGGTTCTAGCAAAGGAACACCAGCAGTTAATTTTCTCTGCTATTTGTGATTTTTATTTTCATCGTATATTTGAAGAGTCTCTATTATTTCCTGCGGAGTCAAGTTTCTTTTTATGTGCAGATTCCATCGCACATTAAGCATGCTTACATGCGGATAGCTTCAGGTTACAGTTCTATTGGAAGTTTTTCTATGTAAAGAGCGATTCAGCCTTGATTTAAGAAAATTTCTCATTATCTTGCATTTTCCTTGTAAACTGATCTTCCCTCAATTATGCCTTGCCAGGTGTATGGGCATGTTTATCTGCTAAGAGGACAGAATTATTTTTATCATCCCCTTTCCTAGCCAAGAAGAACTGGAAGTAATAAGTATGCTTGAAGAGCTAGTCTCTCCGTGCTCTTGGAGCTTGGCACTACAAACTCCGTTTCCAAGTAGTATGAGGCTCCTGTATGTTTCACTATTTAAACAGTTTTGATTGCTGCCCTGCGTGGTGAATTGATTTAAAACCAGATTCATCGGGGTGCCTGGGTGGCTCAGTGGGTTAAGCCTCTGCTTTCGGCTCAGGTCATGATCTCAGGGTCCTGGGATTGAGCCCCACATCAGGCTCTCTGCTCAGCAGAGAGCCTGCTTCCCCCTCTCTCTCTGCCTCCCTCTCTGCCTATTTGTGATCTTTCTCTCTGTTGAATAAATAAATAAAATCTTTAAAATAAATAAATAAATAAATAAATAAAACCAGACTCATCGTAGCTGGACTGAGGGTCCCTCACAAATACTTCCACTCACTGATGGGGAACAGCAGTATGCGTGTGTATCTGAGGAAAAGCAGAGACCAAAATGATCAATCCCTTAAGTAAATGAGACATCAATGAGCCAACAGTATGCCAAGCCAGTCCTTGAATCTTTGTTTGGACCTTGCTTTCTCTTGAGAGGTGTGGGACACAAGTTCCATGACAAGTTTTTGAGTATTATTATTATTTCAGGTAATTATGAAGGCCACAGGAGCACAGTTTACCTTAGAGGCGGATCTAAGAAGGCTCTAGCAAGGACCTCTGTGCATGCATGACTCAAAAGTCCTAAGCATTATCTAGCTACATAATGCCACAGTTGCATCTTTAGCACTTCCTGGAGAGTGGAGAGGGGAGGGAGTTATAAAGAAGAGGATAAATGTAGGTGGGGGTTGGGGAGGGAGACTGGGGAATTCCAGAGCCTAGCACAGACTTCAAAGTCCTATGCCTGCTAATCTCATAATGTCCTTGAACTCCTCCACAAACAGCTGCACTTGTTAGTAAAACTCTTAACCCTTAACATACTGGTACCTTGCAAACTCAGGAAACCACACAAAGGCCAGGTGACATATCTTGTGAAAACTGGATTGTGTTTTCTGTTTCTCTTTCTCATCATCTCAGCATTAACTGAGTGAACCTTCTACATGCAAAGTACTGTTTAAACGGAGTAGGGAATTCCACATTTAAAAATTATTTCCTGACTACCAGGAGTTAGAGTTTTTCAGTGAAGATAGAGCAGTATATGTGTAGCAAGACATGATTCAGAAAATAAGGTTATGAATATTAGGAGTAAGATGGGATCACCACCAATGTGGGAAAAGAGGGAAGTGTTCCAGTATTTAAGCAGGCCATTCTTGAAGGACACACAGACTTCTCATTGACCAAGGTGTGTTCAGGCAGGAGCAAGATGGCGTGGTTGCAAGGTTCAAGGGAGTGACTGGTCCAGCTGGGCTGAAGGAAAGGTTCATCAGGGGTGGTGGTGATTGATAAAGCTAGCCAAATCTAGTAAAGAACATGGCTAGAATATCAGATAGTAGAATCAGGAGGTCTGACATAGAAGAAGATCCACCAAAGATACACTAGGATTGAAAAAACGGAGCAGGACATGGAAAGATCCTGAGTGATAGCCTTTCTCTAGAACATTCCTTAGGTGTCAAGATTCACAAAGCAAAAGTAGTTTAACTCTGGTTTAAAGGCTTCAGTCAGAACAGTCATGAGTGGATTAGGAATCAGACAGAATAATTTCCACCAGCAGAAGTTCTTTAGGACAGAATCCTCGTTTATTTCATGTCTGTATTCCTTTCCCCGATACTTGTATCTTATTAACTTTTTGATGGTTCATAGTTTACAGTAAAGGAAAAGGAACACGCATATTCACCTCCTCATGTTATTAACATAACGTTTTGTCTGAAAATTATTAATAAGATCCTAAACAAGAAAATAGCACACAATTAGAAACACATTTGCTGACACGCAGTAAACAAAGAACAGATGCGAACATTACTTCTCTAATGAATCAACAATGCAGTAAGATCAGAACTAACTTCCAGATAATTTTAAAGTTCCTTATAACATGAATGTCATTTTCATGTTTTCCAGAGGGAAGTATGATCTGAGCAGACTTGAGATGCAGCAGAGTAAGAGAAATATTACCCTGAATTTATGGTTTAGGTCAGTGCCGTACTAGTCTTGCTGTTTGGTGAATTAATTAATTCCTTCAAGCCTCATTTTCCTAATCCATACAGTAAAGACAAAAAAAAAAAAAAAAAAAAAAGACTGTTTTACCTGTGTTCCAATGTTACTGTCAAGACAAAATGAGTTAATAAATGTGAATTTGGAAATGAAGGTTTCCTCTGGTACAAACCACTGTATAAATGCATGCTACCTGAATCAGTTCGGAAGGAAATCAGCAATTAGTGAGTTGGGCATCAACTATAGGTGTGCGTGTGTGTGTGTAATGATAATATATGTGTGCATGTATATATATACAATATATATTAGTATTTGTATTGAGTACCTTCTATGTGCTAGGCAGCATATTTTCAAATTTGAAGTCAGCAAATACCACTCAGCTGTGAGTTCCTACAGAGCCAGAATCGTTCTTGGATGAGACGCTGCAGTGGTTTTTGCATCACAAGCCCCTCCCCAGGTGGTTCTGATCTCATCTATGGATTGGTATGTGGACATGTTGGATGAGGTTGTGCAGCATGGCTCTCGTGGGCTAGGTCTCTAGAATAAAGGCAAACCTAAAACATGAAGCCTAAAAAATAAAGACTCCTCAATGAATACAATTCCCATCGGGGTCCACTCCTGAATCTCGCACTTAACTACCAACGTCTCCTTGCACAAGTCAGTTAACTCAATGCTAGAATTCTCTGCAGGATTGCTGGCAGGATAAAATGTCACTAGGCTTGTAAGTGTTGAGCATGGTGCTGACATGTCACAGGTGCTCAGTAGACGCTGTCTGTGCTGCTGGTGGGGGTCGAGAAAGGACAGCAGGGGCTAATAATTTGGTTTCCAACCTCTATTTTATTACCTGGGGATGGTAAACAGCTATGTTTCACAAGAAGTACTTTCAGGGTAGCCTATCCTTTTTCAGGTATCTTTTTTCCCAGCCAAGACTCTGAGCTGGTGTGGAAAGAAGTTTTAAGAACACACTACTAGCCCTCACTGATTCATTATGGAAACTGCCTACAGGAACTATTTTGTAGCAACATTTTTGAAAAGTTGTAGGCATTTGGCTTCTATGAAAGTGAACTGCCATCTGTTGGTCCTGCAAGCATTTCCACAAGAAAGAGTTGTGGCCCTTTCTTTTGATGACTTGCCGGCCGGTGCCCTCTTTTTTTTTTTTTCTTTTCTTTTTTCTATTTTTGTGAAGGTCTCTGAGGGGAGCCCCTTCCTGTGCAGGCCCCTTTGATTGGTGTTGGATGGTCGTTCTCTTGTCAGCTGATAATGTTCCAATGGCTTGTGCAGTTCAGCTTTGAATGACTCAGTGTCATCTGTGTCAGGCATTTATTTTTAGTACGTTTTGCCCCACAGATACATCTCTGAGACGTGTCTCTTCCATCTGTCTATCTGGCTCAATGCTTCTGTTTAAGTGACACATAAAGCTTTTATCCAATTCTTTATACCTAAGCCTTCCATACCCCTTCTCTTTCTTATGCCATCGAGACAGCCGCACAGAGCTATGGGACTGACTGTTTCTTCACATGTATAACTGGGTTCCTCATGGCCATGACTTCAGGGCTATAAAAACATGTTAAAAAGAGGCCCGATGAACGTACACAGACATGCATGCGTGTATGCACAGATACACACTTTCATGCAGAAATACACACGTCTCCATTTATGAATATCCATGTGGATATATTTTTTATATATAGTATCATCAATATTATGTTGTCATGTTAAACTAGACACATAAAAACATATATACACATGTATTTATTTAAAGAGAAATATATATATACACATATAAATGACATATATTTTGATCATCAAGCAGTTTTACATTCTTCTTGTGTTTTCTGTTAGGTTGTATACTCCTGAAATTGTGCAGAATAGGAACATGTAAATGTGCAGAAAGGAATATTTCAGCCACCATCCCTTGGTCCCTGCTTTGGGATGAAATGTTAAATCTACTTTTGTCGTTATATTACACTTCAGGGAGTGTTCCACTGCTTCTCAGCTGTGCTATATAAGAAGCCAAGGCCATCTTACAATCTGTAGAATAATTTAGGCTATTTGGATCCACGGCATAATTTGCCTCCATGAAGTCTGACAGTGCTGACTTCCTTAGTCCACAATTGGGTGTGCTCAGTGTGAGTTCTGATCTAGGAAATCTCCATTTATTCCAACTTTAAAGATTAAAAATGAGTGAATTTAGCTTCGTCTGCAACTGACCAAGCTGATTTAAGAATTCATGTGTTTCTATTTTCTTCTCTTTCTTTTTTATCCATGTGCTTTGTCACTAAAACATCAATATGCCCATGTTCATTGGGAATATTAAATATTTTTGCATGCCATTGCACATGCAAAAAATACTCAATACCTCTTAAGTGTATCTTCCATAACTTATCAGGCATTTCATCTGTCAGCCTGAAAAATAAAGACCTTCAATGAATACAGTTCCAATCATGTAATCCTGCTAGTTCAAAGTGAGTTTCAATAGCCCTTGACAGACCCTAGCAGAACCAGCTCACTGCATGAAAAACAAACCACACAATTGTGTTTTTATATACACATTGGTAGGTGCTGACATACTATTAAATTGTTTTAATAGGACCTACTTAGGAAAGTGTATATCTTGGTAGTTAAAACCTACTACATTGTGAAGTACACATTATATGCAAAATATTGCTCTCATAGGAAAATTTTAATTACAATGTTTAGACTTCAGAGCCAAACTATGTTGCTTTGCCTTGTCTTCGGGACACCTGTACTAATCTAAAATGGTACCTGTCATTGAGTCAGCAGTGACGAGAAAAAAAAAAAAAAAAGGATCCCCTGGGGATTTAGTAGAATATGGAGGGTGTAGGTTGCTGCACAATTAACCCCAGTTCTGCTTGATTATTTTTGGTCACAGCTGCAGTCTGGATGAAACGTAAATGCCGACTTTTTAGTCTCTGAAAATCCTGTTCTGCCATGAAATTTGTTTACCACAGCTTTCTCTCAGAGAAGATGGTGGATAGTGATACATTTTTCAGCTAGTGACATATTTTGCCAAAGGGGACACGTTTGCCTAGTGAGTTAAGTAAATCCAGTCCTACTCACACAAGCGGTCATTTCCTTTCATTCTTATCCTGGAGTTGAACCCCCTGGCTGCTTTTGTCGTCATATCCAAGGAATGAACGTGTGGCCCTATGTATGCATATGGATCATGGATCAGTAGATCCTCAGCCCCTTTGGGCTTAGAGAGAAATACTGTGGTCCAGAATTATGCTGTCCACAGAACATTTCCAGTATAGCTACAGCAATTCGATTCTCTTCTTTCCATTCTAAAAATCTTGAAAATGCCATCCGACTTTTCTCATTCCCTCGAATGATGCGACTAATGTTCACAAGTGTCTTCTTCTTATTCACAAGTGGAGATAGTTCCAAATGTCCTCAGTCAGTTCTCATGTCTAGGGGGGCATTATTACCTCAAACATCCTTCTTGAGACTTCTGGCACAGATCTCTCACCATCTCTGCCACCCCCTGGGAGCTACTCTGCAGGTAAGTTAGTCTATGTAAAGAGCAGATGGGAGAGAAGGCCAAAGGGTGAGCACGGCAAAGAGCAACTCTGGAAGATGCTCTTGGTTTTTAGACGTTTTGTGAACTACACATGGCAGCATATGCTTGTTCTGGTGTCTTCAGAGAGAGAGAACTGCTCCCTTAAGTTGGAAATTGTTTTGCAGTGATGACAACAGCAACAACACAACAGATGAGAAGAAGAAAATAAAAGGGAGAGCTTCATTATCCACAACTTGATTGTTTTCTTAAAGATGTTTCCAATAAGGGGCTGAAGTGGCACATAATTTAGCCACGTTTCCCTTTTCCTTCTTGTTTGGATTATCAAAGCTGCAAGCAATGAGCCAGATTTGGAGCCTAGCCAGGTCTCCGACAGAGTCCCAGCACCCACATGCTTACTTCACTGTGGTCAGGCTGATCTCAACATCTTCACCAGAGTGGATGTTCTTTTGTTGTCTTGGAAACAGATGTGTTTGCCCTTTTAGAGACACATGGATCAGCATGTCGTGTCCCTGAAAAATCTCCAAAATGCTAATTTTAGTCTCCTTCCTAATGGTAGTAAGCTTCATTTAGTCATTCAAGGCCAACTCAGGTCTCCAAAAGGAAACACCTACAGTTGATGGGAATAGGAAAGGCCCAAAAAGACGCTTGCATTGTTTCCATGACCCACCAATAGAAACTATTTGATGTGGAAGAGCCCTCCTTACTACGAGTAGAACGCTAGAATTAATTCCATCAAACCGTATAGTTGACACAATCCACTTTTATCATAATTAAACACTTTTACTTAAATGATATGACATTATCCATAACATGGTGATTTTTAATGCCGACTGGGTATTGTGTATGCCTTTAACATCTGTATGTCATTTTCACTCATTTATCAACCATGCATTGACTGAGGATTTACAATATGCCAGGAACTGATTAATTGTCTAAAAGTTTATGATATTTTGCAGGAATAAATATTAAGTAGGAGGATAAAGCATGGTACAAATATTTTGATCTTTGAATGTATTCACTACTTCACAGCAAATAAAACAGAAAGGCTGGAACGAGACCAGGCATAGGTCATTTTTAAAAGCCCCCCCCCCACATAATCAGGGATGAGGGTAGTCTAGACCAGGGGGGATTAACGGACCGCCTTCAAAAGCATGCTTTCCAACCTTGCTTATAATCAGTGTCGCCATCTCCCAGAAGCTTGTTCTGGATACAGAATCCCAGGCCTCATGATAGATCAACTCAACTGGAATCTGCATTTTTCATAAGGTCCCCAGGTGACTGGCAAGTGCGTAGACATTTGAGAAGACCTACTCTACCATGTCACACACTACAGCTGGATTCCATATTTGAAGCCTATAGCTTAGCCTTGCCACCCTCCTCCTTCAAACCTGCCTCCGAGGCTTTACTGGAGACACTGAGAAGCTGCACTATACGGGCAAGATACATTTTCTCTCTCTATAGGATCTTCCGGAGCAGTGGGAATGCAGGCCCTAGATGCTTTAAGTGGCAGAGAGAGTCAAGTCCATTCATGGTAACTAGTCCAAAACACGTTTTTCATCAGAGAAGCAGAGGTCACATGCGCAAATGAATAGATTTAAGCTTCTGCACTCACAGTGTGTGAGGTATTCATGGGACACTGTCTTCTTGTCAATACAAGTGTGATGACCATAGAAAAAGACATGGCACATATTCGACTCAAATATTCCAATCTCCTTTTTCTGGTGCACTTGGGGAATCCTTCCTGGTCATTGGACTGTGCAACAATGCCCAGCCTTGTCCCTATTTCTGTCTGTCTGTCTTTCTTTTTCCTTATTTCCATCTCCAACTCTACCTCTCACTATATTGAGCTACTCTGCCATTTTCCATGTATTATTTGAGGTGGTTCGCAGCAACAGCACAGGATAAAAATCACATACCACCCAACCCCTCCTGCCTTACTGCCTTGTGCTTGCTCTCCTGGAATAGCCTTTTCCACCATTATTGCATATTCAGCCCCATCTCCCAGGGGGCATGGTCCATTCTCTTGCTGCTCTGCTGTTTTGTCCCCTTTGTGAGTTCAGTCCTTCCCTCTCTCTCTCACAGACTCCTGGCTGAACTGCTCCAGGCTTTCTGAAACATGGTGCCTCCTCTCGGATTGCTGCACTGCTCTACCTAGGTATGTGCATGTCTTGCCTCTCCCACTAAACAGAGAAGCCTTTGAGGGTAAGCCTTGTGGCTTTGGGTGCTCAAAAAGCCACGCACCCTGCTGTACTCACAGTAGGTCCTCAGCAGCTAGGCATTCGGTGTGTGTTGTGTGTGTGTGTGTGTGTGTGTGCGTGCGCCTTTCTGTGTCTATCACAGGGTGAAGAGGATTAGAAAAAGCACTGAGTTCTGAGTCAAAAAAATCACTGTGTTCTCTAATGACCTTTGTCAATATATTTAAACTCTGCACCTCGCTTTATTCCTGTGTAAAAGGAGGGGTTGCCCTAGTCATCTCTACATTTCTTTCCAGCTCAGACTTGCTCCATTTCTGTTAGTATCCTCAGATAAAGCCTCTGCTGGCACTGGCTGCTTTAAAATCCACTTTAATAGGCACATGACATATCTGTGCACAGAACAATAATGTCCATTATTTTGTCTCTAAAATTAAAAAAATATCGGATCCTGTTTCTAAAATACCAAAAAAAAAAAAAAATTATCTCCAACTTAGGTAGGCTGACTCCATTAAGAAGGCTGGGGACAGATCACGATTAATTTGGCAAACATTTACTGCATAGCTCTAAGCATGAGACACTGTACTGAGCCCTAGTGAAACAGCCCTCAAGGCTAGAGGTGGGATGGTAATACAGTACACTCTGGTCCACCTTAGAGGGACACACAGCACCCTCAGACAGTAGGCATTCTGGCAATTATCAGAGACGTTGACGGTTTTGCTGTATTTTTTATAGAGTGAGTAATACCAGCGGTTAGGATTGGGGAGCACCGTGTCTCATAGCTGAGGGAGTGGTGGGTACAGACACGAGACAGGGGAAAACAAAAACAGTTCAGTACAGCTGAAAGGCAAGAAGATATAGAGGCAGATAGAGCTGAAGCGGAGCAGGGAACAAAGTCCTGTCAACCTGATTCCTGGCTAAGGAATGGGAGTTTAGGTGGGACAAGCCAGGGGAATTCCCTCTTCCTCACAAAGGGAGCAGCATATCCCCCCAAACTCCCAGCCAAGGATTCTTTGGAACAACTCAGCCAGCTGGGGTCCAAGCCTTGCCAAGAGAAGGATTCCGTTAACTTTAGCCCATACCAGTTACTCTCAGAAGTATGAGGCAGAAATTAGGGACTAGAAATTTTGGAAAAGGTGGAGAGAGCAAGGAGAGAAAAGAGAGAGAGAGAGAGGGAGAGAGGGAGAGAGAGAGAAACACAGAGAGACAGAAATAGGGACACAGAGAAGACAGAGATATTCCTAAGGCTACACAAACAGCAAATAACAGACCCAGGATTCACAGATAGATCCTCTGCCAACAAGCCCAATTTTCACTCTTTTTTAGCCTGCTACTTTGAAAAGAGTCCATGTGTTTTTAAAAATCTGCTTAAAGCCATGATATTTCTATAAGTGGCTCTTGTTTCCTGCTGTCCTTGCTGCTCAGCACGGCCACTCATTATTTCACCCTTGTCCCCGAGCTGCGTAAACACGTGGGAAGGGGATAAAGAGAGTGGATACTGCAGCTGCCCTCAGGGCCAGGAGAAGCTGTGGGGACCTGGGGCAACTCCTCCCCCCTCCCACTCAGCTCCATTTAACTTGGCTTTGAAAAGACAGACCATTGGGGACCTCGTTTTTATCACCGGTGACTTCCTTTCCCAAGAAATGTGAGCCCTGTGGATATGAAGAATAATTGGTGAAGTACTTTGAGATTTCTTGAATATAAAGGACTGTGTAGGTGTGCAACATTATTATTACCACCTTCTGTTCAAGAAGTGATCTTAAAAAAAAAAAAAAAAAAGGTATGTAATTTTCAGCTTTTCTCCCAGACTGGCCTATGGCCATATTTAACATTAATATCATATTCTTTTGGGTGCATATAATTAGGATGTTTTTTATGACTAGTTAACTCTTGACTTGGGAAGTGTATTATGTAACATCATCTTTTCTCCATTACTAAGCAGCAGAGAGGCAGAGGTAGACAACCCTGATGAGCTTCAGTTCATAAAGGAGAGGAGAAAATATCTGCACTACATCAGATAAGGCTGCTAAGACAGTTATTTGAAAAGATACCATGAATGTCTAAAATTCTTTTCAATTAATAAAGTGATCCTTTAGGTACATTGGAAGCCTTTTCATGGGGGATACTGGTCTCTTATTTGTGAGGGAATCACTGGTTTCACTAGAGTATAAGACATTTCTTTGAGCTCCCTCCGGGCTCAGATAATTTCACAAGTTCACTCTAAGGTGGAGTTGGGCAGGATTTCAAGGGTCGCTCTAAAGCCACAGCAAGCTTTTGAGGATAACAGACATATTTGTATCTTAACGACAGTCTCAGTTCTTTATATATCCTTTTCCTGAGACACCTTGGTTCATCCCGTCTGCAGGGATTTCCCTGCAGATGGTGAGATGACTTGTACATGGGGATCTCGCCTCAGTCCCAGCCTGTTTGTTCTTCACACTGTGAATTATCCTTGGTGTCCAATACTTCTTAAAAGAAAAAATTACACATGCTTTTTTAAAAATAGATCTTATTTTTTAGAACAGTTTTAGATATGCAGAAAAATGTGAAAGATAGTTACTGAGACTTCCCATATATCCCTGCACGGTATTCCCCTATTATTAACAGCTTATGTTATTATATTTGTTATGTTAATAAATCAATATTGATACATTATTGTTAAGTAAGGTCCATAGTTTACTTAGATGTCCTTAGTTTGTTATCTAATGTCCTTTTTCTGATCCTGTCCAGGATACTACATTACATTTAGTTGTCAAGTCTTCTTAGGCTCCTCTTGGCTGAGGCAGTTTCTCAGACTGTTTTTGATGACCTTGACAGTTTTGAGGAGTGCTCATTAGGCATTTTGAAGAATGTCCCACTATTCGGATTTATATGATGGTTTTTTTTTTTTCATGATAATATTGAAGATCTGGGTTCTTGGGAGAAGACCACACAGATAGAGGGCCATTTTCATCACATGATATCAAAGACACAAACTATTAACACGATTTATGACTGTTGATGTTGGCATTGATCACCTGGCTAAGGTGGTACTTGTCAGGTTTCTCCACTGTAATAGTTACTCTTCCTTCCCATCCCCTTTTCCATTCTGCCATCTTCGAAAGGAAGTCACTGTGTGCAGCCCACACCTAAGGAGTGGGGAGTTATGCTCCCCCTCCTTGAAGGTGGTGTACCTCCATAAATTACTTGGAATTTTCCTGTGTGGGAGATTTGACTCTTATTTCCCATTTATTAATGTATTCAGCCATTTATTTATAACATTATGTGTTTATGAATATTTATTTTATTTGGGGGGTTGTAATTCAATACCACTTTATTTTGTTTTTCAAAATATTCCAACTTTGCCCATTGGGAGCTCTTTCAGTTGGGTTCTGCGTCCCCTTTTTTTCACTTGTTTTAAGCTTGTCCTTATTTTCTGGCCCTACAAGAGGCTCCAGGTTCATCTTGCACACATGCTTTTTATTGGTGGAAAACATCTGGTTATCAGCAGTTGTCCCTTTAAAGAGATTTGCCCTCAACCTTTGAGTTAACTTGAGAGCAGATGTAGTTTAAAAACCCACGCTGACTGGTCCCTTGTGGAAGCAGAACTGTAGCCTCCTAAATGAAAAAGTGGCCCCAGATCCACATGCTACTGTGTGTGGATGTGAGGGTAGATGGCACAGACAGGCAGGTGACTGGACAGAAAACTATCCAAAGGAGATCGCAGCCCAGGGCCACTTCTCTTCCTGAGACCAAGTCCTATTTTCTCAAGCTCAGAGGATTGATCATTTGCAGCTGGGAGCAACCACGTAGACAACCTGACCCATCTACTCATAGAACATTTGAGTTGAGGCAGTCCATTTTTAAAGACATTTGGGGGAAATCTTTGGTTTAGACAGAAGTGAGAAATAGGGAGAGCAGAGAGAAACATCTTCTTGGCATCATGTGCCAACCGAAATTAACCACTAATGAAAGCAGATTGTATTTAGCAGATTTTAATATAAATTAGGTTAATGGTGACACATTTGAAATAGTGCACTGAAAAATCAGTCTGTAATAACAAGCTAACAGATGTTGGCATTTTTATTATTAATTATACATTTCATTATCATCTGATTATTGTCAAACATCATTGTACAGAAAAAAATCGTATAAATGATTCATACACATTTGTTACGTTGTTAAGGGGTGCTAGTGTCTGTTTTATTAATGCAGTGACTTGAATATTCTAATATCATTCCAAAAATCTTAAGTTTAATTAAGACTACTGAGGCATACATAATGTGTAACAATCATTTTTAGCTGTGCTTGTCATTGGCAGATCTCAAAGAATTTCACATCCTGATTTGTCTTACACCCTTCTAGCCTCTTCAGTGTAAGACCTATAGTGAGGAGGCTCAGGTTCTCAGGGAATATTACTAAACAAATATAATGGCATCATCGCATACCATATCATTATTTCTCAAAAAGATCCCAGACAGAAACCGTTATGAACCTGCTGTTCTAGAGCCTGGAGAACACAGAAATTGAGTGTCTTATATAAGCAAAATGAAATTAAGAAATGGGCAGCATAAATAGTCAGTCACGAGACCAGTACAAATTTCAGGGTGGGTTATTTGTTTGTTTTTTCTCAGATAATCTTGGTCACATCTGCTTATACAATATATATCCTACTGATAGTCTATTTGTACCAGGAGCATAACCTTTGTACTTGGATATCATTCTGGTTATGGTTTGTTGAATACTTCAGACATATTAGGGACTGTAATGAAGTCTTGCGATGCATGGTTTTTCTGGGACTCACATTTGGCAAGTAGTTCCTTGACTGTGTTGGAGTGTGGGTCATTGGTGAAGACTGCGGAGCATGGTGTGGAAACTCCCTATGTTCCCTCCACAAAGAACTGGTTATAGAGTTGGAGATAATTAGCAGAAAGGACAGCTTATATTTGGCTAGTGGGCAAATACTTATTTGCATAACTGAAAGGTTCTAAAAGCCCTTCTGAAAGTATCTTTTCCCAAAAACTTATCATAGCGTCATACCTGTTTACTACCTGATCTGTGATTCTCAATGTGGAAGTCGTTCCCCTTGGAAAACTGGTAAGATGCCAGTGACAGAAGGGGAGTGTGAAATGTTCCCATTTTTTGAACACAGAAGGCAGCTCATGGGTTCTCTGCCATTGATACACAAAGGAAAAATTGTGTCCTGTATCAGACAAGCATTTACCTGGGAGCACTAACCGGGTTCTAAGGACATGGAGCAGTGGATGGGCCAGCCAAGCAGCTGCTCATGATTCCCAGTCCACATGGGGTGATGGAGCATGAACAGAAATAAAACAAAATATTACATCAATCAGAGCCTCTCAGGGAGAATGCTGTTTGGGGTAGAAAGGAGTATTTTATTAGCTGCTGGGGTATAAGTAAAGGTCTTCTGGAGCATACTCTAGTCACGATAGGTGGCAGCTACATTACTTTTCTAGAGGATGTGCTCAGATCAAAGAGGACCTTTTGTTTCTCTGAGAAGACATTAAAAAAAATAATAATATTGTGTCCAGAGTTGAGTTGCTGAGAATCATTAGTGGGCCGTGAGCGTGGGTTCCCTTCTCTGCCCTTCTCTCAACAGCACTGAACTCATTTTTACTTCAGGCTCAACCACTATTTCAAAAACACCGAGTTATCTGGGCTTCAATTTATTAACCTGCTAAGTGTGCCCACACATCTCAGTTAGGCCTACAATAGCCAGGAGCAGGGATGGGCCTGATGAAAAATAATTAGAGAAACCTCCAACAAGGGGAGATCAGCTAGCAACATTGATAAGAGTTTTGTATATGTAAATCTGGATGTAGGGTTCCAGGGCTCTTTTGTACTGCAGGTCCTAGGGCTATGGCAGCTCTGTAGTAGGACTGAAGCCATTATGTGGCTTCTCCTCTCTGACCCTGGTACAGTGCTGCCTGCTGGGACTGGTAGGACTGCACTGAGGTCAAGGAGTTTCTTGCTTTGGTCACAAGATGTTCTTGATGTTAGAGGCATGGGATCGTATAAAGGAAGTAATAGAAGAGGACTGGCCAGAAGGCATCACCTGGGGCTCAGGTAATTGCAGAGGCGGGGAGCCCTGAGAGCCAAGGAGGGCAGGTTCGGCTTGATGAGATATCTAGGGTAGGCAAATTCAGGGAATGGCTCTACTCCATGCAGAAAAGGAGAGAGAGAGAGAGTGCGCATGTGCCTTGCGGACAGTCTGTATTTCTTTCGTAATTCTACTCGTGCTTGGCTTTAAGAAAAGTGTTACCAGGGACAAAGAGGTACATTCATGTCCTCTTTGGGTGTTATGCTGGTTCACCCATGATCAACCTTAATCTTCAAGAATATAACCCAAGTTTTAAAAACGTCCCTTAATTCAGAAAAGAGGAAATTCTGTCTGTGGTACTTTTTTTAAAAGTTTTTTTTTTTTTTTTAAGATTTTATTTATTTATTTGATAGAGAGTGAGAGAGAGAATGACAGGGGAGAAGGTCAGAGGGAGAAGCAGACTCCTCATGGAGCTGGAAGCCCGATGGGGGACTTGATCCCGGGATTTCGGGATCATGACTTGAGCCGAAGGCAGTCACTTAACCAACTGAGCCACCCAGGTGCCCATCTGTCTGTGGTACTTTTTATTCTCTTACTATTTTAGTTTTTAATAATTTAATAATTTTTAGTAAATGTATAAAGTTGTGCAACCATCACTATAATCTAGTTTTAGAACATTCCCATCATCTCTGAACGTTTCTTGTGCCTGTCTGCAGTCAGTCCTGCTCCTCATCTGCATCAGTTATGAGAGCCAAAGCAACACACACAGGTTGAATATTCAAGATTGCCTCCATGAAAACAATTATGTGCTTGAGACTCCTAAATAGAATGCTCCTTAGTCATAAGATTTTTTAAAGATATAAGTTTCTAAGATATAAGTCTTAATTTATTTAATTTTTTAAATTTCAAATGCTAAGACATAAGTTTTTAAAATTATCATTTTTTGGTCAAGGGCAGTCTTTATTGATGCAACCAAGACAGAATTTCTGATCATGTGTTTTTAGTAAAATAGTACATAACATCTGTCATGCATGCCTGCTGATATGGTTGTCTGCCTATCAGAAACCAGATCCTCAATTCTGGCTGCATATTTTGATACCCTGGTGTAGGGTATTTTCCAACATCAACAACCAGTTCTCTGATTCCCTAGACACCAACCACATGTTCAATATCTAATTATTACACCAACTACCCAGTATTAGCATAGACCTCAAAGTTTAAAAGGTTCAGTCCCCCAAGACTATCCCCCTTTTCAGATGCTAGTTGTACATCCTGGGACTCCTGCATTTCTGACTGACTGACTATAAATCAAGGGTCCCCATGACCCCTTCTGCAGGTTTGATAATTTGCTAGAACAGCTCACAGAACTCAGGAATACACTTTCCTTTCTTTTACTACTTCATTATAAAGGACATTATAAAGGTTACATTTCAACAACCAGATGAAGAGGTACATAGGGTAAGGTCCTGAAGGGTCCCAAGTGTAGGAGCTTCTGTTCTATGTGGCTGGGGTACACCACCATCCCAGCACATACCTGTGTTCACTGATCTGGAAGTTCTTGGAACCTCATAATTTAAGGTTTTTTATGGATGTCTTATTATCCAGATATAGTTGATTAAATCACTTGCCACTGGTGACTGACTCAATCTCCAGCTCCTTTTCTCCCTCTGGAGGTTGGGCGTGAGGCTGAAAATTCCAAGCTTCCAATCTAGAACATTCTAGTGTCCAGCCCCCATCTGAGGCCATATAGGGGCTACCAAGAGTTACCTCATTAGAACAAAAAATACTCCTAAAACCTTTTTCATTCAGGGAATTCCAAGAGTTTTAGGAACTCTCTGCCAGGAACTAGGGACAAATATCATATATCTTTCTATGATACCACACCTGGAACCACTTTAAAAAGTCTTAGTTCATAGGCTATACATCTAGAATCTGATCTAGTTGATCTTAGTAGGGTCTGGATGATTTTAAAAGTGCTCTAGGTGAGTCTAAAGTATAGCTGAATTTGATAATCACTGTGAAATATCTGTTGATCCCCTTCTATGTGCTTAGCAGGGACTATACTGAACGTGATGGCAATTACAAAGGGAAATAAAGCTTATTCCAATGCCTCAAGGATTTATAATCTAGAGTTAGGATCAGATAAATGAGTGCATATATGGTAAAACAAAGAAATGTGGTAAGAAGATATCATTCTCTGAAGACACAATAAAGAAGCAATTGCTTTTGGCTAGAGGGAGTAGAGAAGGCTCTAAAGAGGTGGAGGCCTATGGTCTAGGCTTTGAAACATGACAAAGACATAGAGAGAGAATGTGGAACAGGTGTTATAGTCCCAGTATATGACTTAACCTCAAATTTCATAGACAACTCTGATATCTTATCATGGTAAAAATATCCTTCCTTTCCTTGACTTCCTTATTCTAGAAGGAAAAAATAACCATTCCATTAAAAAAAAATCCAGGTATACATTTATATGTTTAACAAAGATTCTTTATTCCTTACTTTCTCTACAAAGAACTTGAGGTTAATAAAAAGTTTAAGGAATTTATGCAAAAATCAGTGAGGACCAAAATAAATACATTCCATGTTCTGCTACACATCATTCTGGCATACCAAGTATGTACTTGGTATACTTTTGTATGGTGAGCTTGACACATTTCATATGAATAGTCAACCCATGGTTTGGGAGGGAAAATGTGCTAAGATATATCTGTGGAGTAATACCTGTTCTGATATTAATACCAATTTGCAGGACTGTTTATTTCATAAGTAAAGAGTGTTTGTATCTCAAGTCTGTGCCTTCTAAATTTTCCATGAAGTGGTATAATTATTTTTTAAAGGGAAGTTAAAGGTTTATAACATCTGATCTCTGTTAGGGAGTAGAGAAGACAGTCGACATAGGATTTATCATTGAGGAACAGAGTCTAATGTTCGAAGGTCATGGCATTGTGACGATAAAGTAGAGCAGTTCAGGTAGCTCCACGGTATTAACGGAATACTGGTGTTCACTGTCCCATTGAAAGAGTCAGTAGGTTTACTCCACTCATTTGTCATTTACCTCTGTGATTCTAATGACTAGAAGATGTCATCTTCACTGAAAAGTGTATCTCTAAGGTGAGGACCCTAAATGAAAATCACATGTGCAAACAAATCCCTCTGAAGGACTCTTCCGAGTGAAGGGATTTCACTTAAAGTATGTTTCATTTACCATACATACGATGTCTTTGAAGTCCCATCTACTGGTGGGGATTACAATCTAAATTTGGCAATTACTACTAGGAAGTTTTGTTTTTAAAAAATCACATATAGAATATTAAAATCAAAAGGGAACTTCTGATTCATCCAGAATGGAGTGACCCCATTATTCTCAGAAACTCTCTTTCATAACTAAAAGACTCTGGACATCATATAACAACAAGCATAGGTAGGTCTAAAAGATGAAAAAAGGCAAACTGTATAGGGACATCAGGATTTGAGGAATGACAAGGTGGTGAGTTCCCTGGATTTCTTTATTGTATCTAATATATCCTTCAGAGGGGGCTTTTAGAAGCCAACAGACACTGACTTAAAAAGTGCCAAAAAAAGACATGTTGCATGTTCCCCCAGATGATAAACCAGGAAAAAGATAACCTAAAAGCAAGAAAACTTTTTGACAATACTTGCTATCCTCCTGTCAAACATCAGTGGAAAACCGGTATCATCACCCCACAGTTTCAGTAGAGAAAGTGGAGAATTGATCTTCCACTCCATACCCCACATCTGGAGAAGGCAGTGCTCTGATCACTTTGCCTAGTGGTATTGATGAACAGGAAGCTGATCTTCTATTTCCCATCCAGCAGACATAAGCAGTGTTTCAACTTCCCCCAGTGGTAGGGTGTTATAAACAGGGTCTAGCAGTAAGCTGTACCAGCATACCTACTCAGAAACAATGAGACTGAACAATGTTAGCTGATACTTCTGTTCTCCCTACCCTCCCCACGTGTGGTGTGTCATGGCATGCAGTAGGTAACTAAACCTATACTCCTGCCCCTCACCCAGAATCAGTGAGGTTTGAGAAAGGACTAGCAGCACTCTGCATAATTTCCTCCCCTCCTGTGGTGGCAGTGGAACCCAATGGGGAGGTGAACTTTTGCTCTTACCTTCTAACAACAAAGTGGTGTGAGTTAACCCTCCTTTTACCCTACCCTGATGGGCCAGTGGGGTGGTAATCTTCCACCCAACTCAAAACAATGAGAGAGTATAAATTGGTGCTCCACTTTTTTCAGGAAGGTATTAGTAGCACGAAGGGGAGAGCGAATGTCTATCCTAATCATCTACAACAAGGAAATATGAGTAAGTTCCCCATTTTTGCTGGTGTTATTGGTGCAGAAAGCTAATCATATACATCCACCTGACTTTCACTATATGTACAAACTTGGGGTGGGGGGTTGAGGGGAGACTGCATGACAAAAAGGAAGATTAAATAGGATCCAGCGTCTCATAATGTAATATCCCAAATGTTCCAAATGCAAAAGAAAAATCAGTAATCATACCAAAGAACCAGGAAAGTCATAACATGAATGAGAAAAGATAATCTAAAGACATCAAACCAAGATGTATCAGGTGTTGGAATTATCTGACAAAGACTTAAGCAGCCATCAACAAATATTTTGACAAGTAATTACAAATTATCTTGAAACAAATAAAAAAAGGAATATAAGCAAAGAAATAAAAATTATTTAAAAAAATAAAATGGAAATTACAGAACTAAAAATGTAATAATCAAAAGAGAAACTGGCTGAATGAACTTGGTAGTAGAGTGGAGATGACCAAGAATAGAATCAATGAATCTGAGGACAAATCAAGCACTGGGTGTGGTGTATAAACAATGAATCTTGGAACACTGGAAAAAAAAATTAAATAAAAAAAAAAAAGAATTTACCTATTCTAAATAACAGAGAAAATAGATTGAAAAAATTAACTGAGTCTTGAGCGATCTGTGGGACAATAACAAAGTAGCATTTGTATCCTCAGATGTCAGAAGGAAAAGAGAGAGAACATGTTACTGAAGAAGTATTCAATTAAATAATAGCTAAAAATTCCATAGATTTGACAAATAACATAAATCTACAGATTTAAGAAGTTGAAAAAATCCTGAATATGCTAAGTCTACCAAAATTCATATCCAAGATACATTATAATTCAATTTTTGAAACTAAAGTCAAAGAAAAAAATTGTGAAAGCAGCCAAAGAGAAATGACGTTAACTTATAAGGAACACCAATTTGAGTGACAGCAGATTTCTTATCTGAAGCCATAGAAGCCTAAGGAAGTGCTGCACCATTTCAACTACAGAAAGAGAGAACTATCAAGTATGATTTCTATATCCAATGAAACTATCCTTTAATAATAAAAAGGAAAAAAAAGACATTCTCAGAAAAACGAAAATAAGGAGAATCTGTTACTAGAAAACTTACCCTTAAAGAATGGCTGAAAAGGAAATATGACTAAAGAAAGTAAATAAGAACAGAAAAGGTTTGGAAATTCATAAAGGAGAGAACATTAGAATGGGTAAAATAGGAGTAAATATAATTCAGTATCTTCTCATTTGTCTTTTAAATCATATTTGATGGCTGACACAAAAATTGTAACACCATTGAATGTGGTGTTCAAAATATGTAGAGGATATACTTAACGCAATTATGCTTTAAAAGTGGGGAGGGTAAAAGAACCTAAGTGCAACTGGGGTTTCTACACTTCACTTGAAGTGGTAAAATAATGATATCAGTACATTGTGATAAGTTATGTATATATATTGTAATATTAAAGCAAAAATTAACAGAACTATTAGATCATAATATACTTATAAGTACTATAAATAAACCAAGTTAGAATCGTAAAAATATATTCAAATAACCCATAAGATATGAAAAAAGAAACAGTAATAAGAAAGAGTGGAAGCAGAAAACAACAAAATGACAAACGTAAGCCCTAATATACCAATCATTATCTTAAATGTAAACACATGGCTTAACTATATGCTGTCTATAAGAAACTCACTTCAAATTCAATGGCATAGGAATGTTGAAAGTAAAAGGATGGAAAAGATTTATTTACAAATAGTAACAAAAAAAATCAGAAGTGGCTATATTAGTATCAGATAAAATAGAATTCACAGTAAAGAAAAATTACTAGAGACACAGAGGAATCAATTCACTGCAAAGACAAAATGATCCTAAATATGTACATATCAAATAAAAGAGCTCAAATAACCCAAAAGCTGGCAGAGCTGAAAAGCAAAATAGACAAATTCACAGTTATGACTGGAGGCCTCAATGTGGCCTTTGCAACAACTGATAAGACTACTAGACAGAAAATCAGCAAGGCTATATATGATCTGAACAATACAACCAGTCAATAAGATCTAATCAACACAGATAGCATATTCTATCCCAAAACAGCAGATTATACCTTTTAAATAAGTTCTCATGGCACATACTTCCCAAGATAGACCATATTCTGTGCCATAAAACAAACCTCAACAAATTTAAAAGAATCTAAAGCATACTGTGTTCTCCGACCATAGTGGAATGAAACTAGAAACCAAAAACAGAAAGAAAATATGAAAAATCTTAAAATACTTGAAAAATTAAACAACACTTCTAAATAAGCCATGGTCAAAAAGGAAGTCTTAAAGGAAATTTAAAAAATACAGAGCTAAATAAAACTAGAAACACAACATATCAAAATATGTGAGAGGCAGCCAAAGCCAGTGATGAGAGGAAATTTTATAGCACTGAATGCTTACATTAGAAACAAGAAAATGTGAAAAATTAATAACCTAAGTTCCTATTTCAAGAAACTAACAGCAAAAAAAGCAAAATAAGTCCAAAGCAAGCAAGAGAAAGATAATCATAAAGAGCATAAACCAATGAAATTGAAAAAAATAAAATAATGGGAAAAAAATCAATGAAACAAAAATACAGCTGTTTGAAAAAAATCAATAAAATTGATAAATCTTTAGCAAGACTGACGATCTAAAAAGAAAGAAGACACAAATCACCTATAACGGGAATGAAACAGGGGCTATCACTTCAGATCTCACCCCCAGAATAATAACAAAGTGCGTATTGGTTTCCTATGACTGCTGTAACAAATTACCATAAATGTGGTGGTTTAAAATAACACACATTTATTCTCTTACACTTGTGGAGATCAAAAGTCCAAAATCAGTTTTATTAGGTCTCCCTCTGGAGGGTCTAGGGATGGGTTTATTTCCTTGCCTTTTTTAGCTTCTAGCTCTTCATTCTTTGTGCTCTTGGCTTATGACATCTTTTTCCATCTTAAAATCCAGCAGCTTAATTTCCTGGTTCAGTCACCAATTGCTTTCTTCTCCTTTTATAGCCAAATCTCCCTCAACCTCCATTTATAAGGACACATACGATTGCATTTATGGCCCACCTCTACAATCCAGGATAGTCTCCCCATTTCAAGACACTTAAGTGACAGCAGCAAAGCCTCTTGTTGCCATATAAGGTATTTGTAAATCTGCCATTTACAGATTCTAAGAATTAGAACCTGGATACCTTTGAAGGCCCTTATTCAACCTACTACAGAATATTACAAATGACTTTATGCTCATAAATTCTACAATTTAGAATAATGGATTTCAAAAATCATGAACTGCCAAAACTCAACCAAAATGAAATGGAAAACCTTCATAGTCTTAAAATCATTAAAGAAATTGAATGCTTAATTAAAAAGCACCTAAAAAAGAAATTTTCAGACCCAGAAGTCATCGCCAAAGATTTATACAAAACATTTAAAGAATTAACACCAATCTTACCCAAACTCTTCTTGATAATAAAAAGAAAGCATATCAGAACTTATTTATGAGGCTGATATTATCCTGATACCAAAATCAGACAAAGATGGTACAAAAAATTACAGATTAATGCTTGTCATGAACTTAGATGCAAAATCCTAAAAACTTTTAGCAAATTACAGCCAATAATGTATAAAAGAATTATATACCATTACCAGGTGGGATTTCATCCAGGTAGGAATGCCTGATCAAACATTCAAAAAATCAATGTAGCGCATTACATCAAGAAAAATCACATGTTCATATCAGTTAATGTAGAAGACTCATTTGCCAAAGTCTAAAGTCTATGATTTTTAAAAACCTAGAAAAGTAGAAATAGAGGGAAATTTGATTTTAACAATCAGCAGAAAGCCAATAATTGGCATCACCATACATAACGGTGAAAGACTAAACACTGTCCTAAGACTGGGAATCAAGAGGGCATGTCTGAAAAACAATCTGAGGGGTTTGAAGTGGCGGGGGATGGGGGGTGGGAGGTCTGGGTACCAGGTGGTGGGTATTATAGAGGGCACAGATTGCATGGAGCACTGGGTGTGGTGAAAAAATAATGATACTGTTATGCTGAAAATAAATAAATTTTTTTAAAAAAGAGGGCATGTCCCTTTTTACTACTCTTATTCAACATAAAACTAGCATTCCCTGTCATTTGCAGCAAGGAAAAGAAATAAAAGGCATATTGGCTAGAAAGGCAGACATATAACTGTTCTTATTTGCAGATAATATGATTGTCAAAATAGAAAATCTCAAAGAGTTTACATTGCAAACTCCTAGAACAAATGAGTTCATCAAGGTCATAGGATAGAAGACAAATATCTCATTTCTACGTAATTAACAATGAACATGTGAAACTGAAAATTAAAAACATAGTATCATGAAATTCACTCCTAAAAATAAAATACTTAGATAAAATTAACAAAATATGTAGAGGATCTGTATGATGAAAATTAAAATACTGATGCAAGAAATTAAAGGAAACCTAAAAAAAATCAAGAGCTACACCATGTTCATGAATGGAAGACTCAATGTGTAAATATATCAATTGTCTCCTCCAAATTCATTAGTAAATTTAATGCAATTCCTATCTGGCTCCTAGGAACTTTTTTGTATTCATAGACAAGCTCACTGTAAAATTTGTATGGATGGGCACAGGCTTTAGACTAGCTAAAACAAACTCGAATAATAAAGTGGGAGGAATCACTCACTCCAAAATTAGAACCTAGTAGATAGTAGGAGAAATCAGCCCACCCAGTTTCATGATTTATTATGTAGCTACAATAATCAAGAGCATGTGGTATTAGTGGAGGGATATACACACAGTTCAATGACACAAAATATAGAACTTAGAAATAGACCCAAACAAACTGTCCAATTGATTTTTAACGAAGGTGTAGAAAAGCAATTCAGTAGAGGAAGGATGGACTTTTCAACAAGTGGTGCTAAAGCAATAAGCAAAAATAAATGATAGATGGATAGATGGATGGATGGATAGATGGATGATAGCAAGAATTTTTATTTGAACCTCACAACTTATAAAAACAATGACTCAAGACAAATCACAGACTTAGATGTAAAATTAAAACTATAAACCTTTCAGAAAAAAAGAGAAAGTCTTCAGGATTGAGGGCTATGCAACAAATTTATAGACTTGACACTAAAAGTACAATCCATAAAATAAAGAAATACCTCAAATGTCTTCAAAAGTAAAAACTTTTGCTTTGCAAAAGAGCACATTTAAAGGATGAAAAGATGGGTTATGGACTGAGAGAAAGGATTTACAAACCTCATATCTGACAAGGAACTAGGATCCAAAATATTTTAGAAACCTAGGAAATAGTAAAAATCCAAATAATCCAATTAGGAAATGAGGGAGAATTCACTGAAGAGGACACATAGATGGCTAATAAGCACATGAAGAAATGCTCAACATCATTAGTTATTAGAGAAATGTAAATTAGGACCACAATGAGATATCACTACACATCTAAAAGAAAGGCTAAAATAAAAAACAGTGATGAGAACGTAGAGAAACCGAATCACATATATTATGGGTGGAAATGTAAAATGATACAGCTACTCTGGAAAATAGTCTGGCAGCTTCTTAGGAAAAGGAAACACGCAACTACCACATAGCCTAGAAATGCAATCTTGGGTATTTATCTTTGAGAAATGAAAACTTACATTCACATAAAAACCTGTACACAAATGTTCATCATAGTTCTATTTTATAATAATAGTTTTATAATAGTTTTATTCATAATAGTCAAGAACCAGAAATAACCCAGGTGTCTTTCGGCAGCTAACTAGTTAAACTGTGGTACATGCCTAGCAGGTAATCAAAAGTGTGTGGTATTAGTGGATGAGTAAGCTAGCAGGATAGGATAACAGGTAACTCTATTCAGAAAAAAAAAAAAAAAAAAAAAAAAAAAGAAGGGGGGGCAAATTATTGATACCTGCAACAATGTGGATGAATTTTCAGGTAATTATTCAGGTGAAAAAAGCCAATCCCAATAGGTTATATAGTGTAAGTCCATTTATACAACATTCTTGAAATGATGAGGTGAGTGGTTGCTGAGAGTCAGGGGCCAAGGGATGGGGAGAGGGCGGGGTATAGCTGTAAAAGGGAAATAGGAGGGATCCCTGTGGTGATGAAACTATACTCTATCTAGACTATACCAATGTTCTTATCCTGGTATGATATTGTACCATAGTTGTGTAAGATATTACCATTGGAGGATAAAGTGTACAGGGGCTCTCCTCTGTACCATTTCTTACAACTGCATGTGAATCTTAGTGATGGGAAACTGTAATGGTTTAGAGAAGAGAATTAAAGTGATTTAGAGAACATAACTGATGGAGACAGAGCTAGAATTTTAACCCTGGTCAAACTTAAAAAGTTAGAACACAGATCAATGGGATCAATTAATTGTTTCATTTACCTATTTCCACATCACCATGATTTCTACTTATTGAGTACATTATATGTTCTCAGTGGTGTTCCTTGAACAGACGGATCTCAAAGCAGCATTTGCTATAAATGGATCTGAGAATAATCATGTCAGAGACAAAGATGAATTTATTTTTGTTTCTTTACACTTTGCCCCCATCTTCAACCCACATCACCAGAGCAGGAGGAGGTTGGGAGTAGCTGCCAAGCAAGTCAGTGCTACCACCTGTGACAGCTGTTTCCCTAATCATCCTCATCATACCAAACAAGGAAAACCTGGCTGTGGAGAGAAGGTGAGCTCTCTTTCTTCTACCGGCTTGTTTGTGCAGAATTACACTTTTTTGGTAAGCAACTCTCTTTCTTGTTTCATATAATGCCTCTACTGTTAGTGTTCCTTTGTGCTTCCCGTTCTGTCAAATGATTTTAAACCTTAGGAAATTGAATTCTGAATATCCTTCAAACAAAAAATTGCATGCACATGGAACATTGCCATCAGCCAAAATATTGATATTTTCTGGTAGATAATTCAAGGCTGACTCCTGGTTACTTGGTCGACACCCCACCCTCTTGAACAAGAGGGCTTGTGATGCATTTCCAAAATTAAAAGAGTGTAAAATGGGCATGGTATATATAGAAGGGAAATTCATGAAAACAGAAAAATAACAGTAGCAGCTGCCACAGCAAAAACCTACGACCTACCTACTGCCTCAGGGCCCTTCTTTAATTCACCTTTCTTGGTTTCTTTGAAAATATTGAAAACTTACTTTTTTTTTTTTTTTTTTTTAGGATGACAAAGGAAGGGTTTTATTGAAGGGTCTCCATTTCTCCAAGCCTTTGGGAAGATAATGATGATAGTCATTTAGAAAATCCACACTCGGTGTTACTGGCCACTTTTATTAAA
Source organism: Mustela lutreola (assembly GCF_030435805.1). NCBI lineage: Eukaryota > Metazoa > Chordata > Mammalia > Carnivora > Mustelidae > Mustela > Mustela lutreola. The sequence continues at coordinate 73,297,543 of NC_081296.1, read as the reverse complement.
AAGAGGACCTTTGAGTTGGAACATCAGTGACATGCCCACTAGAGGACATTCACATGCTCAGAAAACTCACATTCCTTTATGCCACAGATCATTGCATCAGTACATCTAGGAAAGCTGGCGCCTGCGCTTCTGTCCTGAGGTTTTGTGAGGGAAGTAGCCTTAGCATTCTGATTGCATGTGGAGCCAGCGAGGCTGGGGCAGCCCTTCCCACCATGCTGTCAGAGCTCCCCGTTGAGTGACACACTCATTCCAGGGCCTGAATCTTACTCAACAGCTTCACTGGAGAAGTCTTCTGGCCTAGGAACTCTGTCTGCCTGGAAGGAGTTTTCCTCATGGGTACTGAAAGCAGTTCTGTATGCCTCGATGATCTAAGCACAAGCTATACATTTAAAAAGTCTACGAATGCTCAGTCTCCCTCTTCTCTCTCTCTCTTCCCTCCTTTCCTTACTCCCTCTCCCCTAGCCCCCCTCTCCTGACTTTTCAGAATCTCTTGACTCTTCAAACCCAGAGAATCTTAACTAATGGTCTCCAGAGTGAGGTGTGGCTGCTCAAAGGTATGAAAACTATTATTATTAGGGGCGCCCGGGTGGCTCAGTGGGTTACAACCTCTGCCTTCGGCTCAGGCTGTGATCCTGGGGTCCTGGGATCGAGCCCTGCATCGGGCTCCCTGCTCAGCATGGAGCCTGCTTCCTCCTCTCTCTCTTTCTCTGCCTATTTGTGAAATCTGTCTGTCAAATAAATAAATAAAATCTTTTAAAAAAAGAAAATTATTATTATTGGAGTATAAGAGGAAAAAACATGAAATTGTATTTGCCTATAGTTCGTTGCATCCTTTTAAATTCCATTTCTGTAAATGTATAAAATTTAGTAGTAGTACACAATCATGCATGTAATTTTTAAGTAAATAAACATTCATATTTTTGTATGTATTCTCAATAGATATTTTACTAATCAAGACATACACATCAGAATTGTAGAGTCCACACATCTACACCATGTTTGGCAGATAACTGCCCATCTTCTTAGGGAGAGAGATTTTTGCAACCGTCAGTACTGGCTAGTCTAAATATTCTATCACTGTTTGTGTGTATGTATTCATTCACTTTAATCACTTAAAAATTATTATAGCATACAACAATTAGGCCATAAGCTAGGTAAATGGCTTTGGTTTAGAATTATTCTTCCTCCCCATGAGCAAGATATTTCCCCAAAGAGTCTTTGGGAAGAAAAACGATTTGTCAACTAGAATCTCAGGCCCATTTGATCTCTCCCAAACTCAAAAGAACAATTCAACCTTCTCATTAAAAAAAAAAAAAAAAATCTGTGAAATGATGACAATAATATTTAACCTGCAAGGCTGTTGTAAAAACTAAATGACATAACATTCATTAATGTAGCATGTTGTTAATTGGAACAGTTTAATAATGTAGCAGCAGCATTTTGATTCTCGGAAATAGCAATGCCCTCTTCCAGTCTATCTTAAATAACCTCATTTTCTTTAATATCTCCTCAAAATATATTTCAGTCATTTATGACTTGATGGCTAAAAGTGGATGTCCCACTCTTCTGGAGCCACATGGAGCTAAAGACCTCTTCCCAGACCAATATGTCAAACCTCATTTAATGCATCTGGGAAATATGAATTTGTCCTGCATTTTCTTTCTATAATGGCACTTCATTGCTTACTCACATTTATCTCCTGGCTAGTTATGTGTCCTAAGTGTTTTCCCACCATGTTTATGCTATATTTGTGTTACCGGATTTGTGTTCTTTGGAGGATGACTTGGCATTTGCCATATTTCAATTCAGCTTTGTTGATGAAATAATTTCTAATCTTTTAAGAACACTTTGATTTTTTTCCCCCACAACTAGAATTCTGGTAACCCCACCTAATTTAATATTATGTAAAATGTGATGAATACATTTGTAAGGTTTTCATAAAGATGATAAAAAAGTTACTTATTTCCTACCAGAAAGCATTTGATAGAGCTTCCCAGGTCAAAGCCATTAATAACTTGTTTTATCTTCTTTCCTCAGGCTAAAGGAAATGTGCAAGGCTGTGGAATGCTAAGCACAATAATATGGGTAAATACCCAGAGCTGTGAGGATATGCAGGTATGGTTCCTAACACAGTTTTGGGAAAGCAAGGAAGTCTTCTAAGACCCTGTGACATCTATGTAGAGACAGGCTAAAAAAAAAAAAAAAGTGGGTGAGGGTCAAGAAGACTATGCCACAAAGCAGGTGTAAAGTTCTGACTATATTTCTTGTGGGTACTGAGAGTCGCTGTGTACGGCAGAGGGGACTAGGCATACTAGTGAGGGATTGGCACGTCTAGTTCAAGGACGGACTTGAGGTCACTGGGAAGACATCCATGGACTTGTAAAGCAGGATCCTGATACCCTCATATTTGTTTTATAGAGAAATTAAAAATTACTCTCACTTCAGTGTGAAGAACAGATTACAGAGATGGCCCAATTTAAAGCAGAGGGATGTTATAGCTATCTCTATATGTGTCTTATCTTGTCTTCTGGGCTCCAGGTACTTTGAAATATGTTGGTTTATAGTTTCCCCATCTATCACCTGGCATGAGCCCTTGAAAATGTTCTGGGTACATCATCTCTGCACCTTCTCCCTTGTCCATCATGGTCACCACTGTGTGATAGAACATAAACTCGTCTGGACTGCATGTTCTTCATAAAATACTATTTGTATCTTTTTTTTTTAAATTTTTTATTTTTTATAAACATATATTTTTATCCCCAGGGGTACAGGTCTGTGAATCACCAGGTTTACACACTTCACAGCACTCACCAAATCACATACCCTCCCCAATGTCCATAATCCAACCCCCTTCTCCCAAACCCCCTCCCCCCGGCAACCCTCAGTTTGTTTTGTGAGATTAAGAGTCACTTATGGTTTGTCTCCCTCCCAATCCCATCTTGTTTCATTTATTCTTCTTCTACCCACTTAAGCCTCCATGTTGCATCACCACTTCCTCATATCAGGGAGATCATATGATAGTTGTCTTTCTCTGCTTGACTTATTTCGCTAAGCATGATACGCTCTAGTTCCATCCATGTTGTTGCAAATGGCAAGATTTCATTTCTTTTGATGGCTGCATAGTATTCCATTGTGTATACATACCACATCTTCTTGATCCATTCATCTGTTGATGGACATCTAGGTTCTTTCCATAGTTTGGCTATTGTGGACATTGCTGCTATAAACATTCGGGTGCATGTGTCCCTTTGGATCACTACATTTGTATCTTTAGGGTAAATACCCAATAGTGCAATTGCTGGGTCATAGGGCAGTTCTATTTTCAACATTTTGAGGAACCTCCATGCTGTTTGTATCTTATACACTGTTTGTATCAAAGAGACTCATTACTGAATCACTAGACTCTCAGAGCTGAATCACCGAATCACTTCTAGTCATTCATCTCATGATGCACTCTAGCATGCTCCTAAGAGTTGTTCTATTGACTGGCATGTCAGTTAAGATAGGTTGGCTATCAGAAAACATTATTTTGCTTCAGTTGCTTTGTCTGTAAAATAAGGATGATAATTTTACCTACACAGTGGGGTTATTATGAGGATTAAATTAGTCAATGTAAGTAAAGTGCACAAACTAGTTGCCTAGCAGATATAAACACTCAATGAATGTTAAGTATTGGGTTGGGATTTTTATAGTTACTTTAGCTACAGGTAAATGCAGGAGTGTCTAGGAGTTCACAGTTCTCAGATGGCCCTACCAATGACTGACCAATGCAGGCCTATGAAAGCCCAGATTCCCAGCCTTCGATGGAACAAACCTGAAGGTATAATTTATGCTCCAGAGCTCCCCATAGGATCAGAGCGGGAATGAGACTTTGCCTGAACTCACATACCTACCAAATTTCTCTTCTGTCCTTCTTGCCTCCTTCCTTGCTAGTTTCCCCGCAGAACCCTTCTTAAGTCAGTCACTCACACTCCATGCTTGTTTTAGGGTTTGCTTCTCCAGACCCTCCTCAGAAAGGTGGAAGGAGCAAGGAGAGGGAAAGCTGGAGAGAGGCACTGAAGCACCAAGGGCACTAAGAAGGAACTCAGCTCTTCCAGACCTGGGCTGGTTCTCCAGTAGCTTCTATGGTGTGTTGGGCTCAGCTGACATCCCTGGCTCTAGTATACTACTCCTCTTTCACATTCAGGACAGAAGCAACATTAGAGGAAATCTCGTGGAAAACAAGCAGAATTTCAGCCTCATTTGGAGACAAGGAATTTGAACTTTGGTTACTCTTACGCTCAAGTTTTGAGATTCCTTGCGAATGAGGGTAGCTGAATCAGCAATCACTCCCGTATTTTCAATGGCTGGGTTTGGCCTGCATAGATTCAAAGAGGCTTGCTGGTTTAAAGCTACCACAAAAGGTTTTGGTCAGGAAGTAATTTATAACCTCAACCACCAGCAATTTACCCTGATGATTCTTGGGTGAGTTTTTGTCCTGTTGAATCAGGCCTCTCTCAGTGGTACCAGAAGAAATTTCCACCTTATTATCAGCACCATCTGGGTTACTACCCTACTTATCAAGGAAGCAGCAATTCCCAGCCTTCACATCTCTGAAAATGAGAAGTGGGGTTAAATTGTGATACTTGAAGACTAATAATTTCTCAGTTTTCATAAACTTTTTATGCTGTGAAGTGTCATATTCTTTCTTGGTAGCTCTCCATAACAATAGTGTGAAGAAGGTAAAAATCGATTGAATTATGTCCATTTGACAGGTGAGAACACTGAGGCAAAGAAAGGTCAAGTGAGGTCCTTAAAGCCACAGAAATGGAAGATCTAGAGCTGGGAGTTGAATCGAGTCAGGATTTCCTGACTGTGTGTTCTGTGCAGAGGGGGTTGGGTTGGGGAGTGTGGGATGAGACTGTAGCCACTTCTCAGTTCTCCAAGGCACAGGAGCATCTGAGAACAGCATGTGGAAGTGAGACAAACCGTGCCTGTGAACTTGGACACTCTGAGGCTCCACAGAAAATTGCCCACAACCCCACAATGACTTTATCCAACACAAGTGATTTCTTTGCACAGATTTAGACTTCCTTGCCAAGGAAGATCTACAGTGAGTCATTACTGTTGATTCACTGGGCTTATGCATTTAGCTAATTCAGCTGAAATAAAGATTCTATCCTGGGAGAAGAGTTCGGACATGCAGAGCTTATAACTCGCACATTTTTGTCTCTAGCTGTGACTGTGGCTTAGGACATTGGGCAATCCTTCTGTTTTATTTAGCAAAAAGGGAGAGACAAGTATCTATGACATGAGTGAGTATTGCAGATGAGAGCTGCTGGGATTCTCACCTGTCGTTGTAAGTGGGTACACAAGCATGCATGCACGTATGTTCACCCAAGGGAGACTTGAGAAAATGCTACCATTTAGACTGGAACAGGCTGGATGAGTTCTAAGATATCTTCTTACCATGACTGTGAACTAATGAGGATAAAAGAGCGCATCTATGTGAGCTGATAGGCCCATTGTGTGCACCACACAGCTGTCCTTTCACGCAACCCTGGGTGTTGCCCACTGTCCTTCCTCCCCTTCTGTTAGGTCCTTCTTACTGTATACATTCAGGATTCCATGCTGCCAAGGGTTGGCAAACAGGGTGGCATATAGCAGGACACTTAGACTGGGTCTCTTTTTCCAGGAGTGGTCACTAGTCATGCAGCCTGGGATCAGGCTAGAGTTTGGTCTGCCCCAGCTTCCCCTTGCCACAGGGGAGGGGTAGGTAGATAGGATATATTCCTCTAAACCCCTCTAAACCTAAAGCAAAAAACACACCCACAATGAAATAATATTTGCACAAATAGAAGGTAATTTTTTTTTTTTAAAAAAGCAAGCACAACCACTCAGCTGCAACAACCACCCCCTAATTTATTGCCTGTGGGACCCACTAGATCATGGCGTGCTGACAGCATGATGAAGTAGGGAAGATGGATACACTGAGTGTCAGCACAGCTGGCTGATTTGCTTTTTAAAAATAACCCAGGACTGGATCAATAAGTAACCAGAGGCTGCATGTTCATCTTAATTTTGAAACTTTAAATATTAGTTATTCTTTCCCCTGTTCCCTGAAATTACAAGAAGTCTCTATTGCCTTGACATTGCGAACAAAGCGGACTGACTGTTGATGTACTGAAGTGGTTGTTCTTACCCCCTCCCCTCAGGGACCCTCCCTCTGAGGCACAACTATACAATAACATGGGAGAACCCTTGCAAAAGGACACACTCTGTTCAAAACATGCCCAGGATGGGTACACACGAGTCACAATCCTTGTGTATCACTCTTTAGGAAGTCAGTGCTGTCCTCGATTGCATTAATATCTATTAATGCTTAGTGTCTGGGCAAAGGGGAGGAGTGTCACCACACTGTGATCTGCCAATACCTGCCAAGGGCTGAGCTCAGATATGGGTGCCATATTGTAACCCCCCAGTTTCCCTGTCACCATCACCCCTTTTCTGAAGCATGCTGTTCCCTTACTCACATCCTGTATTGACCAGTAGATGTAACATGAATAAGGAAACAAAATAAAAAAATCGGGGCTTTAGAAGGTCCTCAGAGAAAATCAGTGTCTGTGACCTTTGGATTTCCCAGGCCAACAAAACTGACACAGGGCTGCTAATCTTGATATTTTTCTAAGTAAGAATGTTATAAAAAACACAGACAAAAACTGCCTTTACGCTCAACATCAGTTCATTTTAAGCAGCCCTTTTAATGCCCCAAATTCAGATTACAGAGCAGTCCTGTAAGCCAGAGTTTCTCAGATGTTAATGAGTGTCCAAATCACCAGGATGGCTTGTTAAAAACAGATTCCTGGGCCTCACCCCCAGAGGTGCAGATTCATAAGGTTGGGGGCCTGAATTCTACATTAATAACAAGTTCCCAGGTCATGCTGGCATTGCTGGTCTGTGGACCACATGTCAGGGAGAACTGCTGTAAAGAAAACAGAATTAGCTTGTTTAGAACTCACCGCCTTGTTCTTCCAATTCTTTTGTCCAGGGCCAGAGAACATGATCTCTTACACGGGCTTTTGTCTGCAGACCCACTGGCCAAACATAACCCTTCTCCTGAGGCCATATCCCTCCCACTACATATCAAAGCACGTGTCGTCCATGGGTTTGAACAATCCCGCCCTCAGCTGCATGACTGTAACTAAGGCTTGAAGATGGATATAAGGCTGTCCTCCATTACCTCCACAACACACTCACCGAATTAGTAGCTTAGTTTCCTCCAAAGGGGAGAAGCGGGGAAACTCAGGAGCAAAGACCCTAGAGACAGGGAAGTATTGTTTGGTCTACATGGTGGTCTACATGGTGACTAAGGCAGGTCTTTCTTTAGTGGTTTGACTGTTTCTGCCCAAGTTTCACTGCCTTGGAAACTACTCGGTGCCCAGAAATACCAATGGTTGAGTCTTGCAGCACACACTCTTATCCACTGAGCTGCCCCCAACTCTCCCTTACTCAAAAGGGACTGAGGAAGAGCCTTCTTGCCCTTGGGTCACCTCCAGAAAGTCCTCCTTCACCTCTATTCAGGAAGTGGCCCCGATGGACAGAGTTATTTATACTACCTCAGACTCTATTATTTATCAGGCAGGCTGAAACGCATTGTCTCTTGGAATCTTCATATCAACCATAAGAGAAAGCTATTATTAGCTCCATTATTTCTTAGACGAAGAAACCTCTGTGCTCAGTAAACTTGTTCAATGTTACCCAGGAGGTGATTCTGTATCACAGCAGTCATTCCACTCTACCTGCATGTACACTTATTTTTAAGATTATTCTCATTCTGCTATGTTCCTCTTTCTACTCTTTTCGATACAGAGAGGTGGCAAAGGTCAAGCGTGAAGCTAAATGCAGAGTGGAGATTAACTCTACTATCTCTATAAGAAAAAACACCCAAGTCCCTGTAGCCACATCAGAGCAAAGCCACCCAATTAATTCAGTGATGAGATCAGCCACATTGATCGGCTGAAGAGTCAAGTGAACAATACAACTCATTGATTGGATGTTTCATTTTTCAGAGGCTTGTGTAGACATAGCACAGGAAGTCTCTTCCAAAAGCGTTACCATAGCACCAACCAATTGGTCTGCTTGTCTAGCCTCCTCTGTTTCCCCAGGCAGTCCTTTTAGAGACTCAGTCAAAGGACTGCTTGTCTAGGTCAAGATCTCAGCACCTCTCCTTGGATTGGGTGGCTTTTCAAAAAATGAGCTTGTCTTCCAGGATAGTCTTATTTCAATTACTAACAACCTATTGACTTTACGTTGACAAATTGCTATGTTCCTTTTTTTTTATTATTATTATTAGCAATCCAAGCACTGAAAGAGAGCCTATGGTATTATCCCCATCTTACAGACAGATGGGGCATGAAAGCCCAGAGAAGGTAGGTCACCCAGCAAGCTAGACTGGGGCCAAAATTGTTTCTTCCAGTTTGAATATTCTCTGAACCATCTTCTGCCTTCGCAGGGATAAATCAATGAAGATGCATTAACCTTGAGAATAAACTCAATTAGGGAAGAACAGACAGGAATTAGAATAGACATCTTATCAGGACCATACCAAATGGATGCCTAGTAAAATCTCAATTGGAGGAAAAGAACTCAAATGAGAAGAAGATGTTGAGAGTACCCAATAGTTATACCGCATCTAGCCCTTACTTTGTACCAGGCACTGTTTTAAGTGTTCACAGATTAACTCATATCATCTCTAGTTCAGTCCTAAGAGTTAGGTACCATCCCACTTTATAGATGGCAAACTGAGTCTTCTCAGGGTAATTTAACTTTGGTCAACAGAAAGGGATCTAAACCAAATAATTTAACTTTGCAGTGTATATTTAGGCACTATGATAAATACTTCTTAAAGAAAGAATGTTCTATGATATTTCCTTATTATAGTGGGGAAGAAAACCAACAAAGAAACCAAACCAAACAAAACATATAAACCTGGCCATTTCCTTCTTTCCTTAAGGCCTATTTATGTTGCCATGTCATATACCAAGCAAATAAAAATTTGTCTATATCAGCTCTGACAAATACACTTTTATCAACCACTCCCTTAAAGAGACAACAAAGAGGGTGAATGTCACCACATAATACATAGCAAAACTTTGTCCCATTAGCAACTGCTTCTCATGGTCCCCTTAGACCCTTTATTTTTTCATCATCCCATAATCAACTTCTGATTTTCTCAGCCAGTTTCCTACAAGCATCCAGGCAACAGACTGAAGTCTGAAAGGCGATGAATTCTTCTAATCCTTTCCTACAGACTGTAGGTAACCTTGGAGGAGACTTTGGAGAAGCAATAATAAGCTCCAGCTTCTGAGAGGAATCCTGAACCCAACTAACAATGAGATCAAGGTAGATTGATGACTTTGGCAGACGACTTACCATTGAGCTCAGAGAAGGCAACAGCTCATGCCTGCTAATGTTCACGCCTGGCAGCTAAGTTTGCTGCTGCAAGTCTTGGCCCTGGGCTAATATGTGACTAGAAATTCAGGTGTAAAAAAGCATGTATGCCAAAATCAGCTGTTTCTTAGCAGTTGAGTTGAAGCAGCTGAGGGACTAAAATAATACTTCTCAACATATGTGCTGTGCTGTCTAAAAGTCATAGAACTGTTCAGAGAAGACGAGAAGGCTGGGGCTTGAATCCCATAAAGGGGGACGGGAGGGAGAGTTAGGAAGAAAAGTGTACAGTCGACATTATGTGTCTAGTCTTCTATTTTCGACATTGACTTTTCCATCTCGGACACCAGGAGTTCCAGCACTTAAAAAGCACACATCTAAATCTCTCATGCATGCATCCTTTACCCACATAAATAGCTACACAATTAAATGACACCCTGTCCAGACCCATCTACAATTTTTTTCTTCAGGTTCAGCTTTGGAGATCAATGGCAAGTAGTCCAAAATCCACACACTCCTATTTTTTAAAAATCCACATTGTGCCATAGCCAAGCCGAGTCCTGGAAGTGGAGATTTTTTAAGTTAAGGTCCAGTTACTTGAGAAGAGCACGGTTGACAGAGGGTGAGTGGTCAGTAAATGATTAATTCCAGTATGACATGATCATGTTAGAATGTGCACAGAAGACTACAGGTGCTCCAACAAGGATATATCTAAACTATAGGAAGATTTCAAGGTGGAGGTAATATATGAATATCTGAATTGAGCCTTAACATGTGTTAGAAGTTACATGTGTTACCAGACATTCAGAAGAAAAATAGTCTTTAGTAATTGGCTATTGCATGTCATTGCATATATTTTTCATTTAAAATGCAAACCTCACAACCATTTCAGATTTTAACAATCCATCTGAAATGGTTTTCATTTTTTGCTTTATTAATGCAAATGCTTTCACAAAGAGAAAATTTCTGCCCAGGCCTTGCTAAGTGTTAAATAAAACAGAATTTCCCTGTTAGGTATGGCACACTTCTTATTCCTTTTATTATCATCATTTGGATTGATGTAGTAATAAAGGATCCTGAAACCAAAAATTCAAATATATTAGAATTCATGCCCCTTGGGTCTCCCTTATCTATTTTCTTTGATAAGGCCATTTTTTTTTTTGGAATACGTGGGGGAAACATTTTAAGACTTCCTCATTTTTGAAAAATAAATGCATAAGCAGACACTTTTTTCTTTAAACATCCAAGGTGGTACATATATAAATGAAGTCTTAATTTTAATCATTCTAACTACGAGAAAGCTGTCACGGTAAAGTCATGAAAGCTGGTATGTACTGGGTTGAAGGAAAATTTCCTAGTGTGCTCCAGGGATTCACCCTGAGTTCCAGCCACTGTGGGTTTATTCTTTAATAGATTGTGGTTGATATATATCAGAGCATTAAAAAAAATGCATCTATTGAATATAGCTACTGAGTAAATATTAATAAAAACATAACCAAATATTGGCAAATGGTGGCAATATTATCTCATTTAATCATTCAATGAATCCATAAGGCAGTTACTGTCATTAATCCCCCATGAGAAGGCTGAGGCTCCAAGAATTAAGTAAATTGGTAAGGTTACACACCCTAACTGGCAGAGTCTAACTTCCAATGCAGGGTGGTCTGACTGCTTCTTTTTCTTTTTTCTTTTTAAGATCTATTTATATAACTGAGAGAGAGAGAGAGAGAGAGAGAGAGAGTGAGGGCACAAGGAGCCTGACACAGGGGCTCAATCCCAGAACCTTGAGATCATGACCTGAGCGGAAACCAAGATTCAGATGTTTTTTGTTGTTGTTGTTTTAAGATTTTGTTTATTTATTTGACAGACAGAGATCACAAGTAGGCAGAGAGGCAGGCAGAGAGAGAGCGGGGAGCAGGCTCCCTGCCGAGCAGAGAGCCCGATGCGGGGCTCGATCCAGGACCCTGGGATCATGACCTGAGCTGAAGGCAGAGGCTTTAACCCACTGAGCCACCCAGGTGCCCCAGGAGTCAGATGTTTAATGGACTGAACCACCCCAGCACCCCAGTACCGTCTGACGTCTAAGCCTTGCATTACAATGACTGCATGTCCTGCACTGTCCTAGATCCTGGACCCACTCACTTATAGGGTGGGAAATCTCAAGGAGCGTCGTATGAAGGAGTTCATATGTGCACAAAGATACTCAGGAGGATCAGGGGAGTTATGAAGACACCTGTAGAAGACTATGGGGTGAGGAGGGGGGCGAGGGAGGCTTATGAGTGGACATTTAGTCTTCTGGCCGGTGCAGGATCTAAAGTAACTTAGGAAGCTCTGCCCTCTTGGAGATCCAGAGGCTGAAGAGGAAGACAGATAGGAGCTGCAAAGAATTAAATCAAAATTGTGAACTTAAAGAAGGCATTTGGTACCCATAACCAAACTGACTCATAGTCATCTGCATTATTTATGTATTGGCTGCCATGACCAGAGGGAGGTGAAAACTCGTAAGTCTGCTGCAAGAAGGTGCCTGCAAACAAAGACACACTGCTCCCTGGTCATCCAGAGAGGTCCCAGGGAAGTGGCTTAGGGATATGTTTGGTCATCATGTTATAAAGCAGCACCATATTTTGTGTACATGTGTGTCTCCCCTGATTCAATCTTCACTTGTTTAAGCTTCTTAAAGGGGTATTACAGTCCTCCACCCATGAACTAGGCTGACATTTTTTGAGGAATTGAAACTGGGAATGAAAAGTAACTGCTGCCTAATATTAATTGTCCTAAATTCAAATATTCCCAAACATTAACCTTCAAAAGAAGAAAAAAAAAAAAAAAAGCTCAAAGAACTCCTAACAGTCCTGATATATTGCATGTATAAGCATTTTTCTTATTTACAATTTATTCTGTAAGCACCATGATGGCAAAGGCCAAGTGTTACCCATCTCAGTATCTCACCCTAAACTGAGCACTACTAATATTTTTGTATTATGAATGCATTTCTTTGCTGTTGTTTTTCCTCAGTAGAAGTATGAGCTCTTGGGAGAAGGGACATTGTCTGTCTTGGTCACTGCTGTGTATACTGTACACCTGGAGGGGTCCCTGACAGATACAGAAGCATAATAAATGTTTGGTGATGAATTAATAACATATTAATAATAATAATTAATAACATATTAATTAGAACAGTGCTAGAAATTACTAGGAGCTTAAAACATTTTCTAATGAATGAATAAATGAGATTCAAAACCTCCCCTTCCCCCACAACAAGGTAGGACAGAACGAGTTCAGATGAAATCTGCTTGTTTTGCAGGAGTATATGTGCATGGGGGAGAGGTCTTTCTCAGTGCTATGCTGGTAGCTATTCAGCTCTGCTATGTAGATCTACATTTTTAAAGTTCCTTAGATTTTAGAATAATCAGCAGCATTCTTTCTTCCAAAAATCATGGAAAAAGAAATAATCTGTAGTTTTAGGCTCCAGGTCACTCAAAATTTACTGCCATGAAACGTTATTCTATGTTCCTTGTAAACACATTTACATCAGTTCTAAAATGTAATACTGTTGAGATTTTTATAACTCCAAGATCTAGAAAAGAAGTTATGAAAGTTCCAGATTTGTATCAAGTTGGCAAGAGAATAATGGTTTGATATTACATCAATTAAAAGAAGCCACTAGTTGTCAATCTCAATTATCTAGAATAAAACAAAAAAGTAAAAACTAAGCAAAAAGGCCTTTGTTTTGTCAAAACAGTATCAAAAAGTCGAAGTGTTCAAGCCCCTAGGTCTTCACCCACACAAAATCTCCTCAGGCCCTCGCTCTTGGACACACCGTTAACCAACAGATTCCAAACCCAGGCACAGTGCAAGGGGCAAATGAGAAGGATTTGAGGCTGCTGGAGATGGTGAGAAAAAAATACGAGAGACAGAAAACTAGAGAAAAGAAGTAATATCCATGAAAAGGAACACAAGGTATCCACAAGCTTAGCCCTCCTAGAATCATTTTGGACAACAGCCGTTTACAGCATACCAATTTTTAAAGGCATTACTCAGCTGTGCAGAAATTCACTGTGTTAATTTTGCCCCAAAGGAATAAATATATTAAATTTCCTCTGTTTAGGTAGGCATGTACTGTACATGCATTTTATTCTCAAAAATGCTTATTTCCTTAGTAGAAACTTCTGTCTTAGTGAGCCTTCATGAGCACCCAGGTTTGGTCACCACAAGTTAATTCACTTTCAGTTCTTTAAAGGAATCTATTACAAATCCAAACATGCAAAGGGAAAATGGTACAGCCACAGGATTGGCATCAAAGATAGTGTTTTACTACAAAATCTGTAGTCAGTATACCATTCTCTCAAGAATATTCTATTCTGTTGCATTCTCAACTTTTACCTTAGTAACTCCTAAGGGATGAACTTAGAAGCTAATGCTTTTTTTTCCTCTAAAGATTGATTGGTTGATTGATTGATTGATTTGTTGTTTATTTGAAAGAGAGAGCACGAGAGCACACAGAGGGAAAGAGAGAATCAGACTCTCCACTGAACAGGGGGCCCGACACAGGGCTCAATCCCCTGGACTCTGGGATCATGACCCAAGCTGAAGGCAGCCTCTTATCGGACTGAGCCACCCAGGTGTCCCCAAACTAATGCTTTTTCTAGCACTCTAGGACAGTAACATTTGCAATAATCTTAAGTGTCTTAGGTTTTTATCAACATTGTTCTATTGAAAGATTTGTTTTCCTATATAATGCTCCATTTTTCTTTTATTTAGTTAATATATGCTTGTTATAGAAAATAGGGATCCCACAGAAAAATATACTTAAAAAATTCCTTGTAATTATAACAGCCTAAGGATAAACATGTTGTGGACTTCATACACAGAAACATGCACACACATGTTCATTATATAGTGTATACAGTTCTATATTTTGGGTTTTCACTTAATGTTTTAGCTTATTTTTCCACATCTTTAAAAATTTATTAAAAAACATTTTAACACATATGGGTTTTCGGTCATAAAAATATATCACCGACACTGTGGAGTCATTTCTTTATTGTTAGATATTTAGGAAGTTAAAAAAGGCCAGATATTTTGCAGCTGAAATGTAGAAAAGTGCAAAAGCCATTGTTTCTTCAAAAGTATGAAGCAAAGTTCTACACTCCTCTGTGTGTGTGTGTGTGTGTGTGTGTGTGTGTGTAGGAAGGTTGGGGGTGGTAGGCTAATCTATTGTGTGTAACTTTGGCACAGGTGCCTTTGCTGTTGCTTCCATTATGTTGGGGTTTTCACTCAGGCGCCACATACATTAGGAATGAAGGCTGAACCTCAATCATCTGTGTGCCATTTACCATGTGTCACATAAAGACATATGTTCTGAACACGTCTAGCTGTCTTAAAATCTTTTTAACTGCCATATAACATAAAGTCATTCCTTAAATAACTTAATCCACTTTGAAGTGAGCTAAATGAGTATCTATTTCCTTTCCCTGTCCTGCTTTCTTGCATTCTGCACTCTACCTTGGAAACAATCATATCAGGCATTTCTATAGTTTATTAACTATTTTCTTCAGCAGTAAAAAAAAAATAAGTAAATTCTGAGAAAATTTCTTCTTTAATATTTCAGCACACAGTATTTCTATTAAGAGTTTGGAAAGAAAAATGTACCAAGAATAAATTACTGTACTATGAACTAGTAAGATAATATATCTAGGAAGGAAGCAGATTACAGAAAGTATTTATTTAAAAGAGGGAAAACTATAAATGCACATTGTAGTGAGAGTGTAGCTTGGGCCTTAGCCCATTACTCTCTGCTGCTAAGGTTTAGACATATTGGCAAAATTTTATCACACTAACAGCGAAGATATAAAAAAAAAATGTTTACTCACATGGAACCCAGTGTTTTTCCTGAGGGTGGGGGGTGTGGTTAAATGTGAAGCCACTGTGGGAATGTGTGTTGAACTTATACAATGTCCAGTGGAAGTCTAGTAGAGGTAGATTGGGGGTGGGCGTGGCACTAAGTATTTTCTCAGGAAGAACCCATCCTTCTGAGGAGAGACTCAGGTGAGATGCTTTTACTCATGTAAAAGTCTTAGGTGTTGGTGAGGAACAAGAAGCCTGCCTATGACATGGTACCTATGACTCAAATTAGTCTCCGTCTTAGTAACCTGGAAACATGGTCAAGTCCTGCGGAAAGTGGGGGCTAGAAGGAAAATTTGAAAGAACTTAAACCATTTGACTCATTGGGATTCAAGCCACACTCTTCAGCACCCTTCTTTAACCACAGAATCCATCCTCCTTACTCTGTTGCAGGCTAAGGAATAGTCTGGATATTTTCAAAGGAGGCACCAGAGGATAGTGACCAGACCAGATAAGCCACCAATAAAGACAAGGCCATTAGGCAGAAGGGAGTACATGTACAGAGCCCAGTAGGTACTGCAAAGGTCAGTGGAGCTTTTGAAGCAGTAGGGGCAGGAGGGAGGGCTGCTGGTGGGGGGTGTTGTCCCTGATGGGGCCTCAAATAAATACTTAAGCTATGAAGGTTGCTCCAGACACATGGGAGACATCATCTGGGAACTCCCAGGAGGATCTGGGGAGGGGAAAATGTACAGACTACTGGAGCTCTGCATGAGGAGGTAGGGGATGGAGCCAGGTGGATTGGGTTGCAGGTGGTAAAATTTAGTTAAGTCCTACAATTTACATATCATATACATATGGCATTTTAGGGCAGAAACACTTCAATTTTATATTTAAGTAAGTTTTAGAAGCCATGAATTTCAAAGCTCTCCTTTGGGGTCAATTAAGACCTGCGTACATACCTTCAAATATTTAAGGGAGTTGTTCCTCAATAGAGGGGCAGCTCAAGGTAATGCATACTCAAATAGGAAAAAACTCATAAAATGGGCTCTAAAAAGGGCTTCAGTTTTCTGTTTCTAAATGGATGAATCCAGATTTGTACTTTATATTGAGCTCTGTATACATAGGGACATGAGGGTAATGATAAGCTAGTGAATTACTCCCAAACTGTATACGTCAACATGTTTTTTGTTTTTTCTGGTATACTCACCATCCCTCCATCTATACCTGCTTATTTCATTTATTTAAAGTTTTATTTATTAAGCTCTATGTGATGGACTGTGTGGATAATAGAGATGCGTAAGGTAAAACTCACTAATCTAATTGCTGCCCCATTCTTCATTTTGTTACACAATCTGAGTCGGCAGAACTAGAGTGGCTACTGAACATTTCACATCTGAGATCAGAGAAAACTCACAACATAATTTTAAACTATTGCCTTTAGTGTTTATGTGAGTTTAATGGCTAAAGAAGGAACACATCAAATCCTTAACTGTTTGCCTAGTTTTTTCTTTTAAAAGCGTGAACCGGAATAAAATATATGAATACAGACTAACCAAAAGCAGGGTGCTCTGTAATAATTCTGGGAGTAGATGTGTTTATGATTATTTTCATATAATGTATACTTCTTCCTTTAGGAAAATACTAGGGATTACAATAGAATTCTAAAGGAAAGGGACTCAACATACCAATGTTCATTTAGTTGTACCAGAAACAAACAAGGTGCTGACAGTCTGGTTAAGAAATATATACATCAGATAAGTAAAATGTTGCTTTTGTGTATGGGCAGGGGGACTGAGATGTTTTGTTGAATACAGATCCAGAGAAAATATTTCATGAGTTAAATACACCAGTGCTTTTTAAATAATATACATTTATAGGTCACGTGTGTTTATGTGTGTGAGTGTGTGTTGTGTGTGTGTGTGCAGACATAGGAGGTTATTTGATGCTTGTATTTTTGACACACCACTATTTAATTTGTGGGAAAATGAAGAGAATTGCAGAAATTATGGGAATTATGAAGAGAATAATGGAGAAAAACCGCAAAAGTGGTCTTTTTCCTTATAGATAACAGATGATAACTTTGCAATTTTAATGGAAATCTAGAAAATCAAGTATGGTAAGAATAGTCTTCTCTTTCCAATAGAATGAAGGAGGGAGGGAGTTCATATTCTTGGTGAAGTCTATGGGGAAAATTCCTCTACAGGTAAAACTAACCCTAGTACACAAAATTAATCTAATTCTTGGTCATTACTAGGTCATCTAGATTAGTCTAGGATAGAGAGTTGCTAATGATAGAGCATAAGGAAGAGAAGTTTATGAATTGATAATCTATGGATTAAAAGAATTCTACCTCTTTTACATCATTTAAAAAGGGAAGTTACCATGATGGCCCTTTAAGGAAATGGCAGAGAATCCAAGTCTACTCCCATTTGGCACACAAATGAGCCATTCCATAATAATATTATCTTGACTGTGAAAAGAACAGAATCTTTGTTTACACATAAGCTGGAAAACTTTTAAATAAAAATCCTGAGAACGGAGAGTGTACTACAGTACACTCTCTGAGGCCAAATTATGACCTCAGTTCTATCAAAGACAGTACAGAGAGCCCCAAAAAGAGATAAGAAAGGGACAAAGAGAAGAGACAGGAAAACAAAGTCACCAGAGAAATGTTTGGCAGAAGCCCAGCACAAGCCTGACATCTTCCCCCGAGGCCTCCTGCCTGTCTGCAGAACCACCACTCAGCTACCACCTGCTACTCTTGCCTGAGAGAAATGCCAGGGAACCCCTCCCAGTGCTTCATCAATACCAAATGTGTCAAGATAAATAGGTCCATACAAACCCATACCGCATGGTTCTCCAAAGACGCTTCTTCATGTAAGAACAGGATTTCTCACTTGTAAGAGTCACAAAATAGGGAATTATATTGTAATTGAGACTGTGCTAGTCCCTGAAAGTATCTTTTTTTGTTTGTTTGTTTAATGAATACATTTTCTTAAACACATTGGCACTGTCCCATTGAAACCAATAATTCTCTACTTCTTGACATGTGTGTTTGTTTAAATAAAAGATAAGCATATATTTACTTATAGTAAATAGAGAAAAAATACTCCAACAGCTTGGTATAGTCGATGTGTAGAAGAGGACAAGGATTCAGGCATGCCCTATTGCAATCTGCGGCCACAAACTTGCTTTGTCACCTTAGGACAATATCTTAACCTTTATGGGTCTCGGGTTCTAGAACTATAAATTGAGAGAGTGGGAAATTTATAAGGCTGTTTGTTTGACCATCTGTGTTTGTTTGTTAATTTGTTGATCTGTGATCTATCCACACCAGTTAAGTCCAAAATGGCATGCTGGAAACCCCCTCTTGAGAGTCAATTACAAGATGTGGTACTGAGTGAAGGAAACATTGATGATTTTATGTACTTTAAAAAAAAAGAAAAAGAAAGCTTTACTCTCCCCAAGTCAACTAAATATATCCTAAGACCCTTGACCTCATCTCTACCAAGAACATCTGATGTGATCCTTATCATTTGATTTAAAGAATTTTGAATCTTAGAATTTTATACATGATAGCACCAGATGGTACAACATAGATAATTTCCCTTGACTCTTAGATTTTAGAGATGGGGAAACTACAATGCAGTAGCAAGAATAGTACCAGAGTCTAGATCCCACAATTTGTGCTTAGTGATCGAAATTCCCATTGCCAGAATCTACCTTTAGAACTTGAGTTGGCTCATGGTTGGGCCTTGAGGATTCCAGTGAGGATCACCAGTAGGCTTTTGTTTCAATAGCTCACACGCTCAATGGCCAGGAAAAGGTTAGTAAAATAAATGGATACCATATCATCATCTAACCAAGAAATCGCATTCTTGATCATCTTCAGACCACCATCCTGAGGACACCAGTTTTCCTTGAAATACTTAAAGGAGGCAAAATCAAGGTAGATATGAAGTCAGCCTCCAGTATAGTCTGTTTCTTGTTATTGGTGACCTTGTGTAGTTCCCTGCTGCACTGCATCAGAGTTGGTCTGTGTAACCAACAGAATACAGTGGGTGAGGGGATACCATCCCCTCTACTCCTAAGAAGTTAAGTAGTTCAAGATCTTCTAGGCTCTATTGTTCTTTCAAGGCTTTATTTTTATGTGACTGAACAGGTTCTAGAATCTTTTTAGGAATTACATTCTGTAATAACAATTATATCTTGATCATTTTTTTATGTAAAACTTTAGTGCAAAAACTTATATATGCACAAAATCTCTCATTTCTTCATCGGTTAAAAATAAAATTAATTTGGGGTACCTGGGTGGCTCAGTTGGTTAAATGTCTGTCTTCAGCTCAGGTCATGATCCCAGGGTCCTGGGACTGAGTCCCTCATTGGGTTCCCGGCTCAGTGGGGAGTCTGCTTCTCCCTTTCCCCTTCCCTCACTGCTTGTGATCTCATTCTCTTTCCCACTGTCTCTCTCTCAAATAAACAAATAAAATATTTTTTAAAAAATTAAGTTAATTTGGTTCCTGATATCTGTTATAAGACAGATGAGAAATCTAACCTCGGTTATTACTGAAGCCTCCTCCTCTCCATCCTTCAGCATCTGACCATGGTTTTAGTTATTGTCAAAGCAATGGAGAGGGCTTCTGGCCTTTAGTTCCTACCCTGGCCCTTTACATGCTTATTGTCTGATACCACAGCATGTTTCCTTCAGACCCAAGCTGGGCCACGTACTTGCAGTGGTGGGAGGAAAACCAAGGGGAGAACAAACACTGCACAATATCTCAACATATCATCCTAGGGCAGGCAGTCAGAGAACAAATTAAATGTTAAGAAAAACAGAAAAGAAGTAAGCAACATGGTGCCAGCCTTCGGGTTTCTTAAACACTCAATGGGAAACAGGGAGTGTAGAAACAACTAACCAAGGAATAGAAGTACGGCATTTTAGGAAGTATCATTTAAATTGCAGGGGCTGAAGGAATCAACAGAAAGAAATGACCAAAGTGGAGTGGGCTTAATAATACTAAACATATGTATATATAATCCCTCACATTTGTATGTATATGTAATGAAGGACTTTTCTCACATTTATAATTTTATTTGAGATACTCTTTACCACGAGGTTCCAGAATAGATGTTAACAGATGAGGAAACTGGGACTCTGCTAGCTTTGGTGGCTTGTTCAGTGTCTTCGATCTGGTTAGCAGAGAAACAGAAAGCTGAGCCCAGCTCTCTTCCTACCTAGTCCTTTCTCTGGCCCCTCTTCCACTTCCATGGGGAACTGGTTCCCTGGAGGTAAGTTCTAAAGCAGGTTGGAATTCTCAACATCAACAAAGGAAAGAGGCATCTAAGAGTGACATGGAGCACGGGTGGCCATGGGAGAGCTTGAAAATATATGAGAAGGAAATGATCAAGTAGGTGGATGGTTCTGCATATAAAATAGAAAAGCCAGGGTGTGAAACACTGAAAGAATGCCAAGTGGTGACCAAGGGAACCATTGATCTTAGATGGTAAATTCTCCCCTCCTGCCCTGTGACTAAGATATTTATCTCCTACATCTTTTCAAACTGAATAAACAAAGAAAACACCACTATCTTCATGTAATATATCGTCCAAAGTAGACATATACAATCTCTCTTGGCCCCCTTCTAAACCATAGTCACAGTGAGTGACATCATTCTCATTTCCTAGTCTCTGGGTTCTATATCTAAAGTTTATATGCTGGTCTGGACCACGCAGATGGAGGTGAAGTCTTTAAGAAGGGCATCATATCCTTTTGCCATTACGCTTCTGTAATTCTTAGCAATATTTGACATGGCGATGCACACTGACCCCGGATAAAACCGTGAGAGCTTCAGGGGGGTGTTACTCAAGGCAGTTTCTCCCATACAGTACAAAGACAGAGATGGAGTTCAGGAGATGGTGTACTGTATCTCTAAGTGGAAAAGACAGAAGGTCTCCAAAGGAACAACTGAATGGAGAGCCGATTTAGGATAAGAAACCGGAAGTATACAGTGAACTGTTACAGTGTTGTGATGCTGTGTTAATCTTTTCATAAATATTTTGGGTGGCCTGGAGCTTTGGTGTTGGGAATCTATTCTGATTTCTGTGCTTACAAATAAGAAAGTTATTAGCAGATGAAAAAAAAAAAGCACAACTCTACTGATATGCAATTTCTGCCCATACCCCCTTGCTCTCAACATTGTTATCTATTTTAATAAGCAACAGTATTTTGGCAAATGAAAATTCTCAAAATCCTCAATCATGCCCGTATCCCAAAGCCTGGACTTAGTTGGAAAGGTTTATGCCTCTGACTCAGTAGAGCTGGTTATCCTCTTTAATTGGATTGATGGCGACAATTGTAATTACCTTAGATGAGATTGCCTGTAATGTAATTATGCTTCCTTCATCAGCCTGAGCCGGACTTGTGGAATACATACAGAAGATGCCTCCAATTACTGAGAGGTTAAGGAGAGCATCACATTGCTTCACAAATCATGTTTGTTACTATATAGAATTTCAAAAATTATGTCGGAAGCTGAAGGAATTAGTCCTCTAAAGCAGCTTTTCTGATCCAAAGATGTTCCTGTATGAGCTAGAATGTAGAATGAAATGGCTAGGTTCCAGAACTATATTTTTACTTGGATTAAAAGCATATTTTAAGGACAAGACATAGAGTACCAATAGTAAACTGTATTTTCTCACTGTTTTGTTACTACTTTCTATTTATAAACAATGACTGCATCTTAAAAGACATTTAAAAAAATACAATACCACTAGTAATGTTTAACTTGATTTTTTGGTATGATTTGAAAAGTTACAGTTCCTAAAACTAACGTAATAAATAACAGGAGGTAATTTTAAAATACTACTCTTTATGATAGATGGAGCTATAATTAATACCTAAGGAGCCAGCTGCTTACTACAATAATGCCTCTCTCCTATTTTCCAATTAACACATGGAGAACTTTAAAATTTTTCAATTGGAAGCCCAGCCTCGAAACAGGACAAGTCTGCCAAACGTACTGCAAACACATGTAGTTTAGGAGAAATGGCACATACTGGAAATCCACCCCAATCTTATTAACTTTAGCATTGCTCTCATTAAAAATAGAGCTGCTTATGGGTTTTTCCTTCTGAAGCATATGAAACATAGAACTTGGAAATGTGCCCTTTTGAAAAACTTATTCCTGTATTCACAAACCAGATGGTGCACATCAAATGCATCCTGATTTCCTAATGAAATAAAAAAAAAGGATGCCTATTGTGTTCTTTAATAAGATTAACGCATCCTCAATTGCTACTTTGGACAGATACTCCTAGAAAGTTAAACGACTTGGCTAATGCTGTCCTGCTGGACCTGGACAGGAAGGCCTCGGCTGAGTTAAAGAGCTGGGGCCATGCTGAGGGGCACTCTGCTTTTAATTTCTCCAAAGTAGGCTCTAGGAGAGGTGCAAGCCCCGCCACAGCTGCTGCTCAGAAAGAAACCTTCTGTCTCTGCATATCAGAAACCAAGAGTCTGCTATTTCATAAAAGAGCTAATCAAGCAAAAAAAGAGAGAGAGACTCTCTCTGTGCCCCCATTCTCTCTCCCTCTCTCTGTCTGCCTCCCTCCCTCTGGTCCACTCCTTGGTCGAGCCATCAAATCATATCTGTAGGGTGCTTTCATCACTAACACCACCAACAAAAAAATAATTTTAGGCACCATTTGAATGTCACACTCACAACTTTGAAACACCATACCGTTAAAATATACCCAAAGCCAATAACATTATGCTGGGTTTTTCCAACAAATCAGAGAAGAGTATAATGTTGCTTACCTTGGAGAAGGTTGGCTTGTGTGGCCAAAATCTGAAAAAAGCAAAGAGAAATGGATTAATTTTCTATTACTTCTCACTTTTGCCACCATGATACTGCATTGAACTAGCTATGGTATGTCTACTAATTTAGAAAATCCACATTTCATTTTCTCTTGCTTGAAGGAATAGAATGGTTTAAGCCAAGTTGGGTTCTAACCTGAACCCAGTTGCTCTATTTAATTCCACTATTAAATTAGGAATATGTTCGGCCAAGGAAAAGCATCCATCAATAGACTGGAATAAAAATACTGTGGTTGTCAAGACACTGTAGTTGTAAAACTTTATTATTTTCTTTAACTTTCAACATCTTGAAGATCTCTGAACCACTACGTCTTTTTTTATCTCTCTCCACAGTGAAGAAAATTTTCTCTTTGTGCCGAAACACCCTGTTTCATGAAATGCAACATCGTATCTCATTTTTCTTCATGAACTGCTCTAATCTAACAGCTGGGCTGGAAGAGCACACATTATCAACAGGTTCAGTCATATAACACCCCAAACTTAGAAATAACAAGTTGGAAGCTTCACATCCTACAAAATAAATCAGTTACCCTATCAATTCTATAAGCCTCGGAGTCTCAAAATTGAAGGAAGGTATTTTGAACAGCACTGTGCAAAAGCTGTTGCTGAGTTAGGTGTTCAGTTAAGCTGAACAGCATGCCATGTTCCTAGTTTCCTTTGCAGAAGCATTTATTTTACATTTTAAATATGCATACTTTCTAACTTGGGCGAGGAAAAACTTAATTTAAAATAACACCACCACCACCAAGTGATGCTATGGTTGATCAATACTTCGAGATTTGAAAAAGTTTTCCTCAAATGTCACATACTTCCCTGGGACCTGGGAACTTTCCCTCCCTTTAAGGTGTAAGATTGCTTTTCTTCTTGCTGTTTTGCCATTTAAAAAAAAAAAAAAAATCCCCCCCAAAACAACAACAAAACCTATTTAACAAACTGCTACCAAATCCATCTAAAGGTTAGCATTCTTTTTATTTTAGTGCTACTTCTTAATGGGCAAAAATTGATTGATTAGTTCACCTAGAACATTCTTAGCCTTAGGGCCAAAACAGTATTTTGTATACAAAAGTAGACTGGATTTTAAAAAGAAAAAGAAAATCAACATTCCAGAATACAGTGAGATTCAAAAATGGAAGAAAATAGAAAAAGCAAATTTGGAAAGCATATCAAAACTCTTAAATATATTTAAAAATCTAATGAGTGTGTTTTAAGTTGTATTGAACACTGGCTTTCCTTCTTAGCTGGAAAGGTACTTACACTAAAAAGTCCAATTCATCTGGAGAGTTAATATAGTAAACATCAGAATCACCTTATTTTCCCCAAACTCCATATACATTTTGAGAAAAAAATAAAGGCAATTATTTTTCCTATAAATCCACAACCTCTATTACTTCCCTTTCCCTCCACCACCATCGCCCTTCCACATTGACTTTGAAACTAATTTTAAGAAGAGGATTCTTTAAGCGGAAAGTTTGTTGACCTTTCAGAAAAGACAAGAGGTGAAAGAGAAGCAGGTAACTCCTTGCCACTGGCTAAAACAAAGTGAGTGAACCTGTATAATATTAATTCTCTTATGCCCCGATCTTATCTCTGACCCTCTTCTACCATTTATTGTTTGGGAATCTGGAAGTACCATGCCCCCAGCACAATAATTTATACTTAGGAGAAGTGATTTTTAAACTTAAGTGTGCATGCAGATTCCTTGGGGTGCTTCTTAAAAATGCAGATTCCTGAGTTCCAGTTCAGCTCAACTTAATCTGAAAGACTCAAGGGTCAGTGCCCAGGAATGTTCATTTTCAATAACCTTTCCAGGCACCTATGACTGGGTGGCCATTTTGAGAAATACAGACTTAGATATGAAAAGTGATCATTGGCTGCAGCAAGTGCCAAAGCCTTGGATGGATAAGGTATATTAAACTGATACCCAGAGAGTAAAAATTTAGTACTTTTAGAATGTGTTTGAACTTGTGACCATCAACTTACTATATATTGCTATATACATAAGATGTCATAAAGGATCCTAATGGTCCTATATCTATTATAGCCTATAATAGATACACATAAAATAAAGAGAAAGGAATCCAAGCATAATACTAAAGAAAGCCATCAAACCACAAATGAAGAGAACAAGAGAAGAAAATGGAACAGAAACTACAAAAACAACCAGACAATTTAAAAATGGTAGTAAGTACATACTTATCAATAACTACTTTAAATGTAAATGGAATAAATGCTCCAATCAAAAGGCAAGCTGATTGAATGGATAAAAAACAAAAACAAAAATAAGACCCATCTATATGCTGTCTTCAAGAGACTTACTTCAGACCTAAGGCACATACCGACTGAAAGTGAAGGGATGAAACATACATCATGCAAATTGAAGAAAAAAAAAGCTAGGGTAGATTTTTTTTTTTTTTAAATGGGGTAGACTTTAAAACATGTAAAGAGAGGCAGAAAAGGGCATTACATAATATAGAGAGATTAGTCCAACAAGAGGATATAACAATTGTAAATATCTACACATCCAACATAGGAGCACCTAAATACACAAAGAAAATGTTACCAGACAAAGAGAGGGAAATTGACAGTAATACAATAGTAGGGGATTTTAACACCTCACTTACATCAGTGGTTAGATCAACAAGGAAACAGTGGTTTTAAAAGCCACATTAAACTAAATGGCCCTAATAGATAGATACAAAACATTCCATCCAAAAACAACCAAATATACATTCTTTTCAAGTACACATGAAACATTCTCCAGGATACACCACATATTATGCTGCAAAACAAGTCTCAATAAATTTAAGAAGACTGAAATCATATTAAGCATCTTTTCTGAACATGATGGTATGAAACTTGAAATCAATTACAAGAAAAAAACTAGAAAAGACACAAACACATGGAAGTCAAACAATATGCTACTAAGCAAAGAAATTGAAGAGGGAATTAAAAAAATACACAAAGACAAAAGAAAATGAAAACAAAAGGGTCTAAAATCTTCAGGATGTAGCAAAAGCAGTTATAAGAGGAAAGTTCATAGGCATACAGGCCTACTTCAGGAAACAAGAGAAATCTCAAATAACCTAACTTTGCACTTAAAGGAGCTAGAAAAAGAACAAACAAAGCCCAAAGATAGTAGAAGGAAAGAAATAATAAAACTTAGAGAAGAAATAAATGAAAGAGACTACAAAAATAACAGAAAAGATCAATGAAACCAAGAGCTGGTTTTTTAAAAAAAATAAATAAATAAACCAACTGAGAAAACTTTAGCTAGACATATCAAGGAAAAAAAAGAGAGAGGACTCAAAATCAGAAATGGAGGATGAGCTATAACAACTGACACCACAGAAATACAAAACATTATAAATATCAATATTATGAAAAAATTATGTACCAACAAGCTGGACAAGCTAGAAGAAATGGATAAATTCTAGACACATGCAATTTTCCAAAACTGAATCAGGAAGAAATAGGAAATTTGAACAGACCCTTTACTAGCAATGAATTGGCAGGCAATCAAAAAATTCTCAATGAACCAAAGTCTAGGACCAGATGCCTTCACAGGTGAATTCTACTGAACATTTAAAGAAGAGTTAACACCTATTCTCTCAAACTATTCCAAAAATAGAAAGGGAAAGAAAACATCCAAATTCATTCTACAAGCATTATCCTGACACCAAAACCAGAGAAAGACACTATACAAAAAAGAAAACTACAGGTTGATATTTCTGAAGAACAGAGAAGCAAAAATCCTCAAAAAATATAAGCAAAAACTGAATTCAATACATTAAAAAAAATAATTCACCCCAAGGAAAGATAAAAACAATATGACCATTTCAATAGATCATTTGACAAAATGCAACACCCATTCATGATAAAAACTCACAACAAAATGGGTTTAGAAGGAACACAGCTTAAGAAAATAAAAGCCATATATGAAAAACCCACAACAGACATTATACCTACTGAAAACATATCCTCTAAGATCAGGAATGAGACAAGGATGTCCAGTCTCACCACTTTTATTCAAGATAGTACTAGCTATACCAATTAGACAAAAAAAAAAAAAAAAAAAAATCAAAAGATCAAAATCTGTAGCATCAAAAGGAGAAAGTAATCATCACTACTAGCAGAAGACATGATACTATATACAGAAAATCCTAAAGACACAACCCAAAAACCACTAGAACTGATAAATAAATTCAGTAAAGTTGTAGGATACAAAATTAATATATAGAAATTTGTTACATTTCTATACACTAATAATACAGTAGGAGAAAAAGAAATCAAGAAAGCAATCTCATGCACCAAAAAGAATAAAGTACCAAGGAATAAATTTAATCAAGGAGGTAAAAGATCTGTATTCTGAAAACTATAAAATATGGATGAAATAAATTCAAAACAACATAAATAAACAGAAGGACATACTGTGCTCATGGATTGGAAGAACAGTGTTGTTAATATGCCTATACTATCCAAAACAATCTACAGATTCAATGAAATCCGTATCAAAATAAGACTGGCATTTTTCACAAAACTTGAACAATTAATTCCAAAAATTAATTCTAAAATTCTATGGACCCACAAAAGACCTTTAATAGCCAAAGCAATCTTGATAAAGAAAAACAAAGAAGGAGGTATCACAAGGCCCAGATTTAAAGATATACTACAAAGCTACATTAATTAAAACAGTATGGTACTGGCATGGATATAGACACATAGATAATGGAATGAGATAGAAAGCCCAGAAATAAATCCACACCATATGGTCAATTAAATTACAACAAAGGAGGCATAAATATGTGATGGGGAAAAGAGCATTTTCAATAACTGGTGTTGGAAAAACTGGAGAACTCATGCAAAAGAATGAAAAGGGACTATTTTCTTATACCATACACAAAAATAAATAGATCAAAGACCTAAATGTGAGATCTGAAACCATAGGCAGTAACTCTTGGACATTGGCCTTAGCAACATATTTATGGATAGTCTCCTTGGTTAAGGAAAACAAAAGCAAAATAAACTATTGGGATTATACCAAAATAAAAAGCTTTTGCATAGTTAAGGAAACAATAAATAAAACAAAAGGCAACTAAGTAAATGGGAGAAGATATTTGCAAATGATACATCTGATAAGGGGTTAATACCCAAAATATATAAAGAATTTATACACCTCCCCCACTCAACACCAAAAAATCCCTAAGCTATGCAATTAAAAAAATAGGCAGACAACCTGATTAGAAATTTGTCCAAAGAAAACATTCAGATGGTCAACAGACACATGAAAAGATGCTCAACATCACTAACCATCAGGGAAATGCAAATCAAAACCATAATGAGATATCAGCTCACACCAGTCAGAATGGCTAGTGTCAAAAAAAAAAAAAAAAAAAAAGAAAGAAATAACAAGTATTGGCAAGTATTGGTGAGGATGTGGAGGAAAGAGCACACTTGTGAACTGTTGATGGGAAATGGTGCAATTACAATGGAAAATGAGGTTCTTCAAAATACTAAAAATTGAAACACCACATGACCCAGTAATTCTGCTATGGGACATATATCCAAAGAAAACAGTAACATTGTTTTAAAAAGATATGCACTTGTATGTTTATTGCATCATTATTTACAATAGCCAAGATATGGAAGCAACTCAAATGCCCATCGATAGATCAATGGATAAGGAAAATGTGGTATAGATATACAATGGAATACTGGCCATAAAAAGGAATGAGATCTTGCCATTTGTGACAACCTAGAGGGTATTACACTAAGTGAAGTAATTCAGATATAGAAAGACAAATATCAAATGATATCACTTATATGTGGAATCTAAAAAACAAAGTAAACACACACAAAAAGCAAATAGACTCTTAACTACAGTGAACAAACTGGTGGTTGACAGAGGAAGAGTGTGAGGGATGGGTGAAATAGATAAAGAAGTATAAACTCCCAGTTATAAAAACAAACAAGTCACAGAGATGAAAAGTACAGCATAGGGAATATAGTCAATAATATTGTAATAACATTGTATGGTAATGGTGACTACATTTATCATGGTAAAGCACTGAGTAATGTACAGAATTACTGAATCAATATGTTGTACATCCGAAACTAATATAACATTATAAGTCAATTATACTTCAATAAAAAAATGATTTACTGAACTAAGATATACAAAGTGACTATTTAAAGTATAAAAACAAAAGATAATATACAGTGTTAGAGTCAAAACAGTGGTTACCTGGGTGGTGGGAGGGGATATCTAGAAGGCAGCATAGATGAGGGAACTTTGAAGTTGTTGGTTACACAGGTGTCTTCAGTTTCAGAAAATTCATTAGGCTGAATATTAATGGGGACCTTATTCATTGTATACCTCCAGATAAGTCATAGAATCCTTGAAGTTTACAGTTGGAAGGCCTTCAGAAAATAATTTTCCCAGTCTTTTCATTTTTTTTCAGGTGAAGAAGCTTTTATGTAGAGAGATTAACTAGCTTTACGATTATTTTATAAATGGGGTGATGTGAAATATTAATGGAAAATTTTAGTTGTGATCTTAGATAATTCCCAGGTGCCTGCTTAATTTTTACCCCTTCTCAGTTTAAATGGAAATATCCATAAAAAGACCTATGTAAGTAAATACAATTAATCATAATCAATCATGTACTGTCTTGGATTCGCTTAGAACCAAAATACTGAAATCGACACATGGCATGCTGCTGGTTCTAATTTTCCATCAATTCATGACACACTTTATGCTTTGCTTGTGACAACACAAGCCCTTCAACTTCCTATTTTAATTAATGTTATGAAAGGCATTGACATGTCCATAGACCTGCCATGAAGTTCCTGAGTGTGGAGTGACCCTTTCTGATACATATAGATTGCATAAATAATAATAAACATAATCACTTTCTTTGTTTTGGCCTCAGTATGTCACTTCCTTTATCTATAAATGTTAGATTCAGACTAGATGATATATAAGAAACTAACAGAATGATATAATTATGTTAAAACAAAAGGACTAGTATAAAGATGCCAACTTTTAATTTAAAACATATATAAAATTATTTGAAAGATGATCATCTCTCCTATCACTACCATCTGACTGAAAAGGAAAATTTTAACACTAAAAGCATAGGAAGCACATAATTTCAAAATAAAGACCACTCTTCAATTGTTAAAAAAAACTTTGTAAAATACTTTATTTCCCTTATGGTTCCATGTTGCTCTAGATTCAAAATAACTCGGTCACTGACCAACAGCAATCTATGAACTATTTTGGGGGGGAGTTTTCCTACAAAGAACTTAAGGACAGCATTTCCCTAGGTATATTTGATACGACCCTCCTGCCCTGATATGCTTCTAAATAAAGGATTTCCTGGTTTTAGACCAAAAGGATGTGGTATAGGTGGTGGGTGCTTCACAGTATAATCCCCTTTCAGAAATTCTTAGTGAAAATATTACAGATTTAGAGTTCTCTCTTTTTAAAATATTTGTTTATATATTTTGAGAGAGAGTTCATGCACAAGAGTATGCAGTGGGGAGAGTCAGAGGGAGAGAGAGGGTTTTAAGCAGACCTTGTCTGAGCATGGAGCCCAACGTGGGGCTTGATCTCATGACCCTGAGATCACAACCTGAGATTACAACCTGGCCTGAAACCAAGAGTCTGATGCTTAACTGACAGTGCCCCAAAGGCACACCCAGAGTTCTTCTAAAATAAGGCAAAATGTTATCTTTATTTTATCCATCATTCAAAAAATTTATTTACCTCAGAAGGTATTTTTTGCATATCAGGACCCCTTAACATTCTCCAAACCTGGTGTTCTGCATATCACTCTCTCAAAAAGTATTCTATGATTTTTCCCTAAATCAGAACTACATCCTGAAATGCCAGCTATAGTTAACCGGCCCACCATTCTCCCACTCCCTCATGGTAACTTTGGAGGAATCTTTGACCTACACTCAAGAAATATGAATTAAGAGAATTGGAAGGGAGTCAACACTGCAAGTGGCAGGTCACAAAGCCAGTCCAGAATCAAACCCAGGAGGAGAGTAGGTCTTTATAAGGGAAATGGAGTCCTCCTACCCCCATCAGGGCAAGCTGTATCTTTCAAGTCGGCTTTATTCCTGACAATTTTGAAAAGTTCAGCTATGTGTAAGGACACCAAAAGAACAGTGGCTTAAACAAGATAAGTTCTATTTTCCCCTGGTATGTATAATTACATCGTCATGGTCAGTGGTTCTCAAAGTGCAGCCCCAGAGAAGGAGCATCAGTATCATCTGGGAACTTGCTAGAGAGGCATTTTTTTTTTTTTTTTAAAGACTCTCCCCTTGCCAAGCACTTTGGGTGATTCTGATACTAAACTTTCAGAACCAGTGGTCTAGAGGTAGTTGGTCCAAGGCTGGAATGAAGATTATGTCCAAGGGGCCTTCCAGGATCCCTTGTCTTCTGATGCTTCCCTCACTATACCCTCAGAGGATTCTCTTTTACATATCAACCCAAATGACTTGCTGCCACATGTGTTCAGTCACAATGCCCATGCTCTTTTCCTCAGGAAACACTGTCCAAACCAGACTCCTCCTCTGAGTTCTTCTGTCAAAGGTCTGGTTCAGGTCCTATTAGCTATCCTGGACTGGGCAATGGCCTCCTAGTTGCCTCTGTTCTGCCTATGGATTCTCTTCAACCTATCTACCCCCACCTTACTAGCAGAATTATCTTTTTTTTTTTTTTAAATGTGACATTTGTCTCTTACTCGACCACTATCTGAATCCCATGGCAAAGCTTAAACTCTACGATGAAGGTGGCACATTTTAATACCTGGCATCTATTTTTCTTCTCAGTTCTCTGTTAGTCCCTCACCTGGACACTTTCTGGATCCCAGTTACAGTAAACCATTTCCAGATCTGACCATGTTGCTTGGTCCTACGTGCCTTTGCACTGTTGTTCCTCTTGTTTAGAATGCTGTGTTAGGACTCCTCTCCACACACACTCATCCTCAGGCCTACTTCTTCCAACCTTATTTTTCACTCATAAACACCCGCTCATTCCTTGAAATCTAACCTATACAACACATCTGTAGGGTCTTTTTCAATGTCCCCAACCATGGTTCCTTGCTTCCTTGTGCTCTTCTTGTAGGTATTCCTACCTATTCTGGAATGCTCATCATGTTGTATTATAATTTTTTGTGTACAAGTCTGCCTCCCACATTAGATGACACTTCTTGGAAGCAGGCACTGTTACTTATTCAATAAACATTAAATGCCCACTTTGTGCCAGGAAGTTCATATCCTAAAGTGTAAAGCTTAGCACAGTTCAAAGCATAAGTGAACGAATGTTTTCTATAAATTCTCTCAAGGATGTAATGATTGCAATTAACACTTATTTACAATATACCTGGGTTGTCCTTGAGAAACACACTAAGTAACTTAGTTGTTAGTAACGTTTTGGATTTGGCCACTTCAGAAGTGAGAAAGAATTTTCAAAGGAAGTACTGGACTTTAAAGAGCAAAAGAAGTAAAAAAAGAGGGGAATGAGGAAAAAAAATCCCTGGGATCAGGGCAAAAGAGATGAAATTTCTACATTCAAACCAACGGATATGTTTCTATCTGGGAAGATTGGGCAAAATGAGTTCTTTAATGATTTCAGCTCTACAGAGAAACAAATATTATCCTTCCAAGTTTGTAAGACTTAATGGCACCTGTCCCTCTTGCTGAGCAGGAGATGGTGAATTATGTTGTCTACGCACTGATGAATTTAAATTTCCTCAGGCATAGTTAACTGTGATGCCACTTCACCCTGAAATCGTTTCCTTCAATTTTTTAAAAGAAAGGAAAATGTCCTAATGTTTGAAGATTTTCTTCTGATTATTTAAAAAATGAAAATCTTTCCAGGCAATTGTCCAAATCTAAGAGCTTAAATTAAAATGCTCATTTTCAGAATTTCTCATGTAACTTCCTGTTTGGATTGAGGATATAGATCTTCTTTTGCCTAACCATGGGACAAAGAGAAATGAATGCTTCTGAAATTCCAGACCAAGTTAGAATCAAGGACACTTAGCAAAGATAAGTGGTACTGCTATGGCTCTCAGAGAGAGGCCTAAGGGCAAGCAAATCTTTTTATGATCTATCCTGTGCCAAGATCTAGCTTATTGTTTATTCCATCAGTGAAAACATTCTGGAAGGTTATGTTCATTATGGTACTTTGTCACTAGTCTGAAAAGAAAAAACAATTAATGTGATAGCCAACGTTGTTACTTTTCATAATGAACCAAGCAATATATATGCAATTTTGATGCATAATTGTTGGATGTAAAGTATTATGGACTGTATTTACAATTTGTTTGTCAATTATGAAGCTACTATACAATGCAAATAAAAAATGCTACAATCTTTTCGTAATTTTCATGAAGGGCCCTTCTAGATGCAAATTTTTATTTATGTAATTTTCATAGGATGCAATTATGACGTAGTCTCCATCTCATAAGCAAGAGATTTATTGTAAACACTCTATTTAGCTTGCAAGTACCATACAGTTAAATGACTAATCACAGAAACTCAGTCCATGATCATTGACAAAAATGGCCACACTTACAGCTGAAATTAACACAGAGGAAAGTGATCTGCTTCTCACCCACACCCAGGAAATCAATCACAGCAAAATGGCCCAACCATGACTGTAAGTTTGTGATGATATAACAATTAATCTGAAGTCTGAGTCAGAAAAAAAAAATGCTTTTCAAAGGTCCTATTTTCCCACTCCAAGTATGCTGGATACAACGAAGGGGCATTGGTCCACAACAGGGCAAGACATTCTCTCAATGTGTTTGGATGAGATGTGTCAACTCCTCTTCACATTTTTCTTACCCACTAACCCTTCTCTTATGGCCTCCCAAATCTAAAGATATTGATTTTTAATGAAATGATTTTTAATGAAATGTGCTTATGAAACAGTGATAATATTTTCCAAGCTCCTATTACTTTGACTTCAGAAATAACATCTAGTTCACGTTAGGGACTTACATTATGGCTAGAAGACTCAGAAAATGTCACTAAAAATGTCAGACAGTGGGTAAGAATTGTTCCCCCATGGATTTTACTCCTACCCCTGCAAAGTCTATTATTTTATACTGACAAATGTTGGGGTCTTTTGGCATATGTTTACTATAATTAGTTCTCCTTCCTGTTCTCCACTGTGGATCTTTCAAAAAGTCACTCTCCTCAAGTTCTCTCTCTCCTACCATATTTCTTATCAGTGTCAGTAGATAATCTTGTTCCTTCAAACCCAGAGACACTAGAAGTCAATACATGGGAACTCTCTCAACATCCTGAAACTTCTCTGTCCACTTCCACATCCCATTCGTCATCTACATATTTATGCCTTTACCCATCCTCCCCTGCTTCTCTCCTGATAAAATGAAAGAGGCATTTCTCTTTCAGTCTAAAGCTTTCAACTTTGAGTACATCTTTCCCATCAAGATCTCAAATTTAAAAAAAAAAAAGAAAGAAAGAAAACTTTCTATCAGCCTTTCTACTCCTCAGATATCAAACATCTTTAAAGAATTGCTTCCAATCCTTATTCTGTGTTAGCCAGACCATTAAAAGGACCCTCCAACAAAACATTTCTCCTGGTATTCATGTCCCTTGTTTACTTACCTCTCTCTGAAGCTGAGCAGGACTTATAACTTACTTCTGGGCCAAAAGTATGCAATCAAGTGTCATCATAGAACTTTTGCCTCTCCACCTGGATCTCCTGCAACACTTGCTCTTGGAGAAGCTAGCTGCCATATATACAATCAAACCAACCTGAGATTATGGCACTATTACAAAACCCAAACTGGCTATGTAGAGAAGTAGAGTGGAGAAAGAAAGCACTGCCTACCCAGCCGCCAGTAGTTCCCACCAACCCCGATGAGGCACCTGCCTTATGAGTGAGGAAGTCTTCTTAGACATTTAGCTTAATTGAACCTTCAGATAATAGCAGTTCTGCTCATGATCTGACTTCAACTGTAGGAGAGATCCTATATTAGTTTCCTAGGAATGCTATAATTTCTGCTGCTTAAAGACAGCAGAAATTTATTCTCTTACAGTTCTGAAGGCTAGAAGTCTGAAATTAAGTATGCTCCCTCTGAGACTCTGGAAAGAATCCTTCCTTGCCTTTTCCTAGCTTCTGATGGTGACCATAAATCCTTGGCATTCCCTGGATTATAGCTGCATCAATCCAATCTCTGCCTCTGTCATCACAGGGCATTGTCCCTGTGTGTGTCTTTCCTTCTTGTCTAAGAATGTCAGTCATGTTGGGTTAACCGCCCACTCTACTCCAGGATGACTTCATCTTAACTATATCTATGAAGACCTTATTTCTAAATAAGACCACATTTGGCAGTATTGGGGATTAGGACTTCAACATCTGTTTTTGAGGGCACAATTCAGCCCATAACAGAGCCCCCTGTAGATCTCTCTAGCTGAACTCAGTCAACTGACAAAACTATGAGAGATAACAATACATGGTTGTTTTAAACCACAAGGTTTGAGGGTGATTTGTCCCATAGCAATGGGTCACCAAAATGCCTTTCTTTACTGAAATCATTTCCACTAACCTCAACCTGGCTTCTGCCAACACATCCTATTGACAGGGTCACCAATGACCTCCTGGTGTTAAATCCACCAGAGGTGTTATTTCAGAAGGGTGACATAGCCTATAATCTACCTCCCTTTCTCCCTGAAGTCCATCAAAATGACCAAAGAAATTTATATGTAAGAATAAATTAATCAACTGTCTGAAATCAAAGAAATATGACACCAGCAGACAGAAATTTGAAGTATTTTAAGAAATACTGAAAGCAGATGCAAAAACACAGCCAGAGAACCCATAGTTCAACAGGCTGAGGAGAGGGCCACTGAAATGGTGACATGTGTGGCCTCCTCAGAGCCCAGGGAAGAGCCCAGACTCTGAGTCACAGGATCAGAAGCCCCTGTCAGGGTGGCAGCCAAGGTCTCCCCCTCTTTCTTGCTCCCTCCATGCAGAACAGACATGCTCCTTCACCAACAGTAGTTATGAAAGTAAAGTTGGACCTTTCCTGGAGGGGCTCCTATCCTAGTCACTGGAGTAAGAGGGGCAAGTGGCAGTGTCCTCAATAAAGGCAGAACTCCACAGACATGGAGAGAGCAAATTAGAGAGGAGTCATCAGCTCAGCACAGGGGCAGATGCCAAGGAAAGTGTTTCCTCCCATCCACTTCTCTCCACTTACACTTTCCTGCCACCACAGTCTAGGTGGGTATGTGTCCTCAGCTGTCCAGCCACCCTCACTCCCTGAAGGAAACTTGCCCTGAGGGGAGCCTCATGTGACTAAGTCTATCCACTCACCAAGTCACTACTGATAGTGCAGAGATTTTCAGAATGAGACACACCTTTAAATTTGTATTTCCCAATGTGGACACTATGTCAATAGTCATTTGACATTTGGGTCCAGACATTTCTTTGTTGCAGGATCTGTCCTATGCATTGTAGGATGTAGGGCAAGTGACATTCTTGTCCTCTGCTCACAAGACGCCATAAGTACGCCTTCACCCCCCACCCCACCCCCGAGCTCTGACAACCCAAAATGTCAGCAGACATCGCCAAGTCCCCGCTTTAAGAATCCATACATGACTAACAACTGCCCCCCACACCTGCTCTCGGTTTATTACTAAGAGACTGTAAAACTCCATCTTCTAGGAAATACTGGCCAGGTCTGACTGTAACTGCCTTCTCAGCTCCTACTCCAATCTCTCAGTTCTTCCAGGAACATGACTTTCCTTCACAGACACAGCCACAACAGAGGCCCACACGACAGAGGATGCAGACAACATCCAGATGTCAGTCTTCACACAGCACTTGCAAATGCCTGCAAGGGAAGCTCTCTGCACTCTTAAACCCACGATTTGTGGTTTCAAATACGTGCAGCTCTCATGCCAACTCAAAACTTCTCCCAGAGTAAAGACCATATCAAGCCTGAGGAGCGCAGTTTACAAAAGAGGAAAGGTAGGAGTGTGTGATTGAAAGGCGAATACCAGGGATTTGACTCAACAAGTGAAGTCAGTGGAGGAAATAAATTATTCTCTAAAGAACCAGGGTAGAAAATAGAAGAGGCTAAAATTCTTCCCCTAGACAGTAGGCCTTGCTGGAGTTTCATTTAAGCTAATTGTTCCTCTTTGAAAAGGAAGTGTTCTCAGGAGAGACAAGACTCACCCACTTTTGCTTCCAGGAGAAACCATCAGACCCCAGGTGCTGCCAGAGAGGAAGGGTAGGGTGGGAGGAACATTTGGAGGGTGAGGAAAGAAACTTCACTGGGGTCATGGCTGGAGTCTTTGGGGCTCCTTCTCAAAGGTCAACTCCAACAAAGAGGAGCAGGAGTGTGTGCTGTGGGAGGGGTAAGGATGGGGCCAAGAGGTCCCTCAGCTCAGTCTTTCCACAGGCAGTGGGGAAATTGCTCATTAGTTAGGCATCGAGTTATCTTTCTTTAATACCTTCCTCTGGAAGTAGATGCACACATGTAACCTCTCAACAGCTCTTTTCAGAGGGAACACATCTGTCCAAGTGAATCAATGTTGCCCGCTCTACGCTCATTTAGCTACACTCACTCTCATGCATGTGGAGAAGGGGAAAGTGATCCAGGCATTTTATAATTTACCAAGATGTCAAAGTGGTACTTCATTAAAAACAAAACAAAACAAAAACCATTGTTCCTGCTCCAGAGCAGTGGGCAGCAAACTCTGAGCCCTCCATCTATTTGTGTCAATAAAGTTTTATCGGAACACAGCCTCACTAACATCATCTTTGGCTGCTTACAATGGCAGAATGATTAGTTGTGACAGAGACCATAGGACCCAAAAAGTCTAAAGTATTTATTATGCCCTTTACGTAAAGAGTTTCCCAGCCTGGCGCCAGAGCACTTAAGACAGAATTGTTTTTAATATTCTATCTAGTTGCCTGCTTTTTTTTTTCTCTGTGCTTTAGGTATACTTAAACAGAACATAGTTTTCAGTATAAACTGACAGTTTTTGTGAGAGATGTATTTAAATTTCTTCGCTTTAAAAAAAAAAAAAAAAGATTTATTTATTTATTTGTCTTAAAGAGAGTTAGAGAGAGAGAGAGTAGGAGAGCCGGGAGGGGCAGAAAGAGTGAGAGAATCTGAAGCAGGCTCTACACCCAGCGTGGCGCCTCGCATGGGGCTTGATCTTGTGACCCTGAGATCTTGACCTGAGCTGAAGCCAAGAAGCTGATGCCGACCCGACTGCGCCACTCAGGAACCCCAGATTTCTTCACTTTTAAACAAACAGTGCTTTTCAGAAAGGTCTGGAATGCTGCAGCATGGTCTAATGTGGACCCGCAAGTCTGAAGGTAGAACGAAGGAAGAAGAGACAAGGACTGTTGGGATGGGAGAGGCAAACACAAAGTGCTGGTTCTACTTTGCAAACCCAGGACAGAGTCAGGTGGCGTGGGGACAAGGCTGGGTGGAGGGATCCTTGTCTCTGAGAGCCCCTCACCCTCCCAGCCATCCCATATTCTTCCAGTTATGTTCCTTTCATGGGCCCAAGGTTCCTCCAGCTGTTGGAAGGGGCTTCCTCCCCTGCTTGTCTATCCAGGAATGCCAAAGCTCTGTCTTCCTATCTGGTGATCCTCTTTCTGCTCTTCCCTTCTTTGTGCTCAAAACCAGATCCCCTGGAGACATCCACCTCCAGCCTAGGCCTCTGGCAGCTTTCCTGGCCCACTGCAAGTGCCCTAGGGAGAACAGAGTGAATATAAACACAGGCAGGTCTTGTAAAAAAACCTGTCAAATTTCATTTTGAAAATCTCACCCTGCATTTAAATAACAGTTCTAGAACAAAACAAGTAGCAAAACAGAGTTTTCTTTGCAAATTGTTGGCTACAGGGTTGGGGGGGGGGCTTGTGAATGCATCTGTTCTGTAGGGATTTTTGTTGAAGAAAATTCATTTAATTTGGTAAAATACTGTTACTATGAACCAGCTGCTGGTACATACGAGAGGCTTTGCTCATCGAACTCCAATTTAAAATGATCTTGGTTTAAAAGTAGTTTAATCTTCCCAAAGTGAAATCTTTCTACAATGACTGGACATCAGAACATTTGGATAATATGATGACCTTGTATTTATTTGAATTCGTGTAATATTTCACAACATATAAATCACTTTCACAGAGATGACCCTATTTGGTCTTCCAATCCAATCTGGGAGGTAGGTAAAATGTTATTCCTTTGAAAAATAAATAAATGAAGGCTCAGGGAAGTTCACGGCCTTGTTAACTAAGGCTGCACCAGAGTAGGAAGAGGACATTAACCAAGATTTTGATTTCTGAGTTCTTGGAATTTCCTCTCACACTCTTGGTATGTTTTCTAAATAGGATGCTGGTTTTCATCTCATCATGGGTCCCTGTCATTTCTTGCAAGAGGTCCCTGAATTCTTATGCCTACTAAGCATTGTCTACAGAATAAATTAAGGCTAGGCCAGACACATCCAAAGAAGTCATGGTAAATAGCATATAATTAACTCATTTAAAAGGCACCGTTTGTCATTTTTACACACAAAAAATATTAAAATTAAGAGTCCTTTTCTCCAATTGTAGAACGACCTGCTCATTTGGGAAGTCTGGGAAAGAGTAAATAAACAGGTTTACTGAAGTTGGGTACTGTCAGGTTTCAGGGAATTGCAGAAAGCTTGGGTGGGGATGTAATCCTGAACAAAGGGTTCCCTTGGCCCCATCATTGTGTCACAAAGTCAACTGATTATAATAACTCAATAAAGAGAGGCTGTGTGCCTAGAATCTAGGGGTGTAGTCTGCAGCAAGATAAGATCC
The DNA here is from genome assembly GCF_030435805.1 of Mustela lutreola. Taxonomy (NCBI): domain Eukaryota; kingdom Metazoa; phylum Chordata; class Mammalia; order Carnivora; family Mustelidae; genus Mustela; species Mustela lutreola. Next base: position 73,257,548 of record NC_081296.1, on the reverse strand, counting down.
TGAGCAAGTTTCCAAACTTTTCTCAACTGGAGTTTCTGTACATATAAAATAGTACTTTCTTTACAAGGTGGCTGTAGGGGTTGAATGGGATAACCGATTTTTATAAACTGCTTCACGCAGTGCATACCACATTGTAATCATTGGATAAATTTTTGTTATTGTTTTCAATAGTACTGTTGATATCAATAATATATTTTCAGCTTCTCCGCCACCTCAGTATTTGCCCATTTCTGCGAAAAGATGCTTCATGGCTTCTGTGCTGGATGCTTGCCGAAACCTGTTATAGGAAAAGTGGTCTGTCTTTCTCTTATTTCTCACCACACAATGTTCTTGCCTCTATTAAGCTAGCAACAAGCCCCAGGCAATATTACCTTTTCAAGATGAGGACACACTCCCACATCGGGGCTGTCAGAGAGAATTTGGGGCATGTGAGCCATTTAAATGAATCAAACCTGACAAATCCGATTTACAGATTAAAATAATGTTGTGATATTTACCAAAAGTATATATAGCAAGTTAAGACACCTCCGACAGGCAGACATTGATTGCCTGTTTTAATCAGCTGGTATAATTTAGCTACCACCAGAAGCAAAATGCTTAGGAAAGGTAAATCTGATCATAAATAATTCCAGAACATTTTTGATGCATTTAAAAATGAAGTAAGACCTTTGTTCACGATTTGCTACAAGGTGACACGTCTACTACATGATGGGAGGTCACATCAGGTTTCATTTGGGTGTTAGGAGAAGATCTGACTTGACATAAACAGCTGCCAAACAAAGTGTTGAAGCAATTTCTCCAGGTGCTGGCGTATTAAGATAGACGGAGAGACGACTGAGACCCATTGCCCGCATACATTCACTCAATCTCTGACACTCCTGGGACTTTATCAATACACCCAACATTTCTGAGCAGAATCAAGAATCATGGCCTTGAAAGAAACCTCCAGAAGGTACTTCATCAAGAGACCCTGGAGCAAGGTTATTGCTTAAGAGAAGCATGGCCTGGCTTTCAAGACTGATTTGATGAATGAATGAGAAAAAAAACAACTCTTTTCACCTCCCAACCCCAGAAGCCTGCTTAGCCCTGGGGGTAAAAGAGGGGCTGGAGAGTCTGGAGCAGACCCAGGGGTTTAAAGCCCTATCCACTTACTTATTATTTATACCCCGCCTGTTTCTAAAAGAGATTTGAGGCAGCTTACAACAAAAGATACCAGCAATAAAAAGCCTTATCCACAGTCATCCCTTGCAGGGTTTTAGCATCACTTTCATGATCATCAAAAATGAGTATTAAATGGCTATTTGCATGGGATGCTATGCCAGGGGCTGAATAAATCAGGCAGGGCCAGGCTCTGACCTCTGTAAATTTCCATCCATTCAGATTGTGTTCATTCATTCTTTTGACAAATATTTACTCAACACCTTCTCCATGCCAGTGCTGTTAAGCAGTGGCGGGGTGGCAAAAAAGAATTACAGATGGGTACTGCCCTGCCCTCAAGAAGTCTACAGACTCATGTAGGGGCCCTTGAGCAAGGATGTGTGATAGTGATATATGTCTGGACAAGACACAAACTTAAACTCTCCCATGTCGGACAGATGGCATCAGTGATGTGAGCAGGTTACAGAGAAGTATAGTGGAGGGAGGTCAGAGAGAACAGCATCTACTCACTGTGTGTCCTAAAGAGACACCAGCTGAAGCAGATCAGGCTGCTGGCAAAGCTGTGAAGGAGAACTCAGCCTTCCCGGACACCTCTTTGTCCTCCTGGCGCTCTCTGCCTCCTCTTCCCGCGCTTTCCCTTCCCATCTGGACACTCTAAGCCCTAATGCTGTCAGAGCTGCCTAGCTTCCCAGAGGACTGGCATGTCATCTTGGTGACATATTCTGGGATACAAATGCACAGGACTCTCACCAACAACAGGCATACAGAGCCCTTATCTCCACCAAGGTAAAAACCATCAGCCACTGCTTGTTGCCAGGACATGGCACAGAGTATCTGATTTTAAAAGAAGACCAGGCCTGGGCACAAAAGAAGTAATCTTGGCAAAATACATGGTTCCTGGAGGCCTGTTGTTGATGTGAGAGCTTTCTGGGTGTCCTCAAACCCAAGATCCAAATGTCTTCCAGGCCTGCATACCCAGAAGGCAAGGAGTTCCCAGGGAAAAGATCCTTGAAGGGTCCTACCAGCAGAAGATTCCCTAGCTCCCGAGCTAGATGGTAAGGTGGAGAAAGAACCTCTTTAGCTATAGTTCTTCATTCCTTGGAGCCGTAGTTTTTAAACTTGTTTTTAAAAGAATCTCCAGGGAAGCTTGAAAAAGTACAGATACCAAGGCTCCATCCTCAGAAACTCCTTTCCTTCAGGAGATCTGGAGTGGGTCCTGGAATTTGAATTTTTAATAAGCATCACAATAGCCTCTGAGCAATGGTCTCAGAGCCACTTTCAAGATATACTGCCAAAGAGACATGCGTTCTAGGAGAAGGTCTAGAAGAACAGGTGTCTGTCTCATTCACAGATGAACTCCTAGCACTTGAAGAGTATATGGCTCAGGTTACACACGCAACAAATATGTATTGATTTAATTAACAAATAGAGACCTGCTCTGTCCCCTGGCCCCCTGTGTGAGTAGAGGGCTTGGTAACATTTTTTAGTGAACGATAGCTCTGCAAAAGCTATCAAGGTATACCGGAGGCTGCATAAAGAACTTGGGATTATGTAGATGTGGAATGAGGCAGTACAGAACTAGTTTACTGATTGAAAGGAGTAATCACATGTGGATCTTGCCCTACTCTCAAAGATCTGACCAGCTGGGGGGTGGTGGTGCAGGACTGGAAAGAAATACTTTGAAGCTTAACCTGAGAATCACAGCTCTGCCTAGCATCTCACCATTCACCCTCCCGTCACTAGGCTTCTGGAGTAAACAAAGTCCTACATGAGGGGTGGTGACTGGCTGACAGAAGGCAGGGCCAGGAATGAGGAGGAGTAAGCAGTGGGGGGAGCCCAAGGCTACAGGACACTGCACACGGAGGACACCTGCTCTGACCTACCAGGGACACTGAGCACACTCTTCACGCTGCACCCTAGAGGCAGCTGCCTCTTCTGCTTAGTGTAGAGTGAAACTCTTTTGGCCAAGGCATTTACCCTCTGGCATTTAGCCTATTGTCAGGATAAATTTATTCTTTTGTCTTCTGACTGACTTTGATAAAAAACAAGTGTCAATCTATCTAAGAAGAGAAATCCTGCAACTTCTTTCAGTGACTCATTGCTGGGTCTTGTAATCCACTGTCAGGGAATTCTCATGCCTCCTGTCTGATGTCAGTAAGCAGGAGAACCGAGAGAGGAATCCTCATATCCACTGACTGCATCACTAGCTTTCGTAAGAGCGCTACTCAGAGTGGGCCTGTTTGGGCTCTGGCAGTTGCTCAGAGCAGGACAAATCTTGCTAACATCCATGATGGCTTAGTCGACATTTTGCCTGGTCTATTTTCTTTTTACCAGTGGAAAGAAAGAGGATATGGGGCAGAGCCTGGTTAAGTGGGACTTCTTCCCAATACCATCACGCCTGATGAAGCAATTAATGGATCCAGAATCTGCTTTTGGACTATCTGAGAAAATTTTCCAATCAATATCTTCTTCTTCAGAGTTCAAGAGAAGGATTCATCTACAGATTGCTGTGTAAGGATTCTATTCCCATGCAAAGAGATAGGAGACCTAGGTTCTGGCGTGGGCTCTAACCTTGTATAAGAAGTGTAAACTCAGGAAGCCTGGTGGGTCAGTTGGATAAGCCTCTGCCTTTTTGGCTCAGGTGATGATCCCAGGGTCCTGAGATCAAGCCTCACATCGCCCCCCCAACCCGCCCCCCCCCCCAGCTCAGGTGGGAGCGCACTTCTCCTTCTCCCTCTGCTGTTCCCTCTGCTTGTGCTCTCTCACCCTCTCTCAGTCAAATAAATAAATATAAAAATAAAATCTTAAAAAAAAAAAAGTGTAAACACCCTGTATCTCATATCCCTCTGTAAACGGAGTGGGTTCCGCTATCTGTAGTGAAAAATATTCTCTAATGGTTTCTCATCACACTTAAAGTTCCAATTACTTACAATTTTTACATGATTTGGGTCTGAGATTCTGTTCCCAACTCACTGTTTCATGCACTGGTCCTCTCTATGCCTCTAGCACTCCAAACTTATTTCTGCTTTGGGACCTCTGCACATATCTCCTCCCTTAAATTCTACTCCCCACCCCTCCTCCACCTCTCCACATGAAATGCTGTTACCCCAGATTGTTGCATGGCTGACTCCTCCTTGTTATTTAGGTGTCAAGTTCAAATGTTACCCTTCTGGAGAAACATCCATGACCACTCAATCTCATACCCTGATTTAATTTTTTCAAAGCACTTACCATTACCTGGAATTACCTTATTTATTTGGCAGTTGGCTTGTTTGCAAATAGTTCTGCCATAACATGACAAATGTGTTCTTAAAAATCACAGCTACCTGTAATTACACAACACGAACCCCCTGGGCTTTTGGCAAAGACGGGTTTGTGAGCCCTATCCTCAAAAACGTCATCAGTGACACATTTAAAAAAAAAAAAGAAAAAGATGGAAACAATAAAAATGTAACACAGTGTTATTTATGTGTTCAAGATATTCATCTATACCACAATAAATATGTCACCTTATCTTGAAAAAAGACTTGTGGTTTGCCTGTGGAAGTAGGCATGGGGGTGAGGGCTGCAACTTGAGAGTTACTGCGTGAAATCCGATGGACAGTGGAAACACCAGATGCGGCTCATCACACACTCAGAGAACCCAGGTAGCTGGGAGCGGTTTGAGGTGGACGCGCACACCCATTTTTTGTAGTCCTATCTTGTGTGGCTCAGTTAAACTGGGTGCCGTTTCCTGCATTCCGATGTTTCTCATAGATGAAATCATGCCTAAGCAAACATGAAATTCACATTGTGCTTAAGCTCTTCCCTAATAAATTGGTAGCATTGGAATCAATTCACATTTTTTAAAACAAGCATTCTAGGAGATCTGATGAAATTTGCTCTGCTCGCTAGGATTTAAGCTCCACATGATCACAGAACTTTCCCGTTTTATTCATTACTATATTCCCATATCTAAACAATCTGGCATATAATAGGTTTTCAGCTTGTGTTTGCTGAATGAATGAATGAATGAATGGCTCTTCATTTGACTTTCTTCTCTCCCCACCTACCAGTCTGCCCTTTCAAGGGTCACAGTGATCTTCACCAGTGTGGAGGTTGCTTTTGGTGAGGGGGCAAAAATAAGATGACAGGGACTTCAAAATTGCTGTATTGGGGCATATGTTCTCTGAGGACAAACACACACCAAAAAAACCCAAAAATGAAACTCAAACTACTACAAATTATTAAGCTGTCCACCGAGGTCCTTCTGCTTTTGTAGTCATGGAAGATCTCTAATGTTCCTTGCATGCCTTACAAATAGATTGTCTTAAAGAATCTGTGCAGAACTATGGATGAAGGAAGGCAGAAACACCACACAGAGCCCTATATCATGTGGAAAGCCTCTCAGAATGCATTCCATCAAAAATAAAGGGAGCTTCAAGTCTAACTACCAGCAGGTAATTCTAGCCTCTGTCTCTCTTCTCCCTATGAGTAACTCCAAGACCTAAAATCTAATCATTCTTCTACTAAGTCAGGGAACAGAATTAGAAGTGGCTTTGAAAGGTCATCCCAGACAGGTGGGTTATGTCATATTCCTAAAGGGTTTGAAAATTGTTTGAATTTCAGGGAAACTGTCTAGCACTACTAAGTAAAAGGTCAAATCAGAAAGTCCCCAAAGAGCTCAGGAATGCTCTTCTAAATTTTCTCTGATTTAAATTCTGAACCTAAGAAAATGTGCCTGAGAATGCAAATGTTGTGATTGAGTTGCTTTAGTTTATCAGGCAAAATAGGGAATATTTTGTTATGATTCTTTACTTCCTCAGTAACTGCTCAATCTTATGGAGAGTTGAGTGGAGTGGCAAAGTAATTACATGGTGAGTACCATATATTTACGATTATTTATGTTTTCTAGATTGGAGTACAGGGTAATTATTTTTGGTCTTATTAAGTGCAAATTACCAAGTAGTCTTCAGGAACATGTAATTACTATGTACTGTAGTCACATGCCACTTATCAAGCAAAATGAATGCAGTCAAAATTTTATTTAATACAAGCAAAATGATGCATGTGGTTTTATGAAGCAAAGTACAGGGACCTGCCTTCCTGTCGTGGGAGAGCAAACAGAAGCAGTTCTTCTTAACTGAACTCTTTCTCAATGAACTAGATCGACATTTCTCAAAAGTATAAGCATACAGATGTCTGAAGCCCCAACCCAGACATAAACAGTCCTAGGAGGTGAGGTCGTAGTCTGTGTCTTTTACAAGTCCTCAAGATGTTCTGTGTGCTCACTGCTACAAGAGAGCACCTGCCTGAGATTCACAAAATACTATGACCAGCAGGGTTACCTCCACACAGAACAGACAGGAAAAAATGGGGTCTTAGATGGCATGAATTTTTCTGTTTTTCACTGTTTGGGTAGTTTGTGTTCTTTTTGGATTGCACGTTGACATATATCTTTAATCCCACTTACAAGGATTCAGAAGTGTTATACACTGACTGTTCCCTGTATGTTGTTCTCTATTATACACAGACCATCTAAAGCCAATTTAGTTTAGATCTTTTAGATTTTAGTGAACACGCAGAGGCACAAAACATACACAAACATACACAAATTATGAAGGACAAGCAGTATGAGACTAAATAGTGGATTGCCTCATGGTCACATCAAGGGCAAACTTTAATCAGCAGGTATTTCCTGAGCACCTACTCAATGTGATGCCATTTACTTTCTATACCCATTTATTCAGTAATTCTTATTTCCTTAATTGATCATCAGAGTGGTTAAGGGCACAGGATCTGGAGTCAGGGGACCCCAGTCCCACCATTTACTAGTTAGAAAACCATGTGTGGTGTCAAACCATGGTCTGAATGTTTGTATGCCCCCCAAATTATTATGTTGGTATCCTATCCCTAAATGTGATGGCATTAGTAGATGGGGCCTTGGGCAGGTGAATAAGTCATGAGTGGAGAATTCATGAATGGGATTGGTCCCTTTTTTTATCTTCAATTTCTCTCTCTCTCTTTTTTTTTTTTTTTTTTATTATGTTCAGTTAGCCACAGCATACTACATAAATAGTTTTTGAAGTAGTGTTCAATGATTCATTAGTTAAGTATAATACCGGTACAGTGCTCATCACAACACGTGTCCTCCTCAATACCCAACACCCTGTTACTCCCATCCCCCACCCCCTCCCCTCTGAAACCCTCAGATTGTTTCCCAGGGTCCACAGTCTCTCATGGTTTGTCTCCCTCTCTGATTTCTCCCCCTTTGGCTTTCCCTCCCTTCCCCTATGCTCTTCCGTGCTATTGCTTATGTTCCACATATGAGTGAAAACCATATGATAATTGTCTATCTCCGCTTGACTTACTTCACTTAACAAAATCCCCTCCAGTTCCATCCATGCAATGTCCAAAAGAGCCAAACGGCAGAAGGAGCCGAGATACCCTTCAACAGATGAATGGATAAAGAAGATGTGGTCCATATACACAATAGAACATTACTCAGCCATCAGAAGGGAGGAATACCCACCATTTGCACTGACAGGGATTAATGCCTTTTATAAGGGATCCCACAGAGCTTCTTCCAGCCTGTGCCCAGACAACTAGAAGTCTGTGACTAGGCAGAGGACCCTCACCTGACCATGCTGACATGTGATGTCAGACATCCCGCCTCCAGAACTGTGCAAAATAAATTTCTTTTGTTTATAAAAGACACTCAGTCTGTGGTATTTTGTTATAGCAGCCTGAATGGACAAAGAGGCAAGTTACCTCTGTGGTTCATTTTCTTCATTGTTGATTAGGAGAAATAAAAATACCTGTCTCAAAGCGTTCCTTTGAGGAAAAATAGTATAATGCAGGCAAAATGCTTAATACACTGATACCATTTATAAAAGTCTAAAAAATGTAGCTGCTAGTGACATATTAAACATGAAAATACTGCATTCATATATTTGGCACTTGCATTTGCTTTATTAGGCTTAATCTGAAGAGAAAAATAAGAAAGACAATTTTTATACGTCTCTTTCCTCTCACATTTAAAAAAGTCCAACCACGCTGGCAGGCAAGAGTATAACGTGCTTTGTCCAGCAAGGCAGGGAAAAGGTTAACTTTTTGACTTCAAGAGAAGCCAGCTGGAGAGGCAGACTGTCTACTAATGGTGAGGGAGGGGAAACAAGAACTAATTTTAGCCATCATTCCTCAATCACTGTCCAGTTCCTCTTACACTCCTCCCTGCCTGCCCCTATCCTCTCTGGACTGTGAGGCCCAAGACTGTTTTCTCCAGGGCACCTTTATTTCCAGGAGGCGGATATAATTCTGTGGCATCTCACTGACTCTTCCAGTGAATTGAAATGCTTATGCCCCAGCTTAAAAAATATCCTGAGTATCATAAATACCAGATTTCTATCCCCTATAAATTATGTCTGTCTTTTTCTCAGAAATACTCATGCAACCATGTGCCTTTCCTGCCATCTTTTGCTGGAAGTTACTTGTTCAAAAATGTGAAGCATTGCTGTAGAAAAATCTGAGAAAGTCCAGACACACTTTATCTCAGTCTTATGGTAAACAAGAATGAAGAAAGCAAAGATTAATGATGATTGTTAGGGTGAGCACATATGCTTGTCTAACTTTGTTCAACCTTGCTTCTGAAGTGAAAATATCAAGGGAGAAGGGGGGAAAATTATGCAAGTAAAAAGTATATTTCATGGGCCTTTTCACTATAAAGTTTGTGAAATACATATGTGTGTGTGTGTGTGTGTGTATATATATATATGTTCATATATATGTGAAATGCAAACATTTTTCACTTACTAATGTTTATAATTAAGGCACAAGTTCTCACTAAACAAAATCCTAGCTTGGGGACTAGAAGCATAAACAGAAACACAATTAATGCTTTTGCTGACAGCAGGTTTCTTCTGTGGGTAAGAGCAAGCATTTCACATGTGCATAAATACTGAGATGTATTTCTGTAAGTACACAAGCATGCATGCACATAAAATATGGTCATAGGCAATGAGAGCTCAGAAACAAAAGGGAGCATCTAACTGCTCAGATCTGAGACTCACAAGGGGCACGTTTTGTTCTGGATTGGTAAGCAGTGCAGAAAAAGCTGTGAATGACGTGGTCTGGACACAGTGAGAAAGAAAAAGCGTTAGTCCTTTTCACCAAGTCAGAGAAAACCCTGCCTGGAAGTATTCTGCTAGTGCTAGCCCAGGCCCAGGGAATGAATGTTTGAATAAAAGAAGCCTTAGTGGGGCGCCTGGGTGGCTCAGTGGGTTAAGCCATTGCCTTTGGCTCAGGTCATGATCTCAGGGTCCTGGGATCGAGCCCCGCATCATCGGGCTCTCTGCTCAGTGGGGAGCCTGCTTCCTCCTATCTCTCTCTGCCTGCCTCTCTGCCTACTTGTGATCTCTCTCTGTCAAATAAATAAATAAAATCTTTAAAAAAAAAAAAAAAGAAGCCTTAGAATCACAAAGAGAGGTAAACCGTAAGAGAAGTTGAACTCTAGGAAATAAACTCAGGGTCACTGGAGGGGAGGTGGGTGGAGGAAGGGGTGACTGGGTAGTGGGCATTAAGGAGGGCACTTGATGTAAAGAGCTCTGGATGTTACACAAGACTGATGAATCACTGAAGTCTACCCTGGAAACTAATAGTACAGTATATGTAAACTACACGGCAGAGCTGTCCACTATCACCGCTGCTATTCAACATAGTACTAGAAGTCCTAGCCTCAGCAATCAGACAACAAAAAGAAATTAAAGGCATCCAAGTAGGCAAAGAAGAAGTCAAACTCTCACTCTTTGCAGATGAAATGATACTTTATGTGGAAAACCCAAAAGACTCCACTCCCAATCTGTTAGAACTCATACTGGAATTCGGTAAAGTGTCAGGATATAAAACCAATGCACAGAAATCAGTTGCATTTCTATACACCAACAGCAAGACAGAAGAAAGAAAAATTAAGGAATCAAACCGATTTACAGTTGCACCCAAAACCATAAGATACCTAACCAAAGAGGCAAAGACTCTGTACTCAGAAAACTATAAAGTACTCATGAAAGAAACTGAGGAAGACAAAAAGAAATGGGAAAATGTTCCGTGCTCATGGGTTGGAACTACACTGAGTTTAAATAAAGAATTAAAAAAAAAAAAAAAAAAAAAAAGGAAGGCTTAGAATCACAAAGAGTCTTCTAACTGGATCCTAGGTTTGCCTATAGAACCAACACCCCAGGGCCCTCTGGGCCCAGAGGCAGGGTGATTCATTGTTGTCATGTTGCCTCTGAGCCTGCTGATGGGCAACTTAGACCAGGGGGTCCTTACCTGAGGCTATGTGAGGATATTAACACACGTAAGTTCTGAGACCAACTGATCAAAGATGGAATGCTGATCAGACCACCTTCCCTTAAATTCTTCAGCCCTTATCAACATCTTCATTTTGATCTACACCTAAGGCCTTGCCTTGGCACCTGATCCTGCATTAACTGCCACCTGCAGGTATTTGTCCTTTGGCCTCCTTTACCTGTAATGAGATGTGCTGAGTTCAGCTGCATTTGGACTACAGCCTTACCACAATGTTTTAGTTTTTCTTTTTCTTTTTCTTTAAAGATTTTATTTATTTATTTGACAGACAGGGATCACAAGTAGGCAGAGAGGCAGGCAGAGAGTGGAGGAAGCAGGCTCCCTACTGAGCAGAGAGCCTGATGCGAAATTTGATCCCAGGACACTGGGATCATGACCTGAGCTGAAGGCAGAGGCTTTAACCCACTGAGCCACCCAGGTGCCCCTGTTTTAGTTTTTCTTTACCTCAGTTCTCTATCTCCATTACTCTGCATCCTAAAGGGTAAATTCCAAACTAGATTCTAGACATTAGAAAAGGTGGGTTTCTGCTAAAATTAAAATAAGCACAGATAATAAATTGATTCCTGAAAGTCTTTTTTAAAATAAATCATGGTCAATTTGTAATGCTTTTAGAAATGTACAGTTCAACTGAATAGTGTGAATCATTTTGTCACATAAAACTCTTGTGATGAAAGTATTTCATTTGGACAAGTCCAGAATGTTTTCTATCATGTCTCCTTATCAAGCAAGACTGGAAAACTGCAAGGCAGAAAAGATGGTATGCATTTATTTAAATAATACAGAGGACTTACAACATGTTCCTTTCTACTACTTTATAAGACTGTGTTTTCCTTTTTCAGCTTATATATTTACAAAGGTGATGCTCCACAATGTTAACTGATTTCTTTACGAGTTCTCCAGGATGCTACCTCAGAGCCCTTACTGCTAGAACACTCACAACTTCTCTTCGCCAGCCTCCAGCCCCCTCCATCTCTCCATGCCTTCTAGCATAGATCCCTTTAGCTTCTGGGCTTTGCTGACACTTCAGCTAAGATAGTCTTGATGTTGGTCATCTTTAGATGATGTTATCTCTACCGCTTCCCTGACCAGCAGTTTTACGATATTCTGTATTCCAAAAAAGCTGCATGTTGGGAGAAAGCAATGCATAGTCTGATCCTCTTTCAGTACCATCAAAAGAATTAAGAGACAGAGTGAAATGGATTGCTACATAATTGATATGATTAATTTGTTTCAATGAATGAAATTACAATTGTGTCCCCAGCACCCTTGTTTCCATCCGCTCAGTGACCTGATCAGCAGATCGCATTTCACTTCATAGGTATAGCTTAGTAAACTCCATTTAAAAGTCTTCTCATTTAATAAACATCCTGGCATCGTATTTTTAATGTTATGTGTGCTTGGAAGCTAAGCATTTTTTTGGGTTTTCAGTTTGAACCAGAGTTTAGCCAAAACTAAAACCGATCAGTCATTTCCAGGGTAGATCAACACATTCAGATCCAAGTAATACCAAACAAAACTACTCTTTGAATACTGACCATTTCCACTCTTCGGAAAGAGCCCCGAGAATGAGATCAGTCTCTATCCCCAAGACCTAAGGTCTTACTCAATAACTGCTTCATTATACATCAGCCTGCAAGATCTGCCAGGTTCTTGCTTATCGTTTAAAGTAATGAGCAAATGCAGAGCTCTAATGTGGGCGAAGCACCGCACCCCAGGATTCACATGCATCAGCTCACCAGTTCACAGAAAGCCTGGCTGCACAGGTACTATTATTCTTATTAAAAATAATGAGTCCAGGGGTGCCTGGGTGGCTCAGTGGGTTGAGCCGCTGCCTTTGGCTCAGGTCATGATCTCAGGGTCCTGGGATCGAGTCCCGCTTCGGGCTCTCTGCTCAGCAGGGAGCCTGCTTCCCTCTCTCTCTGCCTGCCTCTCCGTCTACTTGTGATTTCTCTCTGTCAAATAAATAAATAAAGTCTTTAAAAAAAAAAATGAGTCCAGAGCTCCAAATATGTTAACACTTCCTGAAAAAGCAACAGTACTTTTCTGTGTTTATATTTTTCTTGTATTGGAAGAAAGAGCTACAGGTGCCTGTGTGTTCATATGTTCAGTATATGAATACATGTGGCTTGATGCTTAATGTGTCCCGAGAGAGTTGCCTGTTGCTGAACCCAGCTGGCTGGGAAAGCAGGAGAGAGGGTGGCAGGTAACCTTGGGACAGAGTGCCAGAGAAGGACTCATAAAGGAAGGGCTAAGTAAGGACTCTCATGGTCTCTGTGATCTATATAGAACTGCCATCTAAAATAAAATCTTTTGTTTCGACACTAACAATCTAAGGAAAATAATTACAAATGTACAAAGTATTTTCCACATCCTTTCTTGTATGCTTTGTCACAATATTAAGTTTAACAAGTAGCAAAAATAATAAGACACAAATCACTTATTTTTAAAAATAATCAAGGCTTAAAATGCTTTTTAAAAATTGAAAATGGCCTCTAAACCTCGTTTGATATACATTTGGTCAGAGGAAACTGGTCACTAACACAGAAATATTTTAAGAAAATTTTGATCTAGTTGTTCCCTGGAGATGACAACTCATTTTGAGATTATTGTACTAACCCCATGGCCTTTACTTTCAAAACATATATTGCCATGTGATCAAGGAGTTATTTCTTAAGCTGAAATTGCAATCTCATCTAGAGTTAAAAGTGATGCTGTTCTAAACCAATGACAATGTGTAATTTGGGTTCTGTTTCTATAACACTTTGAACTAAATATTGAATGGAAAACAGCTCCAAGCGGAAAATAATAGGTTTTGTTTTTCAAGGACTTTTTGCTAGAAGAATAAGTCATGTTTTTGTTAGCTCCTGGTAAGGACAAACTAAAGGATGTACATGTGTGTACACACACACACACACACACACACACATAATCTCAGATGTCCAATTTTCGGACCCCATATTTTCATAATCTTACCAACATTTGGGCAATTTCCCATTCCTTACCAAAAACTGATCTTACAAAACTTTAATATTTGTGGTTTCTGTGAACATTATCCATTGAGGTCAATGGGACTCCAAATATGCCTAAACCACAGCTGTTAAGTCAAACTATCTAATGGTGTATTTTCTGCATTGCTTTCTCAGGAAACCATCCTAGCCACAAAATAGATATCCTCAGCATTAGATATTTAGCTTTCTTAAACCCAGATTAAAGATCAGTGATGGTTCTGGGATGCTTTTAAACCACTCTGTAATTGCAAATGGTTAATCAAATTCATTAATCAGAATTCAAAGACCTACACTTTGACTTAATGTACTGCTTCTGAAGTTGAGAATTCTCTAATCAGACAGCAGAGCATCTGTAATTGGCATTCTCAAGGTCAGTGGATGTGGCCACCACTTGTATAAATTCCAAGGACATTAACCTTTGAAAATATCTTTTGTTTTATTTTTAAATGCTTTTGTCCAAATTGGGCTCTGGGATTTTTTTTTTTCCTCTTCCAGTTACAGAATGAGTATAGCTATGCTCTTAATATTGGTCTCAAATATATTTAAATAGGCAGGCTAATGAATGACTGTCCAGGAGAAATGAACTTATGACCCCCTCAATTAAAAAGAAAAGTCATGGTGAATGTACAAGATGAAGATGGGAGGCATACCTTGCAGACAGGCAAGAGAGGAGCAGGGATGGGAGGCAATTCAGATGAACTTTGTTGTTTTGTACCATTTTGGATTCTACATGGTCCAAGATTGATGGCAGCATTTGGATCTGCTCATAAAGCCGAAAACTCCCCGGCCCTAGATGTCTACTTGGCAGAGCATAGAAGCATCTGTACCTTGGCAACTCCTTTCAGAGTAGCTTTTACATACTGAGCCTTTCCCAAAGCATCAGGCCACCTCCTCACTACAAGTCCCCTGGCCTCTTACACCAACTAAAGCATTAGGTTGGACCTTGCTGGGTCTTTTGGTCACAGCTTAATCATTTGGGACAGTGCGGTCTGGGAAGAGCTGTCAGGCACCCCAATTTGTCCTACATCAAAGGATAGCCTCCTGGGCTCAGAACTGAACTGAGTGTGCCTCTGGTGGTGAGGGCAGAGTATCACTGACAGATGAGGTCAGGGCTGTAGACACATGGCTGTGAGGCATGGTGGGCTAACCAGCAGAGATTAAAAAAAAGAGGAAATGATGAAATGAGAGGTCTAATCCTTGATGATGCACAGTCTTACGAAAATCTCAGGAGTCAAATGGTAACTCTTTTTTTGCAGTCTAAGATATATGAAAAAATAGAGAAAAGCCAAAATGAGATTTCACCAATCATTGAATATGTAGATATTTACATTTAAACAAGACAATAACAAGAAAACACTAAACAACAAAAAACATCCATGTAACTGTACTGTTCACAAGGCAATTATAGGATTTCCAACAAATATATCATTATAGAATTCACTATAAGCAGTGTAATTGATAGGGTCACAATTTAAGTTGAAGTCTGAACTCCTTACTTTAACCCAGTCAGTATACCTTGACTCTATGTATTATCTCACTTGAAGCTGACATCCAAAGCCTCATGGGGTTAAGGGCGCCAAGACTCCCCAGCATAGGGACAAGGCATGCAGCATGGAAATAGCAACAGGCTTTATGAGTACACAGATCTCTACATTCCTCAATCAAGAAACATAATAAGTGACTGCTGGGGCATGGAGGGGAGATACGGTCGGCAGCAAAAGGCTCTGAAATTTTTTGATGTTAAAAAAAAGAAAAAGAAAAAGAAGAAAGCACAGGGAAATACTGCTCTGGGTCAGTGATTTTCAAATCTTGTAGAAACATCTACAAGGTAATTTAGTAAGTATTAATTTATTAAGGTATTGACTCATTAATTTATTAAAATATGTATTTATTAAAATTAATTAATGTGTGTATATGTGTGTGTGTATAAATATATATATATATCCCTCATTGTATCTCTCTCCTCTATTCCAAGAAGGTGGCCAGCTGATGTGTTTAAAAGTGGAGGTACCTGATCCTGCTACAAGGCAACTGTGTTTGGGAGGGTCCTCTAGTATCCAGGACTCTGCTTGGAGCCTACAAGTTGTCTTGGAGTGGTATCTGGTCCTCTGACGGGAATTACTGCATGGTTCTCTCAAGTGGCTAGACTCAAACACATGGTCTCCAGTCACTGAAGGTGTCCTGTGCTCCAGGTCATTCAGGAACCACTGAGCCACTTCAGGGCTCCTATCAGCTTGCATGAAAAGCATATCAGAAATGTCCACATGCACTGTAGGCCAGAAGGGTCTTTTGAAATGCTCTGCTTTGCATAAGACCTATAGAACCTTGCAGGATCCTGGGGGATAATGGGCAAGATAGAAAGGGAGAACTACAGGTACTGAATCTGTCATCAGCCAGGTGGAATGGAGTTGCAGGATCAGAATCAGATTTAATTTAATTTTAAAAATAACATACATTTTTAACACTGCCATATGATGACTGAAAATGAATAGTTATTACAAAGCTATGTAGCTTTTCTTTAAAGGAAACTTTATTTGGAAGCCCAAGGGGAAAGAGATAAAAATTAAAGCTTTTCAAATGGAAACAGGTTACGAGAAGTCCTGAGATCCTGTGTTCCTGTTTCCCTAAAAATTGCCCAAGAGGATTCATAGACACCATGGAATTCCATGAAGTTCTCTGGAGTTCCACGGAGCACACTTTGAACACGGATATTGCACTCATTGAGCACCAGTGAAGAATGTGATGGTGACAATGACAGCATTACTAATGAGAAGAATGGATTGCTCTGTGGTTTAAAGGCATTTTTACATATGTTGCATCACTTAATCTCTGCAAAACCTGAAGTTGATGAAGCAACCTGCTCTGGGTACACCAGTAGGGGTGATGCCTATTTTTTGTTAGTATCTTTTAATTTGAGAAAACACATCAAAATACAAAAAGAGTACTGAGGACACATAACAAACATTAATATTCTTATAACTTGAAATGAGTAAGTATTAACTTTTCTCATAGGTATCTTGAGATGTCATTGTTAAAGAAATGTAAAGTTACAGTTAAAGAGTTCCTCTCTATTTCCCTCCCCAGGCCTCAGACATTTTATGCTCAGAAGAACCGGTATAATCCAAGCAATATAGGCCAGATTCTTGCTTTATTTATAAGTGATACAAAGATTAATTTTGTAAATTTTAATTCTTAAAGGTCACTTGCACTGTCATTAAACAAGAAATCATTTTACTGCTATTTAATAGTATCACATAATTTGTTTCCACTATAATTTATTTATGCTTTCTCCTAATGATAGGCATTTGAGTGGTTTCTGACATATACACTGCTAAAAACATTGCTACAGAGATGAACACAGCCATAACTGAAAGAGTTTCTCTAGAGGAGACAATGTAAGTTTGCAGAGTATGAGCATAATAAGTTTTACGGATACTGCCATTTCTATCCTCATATTCTATCAGATATTACATTCCTATCAGCAGTATATGAAAATTTGGATATACCTATGTTCTCATCAAAAAGTTGGCCTGTTTTTAAATTTTAAAAAATCAAACACAGGTAAATAATATCACATTATTATTTTAATTAGCATTTCTCTCTATTAGTGACGTTGAACATTTTTTCATACGATTATTAGCTATGTGGGTTTCCACTTCTATGTATCACCTGCTTAAATTTTTGTAGGTTTCTTAGTTGGTTGTCTTTTTTCTTAGTGATTTCTTCCATGCCATTCCACAGACACTATAAATATTGGTGACAGAGTAATGCCAAGCAGAAAGTTTCAGCTTGCAACAATGATCCCATCCTAGAGAGTAAAAGGAAGCTGGTATTTTCATACCTAGTCCATAACAGCAAAAGAAATGGGAGGAGGAGCTATTCCTTTTCCTTTCCCTGATACACCACCTTGTTTTCTTCTCAAACAAAAACATCTTCCATTCTCTGGTAAAGTTCAGATTTTTGTCAGAGCTAGACCCTCACCTTAATAAACACTACCATGTGGCTGGCACTGTATGAAGTACTTTCCATGCAGTAGCTCATAATGGCCTTGGGGGATGAATTTATTACCACCACTTTCCAGATGCAAAAAATCAGGTTCGGGAGGGTCAAATGACTTGCTCACGGTCATACAGTTGTAGGTGGTGCGGTCCAAATCTGAGCCAGGTGTCTGCTCTCAAATAGGAACCTTAGTATTAAAGCAAAATGACTTAACTAAAAGCTCTTGAAAAGGCCTCTGTGCTTTCCTTCAACTTGGAAAACCCCAGGCACATGCTCCCTGTCCTTGTATACGTGGAAGCTTGGTTTGGACTCTGAATCTTGGATGCAAGCACACTTGGCAATTTATTAACACGTACACTGGTCTAAGGCACACCGTTCAAGCACTCTCCAACTTTACCTCCTCATTGTCTCTTCCTCTTCCCCATCAACTACTTTACACCCTTTCCGTTCATGACTGCTGGCAAGAAGGAATCTTTTTTGAGGTCACTTCCAGCTCTAAAATCTGTGACTTAGATGGAAGATATTCCCAAAGTCTTTAGATCTCTCTCTTACTCAGTATGGCCTGAGTTGGGTTCTTCATGAAGTTAGCAGAGCAGGTGAAGGCCCAAACACTGAGATCTGAAGACTCTGGGAATGTACTCTGTCTCTTGTGAACCCGGAAACTCACAGATTTAAGAGCTGTAAGTGACCTCAAAAGATCACTCCATCCAGCCATCTGCCTTTGTCAGGTGTCAGACATTATCTCAATTTTGATGATGAGGTAACTGGAACTCTGCAAGATTACAGGACCAACCCAAGGTCATATGCTGAGGAAGTGACCACAGAGGCCTGAAGTTCTGGCTTAATAAGCTACGGCTTTTATTACATATTAGAATATTTCACTGAGGCTTTGAGATATTTAAAAATATTTACACTTCATAATCCAGTTGAAAACTAAGAAAAAAATATGGGTAGTGACAGGGTTGATAGCCAAGAGAGAAACACTGAAAGTGAAGGGAGAGAAGTTCTCAAAGCGAAGTAGAGGGATAAAGAAGACAAATTTTGGTCACATCCTGCTTTTCCCTGGATAAAATCCATTTTGCATTTCCATTGGTACTCTTCTGGAATTTTATAATGATGGGGGTAGGGAAAAAGGAAAAGAAGAGTGCAATACATAATACACTACACATTTGTTGTCTCATTAAATCCCTCCCCCCCATCAAAATCTATAAAGTAGGAACAGGTCCCGCATAAGTTATCCAAAATCCTTATAGTTAGATGGCTCCCAGATTCAGAATTGTTCAGATTTTAGAAAGGCAATACATGTATCATAAATTACAAAATATTTCCAGTTGCATCTGGGATAACATCCTGTAATCAAATGCATTTGTATTTATTCAGCCAAAATATGAATATTCTCATTAAGTGGGATTAAACAAAGATTATAAATAGCCTGATATCAGTTCAAGTAAGGTTTTGTAAGCCAACCAAGTTCAGATCAGGTCAGATTTTGACATCAAATAGATTATTTTAAAAAGCTCTGTTTTGAGAGATTTCTGGAATTTGAACTGCAGATAAGGGATTGGGGATATACATTAATATCCTGTATTATTATCATATCACAAACAAAGAGATACAGGCTTAGAGTTTGAGTAATTGCCTAAGTTCCCACATTTCATGCCAGAAGTGGGACTGGAAACCAAAGCCATCAATACCACACTCTCTTCTTATTCCTGCCTCCAAGGAGGGTGTTTCTTCTCTCAAAGAGATGGAAAGCAATCTTATACGGACACGGGCAGGCTGATATTTGTGCTTTGTACTTTTAATATAGTCTGGGAGGGCTTGCACAGGATTATGTACATGGTACAAAAACTAAAGACCTATGAACAAATGAATGCCAAGCCTTATAGATGAGCACAAAGAGATGATTGAGAGATGCGTAGGGGTAGGATCTGGCTTCTCTGAGTTCATAATCAAGATGGTGGTCAAAACTTCTCAAAGGGGATATGACAAAGGAGATGTTCACAATGGACTTATACTCACAACTCTTTTCTTTGTCAGGGAGGGTGAAGGAAGAGGGAAGTTCCTTACCTACTGCTACAGGACATAGGGCAAAGAGTCATCAATGGGGAGGGTGCACACTGTGTAGGTATTTATGATGGCAAATAACCTATGTAAATATGATACTTTTATTAATTCTACATACCATTATGGTGCTAGAACCTACCAGGAATATCAAAATAAGTAAAACTTACTTAATGCTCTCATAATGTCCTTAAGAGGAAGAGAGAAAAAGAGATAAGGCACACAAAGACTTAATTTTAATACAAAGTGAAGAATGAATAAGGTCAGTAGAAAGCAATAAATAAAGTGCTGTGAGAGCTAAAAATATGGTCATCTGACCAGAAAATTCAAGAAGGGCTTTGGAGATGATTAGGGAAAAGGGGGTAGCACAGGAGATCAATGGAGATAGGGAGGAATGTGTTTCAGATGGGAAGAACATGATAAATCAAGGCTACTTGGCATTTTGTTTTCTTAGATTCCTGATTAGAAAAGAAGCTATATGCCTATATGTATATTTTTATGTCTATATTTATAATCCATATTTATGTAATCTTCACTTTTAATTTCTTTTATATAATCTCTATTATGTAGCCCTTATTTATTTCCTTAATTCTTTCATTTTTTCCCTTCAATTGTTAGTGGTCTTAAGAACTTGCAAGTGATTCATTGATTTTTAATAAACTTATAAAATGGTACAACTATGATCACAATTCAGTTTTAGAACATTTCTATCACCTAGTGACATTTCTTTCAGCCTATTTTAGTCAGTTTCTACTCCTACCTCTCACCAAAGGAATCACCGATCTTCTATCTATACATTTCACCTTTCTGAAAAGATGAAATAAATAAGATCATACATTGTGTAGTCTTTCACAACTGCATCTGTTGCTTAAAGTTTTTGAAGTTCTCTCATGTTATAACAAGTATCAGCAGTTCATCATTTTGCTGTTGAACCCTATTTCATTACATGGATATACCACATCGTGATTCTGTATTCACCAGCTGATGGACATTAGTAGAGCTCCCTGCTGTTGGC
Organism: Mustela lutreola; assembly: GCF_030435805.1. Taxonomy (NCBI): domain Eukaryota; kingdom Metazoa; phylum Chordata; class Mammalia; order Carnivora; family Mustelidae; genus Mustela; species Mustela lutreola. The sequence goes on along the minus strand of NC_081296.1, from coordinate 73,236,962 downwards.
TATTAGAAGTAATACTGTGAATATTATCAAGTTCCTATTTGGGCATATGTTTTAATTTCTCTTAGATTACTAAATCTATTAAGATTTCTTGGTTTATGGAAACTTTATATTTAAGCTTTTAATTGCCAAATTTGTTTGTAAAGTGGTTGTACCATTTTACATTATTGCCTGCAAAGCACCGAGATTTCTGTTTCTCCACATCTTTTCCAACACTTGGCATTGTCTATCCTTTTTTTATAGTCTTTCTAG